>NC_091307.1:32054052-32379052 GCF_038502225.1 Cherax quadricarinatus
TAAATCTCCTGTTGAGCTCCTCACATACCTCGTTATCGTTTCTTGCGAGTTCCCCACCTTCTGTCCTCAGCCTGATCACCTGGTCTTTGACTGTTGTCGTCCTCCTGATGAGGCTATACAGTAGTTTCGGGTCAGAATTGACTTTTGATGCTATGTTATTTTCATACTGTCGCTGGGTTTCCCTCCTTACCTGTGCATACTCGTTCCTGGCTCTTCGACTAATCTTGTTTTCCTGTGTTTTTTGCCTCTGTACTTTTTCCATTCTCTGTTGCACTTAGTTTTTGCCTCCTTACTTCGTCGGGTAAACCAGGAGCTCGTTCTGGTCTTCCCATTATTTCTGTTGCCCTTGGGAACAAACCTTTCCTCTGCCTCCTTGCATTTTGTTGTTGTGTGTGTGGGTATATTTGGATTGTGTGGGTGTGTGTGTTTGCGTGTGTGTGTGTGTGTGTGTGCGTGTGTGTGTGTATGTGTATGTGTGTGTGTGTGAGAGAGAGAGAGACACACACACACACACACACACACACACACACACACACACACCGGAGTTGTAATTTAAACAAGGGGTGGTTAACTATTTTAATTTGCTACTTAAATACAAGGTTCGGAAGGACGTGTTTAATGACTAAGTCATTAACCATTAACCACGTGGGTGCGTGCTTGCGCGCACACACACAAGCACCCACACAAACATTCAGTGTTCACAGAGGAGACAGAAGGTACTCCAGAAAGACGGAGAGGTTGCATGTATTGTGTCCAACACTTTGTGGTGTTGGACACAATACATACAACCGAGGAAGAAGTGAAGAGGCTGCTGAGCGAGCTAGACACCTCAAAGACGATGGGGCCAGATAACATCTCTCCATGGGTCCTGAGAGAGGGTGCAGAGGCACTCTGTGTACCACTAACAACAACATTCAACACATCTGTCGAAACAGGGAGATTACCTGAAGTATGAAAGACAGCAAATGTAGCCCCATTTTTTTTAAAAAAAGAGACAGACAAGAAGCACTAAACTATAGAGCAGTGTCACTGACATGTATAGTATGCAAAGTCATGCAGATGATTATCAGGAAAAGAGTGGTTGAACACCAAGAAAGAAATGAGCTCATGAACAACAGCCAACACGATTTCAGGGATGGGAAATTCTGTGTCACAGACCTACTGGAGTCCTATGACAGGGTGACAGCAGTAAGACAAGAGAAGGGTGGGTGGATTGCATTTCCTTGGACTGTAAGGCGTTTGACACAGTTCCACATAAGAGATTAGTGCATAAACTGGAGAACCAGGCAGGGATAAGAGGGAAGGCACTACAATGGATCAAGGAATACCTGTCAGGAAGACAGCAGCGAGTCCTGGTACGAGGCGAGGTGTCCGAGTGGGTGCCTGTGACGAGTGGGGTTCCACAGGGGTCAGTCCTAGGACCGGTGCTGTTTCTGGTATTTGTGAGCGACATAACGGAAGGAAAGGACTCCGAAGTGTCCCTGTTTGCAGATGATGTTTAGTTGATGAAAAGAATTCAATCCGACAAGGACCAGGAAGAACGACAAAGGGATGCGGACAGGCTGCAGGCCAAGTCCAGCAATTCGCTCCTGGAATTTAACTCCACCAAGTGCAAAGTAATGAAGATTGGGGAAGGGCAGAGAAGACCGCAGACGGAGTACAGTCTAGGGGGCCAGAGACTACAAGCTTCACTCAATGAAAGAGATCTTGGGGTGAGTATAAGACCAGGCACATCTCCTGAGGCGCACATCAAGCACATAACTGCTGCAGCATACGGGAGCCTAGCAAACCTAAGAACAGCATCCCGCCATCTTAATAAGGAATCGTTCAGGACCCTGTACACGGTGTATGTTGAACATTAAAATGGTATAAAATACCGACAGGTTGTTAGGTAAGACATATGCACCAGTTAGGTATCATTATTTCGAAACGTTTCGCCTACACAGTAGGCTTCTTCAGTCGAGTATAGAAAAGTTGGTAGAAGCAGAAGATACTTGAAGACGTATCTTCTGCTTCTATCAACTTTTCTGTACTCGACTGAAGAAGCCTACTGTGTAGGCGAAACGTTTCGAAATAAAGATTCCTAACTGTTGCATATGTGTCTTACCTAACAACTGTGTATGTTAGGCCCATATTGGAGTATGCAGCACCAGTTTGGAACCCACATCTAGCCAAGTACGTGAAGAAACTAAAGTGCAAACGTTTGCAACAAGACTAGTCCCAGAGCTAAGGGTTATGTCCTACAAGGAGAGGTTAATGGAAATCGACCTGGCGACACTGGGTGACAGGAGAGATAGGGGGGATATGATAACGACATATAAAATACTGAGAGGTATAGACAAGGTGGACAGAGACAGGATGTTCCTGAGATGGAACACAACAACGAGGAGTCACAGTGAGAAGTTGAAGATTCGGACGAACCACAGGGATGTTAGGAAGTATATCTTCAGTCACAGAGTTGTCAGGAAGTGGAATAACCTGGGTAGTGATGTAGTGGAGGCAGGATCCATACATAGCCTTAAGAAGAGGTATGATAAAGCTCACGGAGCGGGAAGTGTGACCGGGTAGCGGCCAACCGAAGAGGCGGGACCAGGAGCTGTGACTCGACCCCTGCAACCACAACTAGGTGAGTACACACCACCCCTACACACACACACACACACACACACACACACACACACACACACACACACACATACACACACACACACACATACACACACACACACACGTTCACAAAGTGACGTTAGTTAAACAACGTGCATGTTTTAGTTTGGGTAAACGCACGTGGCTCATTAAGAGCACATTTTACTGTACGCGAACCTCAAATATCTTCCCGTAAAGTGCAATAAACTCTCCTCGTATACACACATTTCAGTATATTTGTTGTCTCTTCTTTATTTAAAAATCTTACTACCACAAGTTCAGCTCTCTTCGATTAAAAGTTTAATACATGGATTCATTATTTCTTTATGAATTATGGCATACAATTTTTCATTAACCATTCTCTAACTTCATATAATTTAACTTAATCCTACACAGTCTGTCTTAGGTTAACCTAAATATAGTATCGAGTCTAAAAAAAAAAAAAACTGTTCTGAACAGTTATAACGTATTTACTGGGTTAGCATGGAGAGTTTTTAAATCCAAAGTTCCTGTGTCTCTAACTTCGTGTTTATTGGCTGATAATTTTTAGCCTCAATCATGATAACTTCTTGACAGACTAATTTTCGTGGAGTTATTGCAAAAATAAACTTTCACCCTTCTTGTTAGAAAAAAAGATTATTGCTTTATCCGCCAAGATCATAATCTATACGTGCAAAAGCATGGCATTTATACCCTGTGACCGTGTGTGTGCCTACCTATAGGATCTCCGGGCGTCTCCAATACCCTCTGGACTCTGCGACAGCATCCTAGTCGGCTCTTTACAAAACACCCAGCTATTAGTGCTGTTGCTGCTTGTTTCCCAATAAGTAATCAGGCAGAATGTTGTCTCCTTTAATCAACGCACTTCATCTAAGAAACGAAAAAATATTCAGAAAAGATTCACAGGCTAATTTTCACACGAGTATGCGATTATACAAGACTGGACTTCTGGTTATTATCTGGTATCCTCTGTGACCTTCCTGGGTTGCTCTTGTACCCTGCCAACTCATGTCATGTGATAACCTTCTCAAACACAAATGCTCACACATACGCGCGCACACGCACGGGCGCGCACACCTCGTCAAGCATGGTAAGAAATTGGAGAAAGTACAGAGGTTTGTAACGAGAATAATCCCGGAGCTAACGGGATAAGTCCTCTGAGGAGAGGTTAAAGGAACTCCGCCTTATGTCAACTGAGGACAGGACTATGGGTGATATGATGACGTACAAAATACTGAGAGGAATTGATAGGATGGACAAGGACAGATTGTGAGATGGCAAACAGTAGACGAGGGAACAGCTGTAAGTTGAAAACTCAGACGAGTCACAGGGACGTTAGGAGGTATTTCTTCAGCCTTAGAGTAGTCAGGAAGTGGAACGACCTAGAGAAGGAAGTGGAAGGGGCAGGATACGTACATTGAGGTAAGATAAGGCTCTTAAAGTTAGGAGAGAGTGGACCTAGTAGTGACCAGCTGAGACTCGACTCCTGCAGTTACACATAGGTGAATACATATACGTGAGCGCGCGCACGCGCGCATATACTCGTGATAGAGTAAAGAAAAAAGATGAAAGAGAATGTAGCAGTAACTTTTACTTTTATGCAGAACTGACCTTGTGGGATACGAAGGCCTCACAGATGTAAGAAAATCTACCCAGTGCAAAAACAATGATAAAATCAGCAAACAACTATAGCAATGAACAAACGCTCAAAATAAATAAATACTACTATTCAAGTCAAACAACTCTCCTGAAGTTCCCGAGGCCCCTACAGGCATCTCGGTGATTAGAAAGAAAATCGAAGACTGAAAATACTAAGCTGAGGGTAAGTGGTTAAAATATAGATCAAGATCTGTAGCATGTCACCAGCTGCATTGGGGGAGACAGGAACACCTGCGAACTGTGGTTTTTGGTGAGGTATGTGGCCAGTCCTAAGTCAACAGAGATTCGTCTCAAATGATGATTCCTGTTGAAGGAGGAGGGTAAAACACCCACATCCTGTGGAATACTGTATAACCTGTTCCTAACCTGCAAGGTCCACTAGGCCCCCACTTACCAAGGACATATATGGGGTTAGGATTCATAAAGTCACCGAGTCAAAAATTTACTCTAGAGTTGGCTTGTTACAACAGCCTTTGCCTTGGCAAAGGCTGACTGTGATCTCTAATATGACAGAAAAGAGTATTATTGGTGTCGGCAATCTAAAGCTTGTGCTCTTTAAGTGTGTCAGAAAGAGTTCAACCAGTTTCTCCAAAGCATTGGAGAAAACAATTAGAGCAAGAAGCATCAGTAGGAAGAAGAGAGGTACGAATTAGATTACTGCGAAGTGTGTTAGTTTGGCGATAAGTAACACCCTTCGCAGTAATCTAGTTCGTACTTCTCATCCTGCTATTGATGCTTCAGGAGTCTACTCTACTTCCTTCTTCACTTGTCTTCTCCAATACTTCGGAGAAACTGGCCGCACTATTTCTGTCAAACTTAAAGAGCACAAAAGCGTTAGACTTACCGACCACAATAAGGCTCTTTTCTGTCATGTTATAGATCACAGTACTGTCTACTCTTCTTCTAGCCTTCACAGACGCATTCTTGTTGAAGCATCCTTTATATAACTTTTCTCGTATGAATCTTAGTCCCGGCTTCCTTTCTAATTACACTGTCAAATGCTCCTAACTTCAGAACACTAGAGACTTGACCTGATCTTTATTTTTTCCTATTCTAAACTCTTCTCGTTTCCTATGTTTTGTCTTTCCTTTCTTCTGCCTAAGTGTGTTCTGTCCTTCAGTTTTGTTTCCGTGTTTTTTGGTCCCTTTCAAGTGGATCATTAGCTCTCCCGCAGTGCTCTTTTTTTCTTGTCCTTAGACTTCAACTACTACTACTACTGCCTCGCTGCATTCGACTTTCTGTTGAGTCATTAACACTACTCTCCCTACCTACTACTACTAAGACAACTACCAGCATTACCTGTACCACTACTATCTCCACTTCGTTAGGAAAACGGACACAAGTGCAACTAATGTGATAACGTTTCGCTCTCCAGGAGCTTTGTCAAGCAGTTACTAACAATACAAGGAGGCATAGGGCATATATAGGCTTAGAGTAAAGTGTAGTAGTAGTAATACTAGTGGTAGTAGTAGTAATACTAGTGGTAGTAGTAGTAATACATGGGGTAAAAAAAAAAGTCAACTTGTATATGAGTAAAAAGATTTATTAAAGCTTATTGCTTGAGTAGCATAAAAATCGATAGGGAAAATATTTCTGGTTGGATTTGAGAAGGTCTGTTTCGGTGTTCCTCCTAATTTGCTCTTTTGTAGTGTCAGCAGCAACAACTATGTTATGGCAGGTTTATTGTTATAAGGAGGATTCTTGCTAAGACTTCAGAGATGATGAAGCTGCCTTTATTTCCCTTGTGTTAGAGACAGCGATAAATGATGATTCATGGCAATTACGTCTGCAGAAATTAGGTTCTTTGATCACTAGTCGGGCGTCGCTGAATTTCATGAGGTGATTGGCGGAATTCCGGTGTTGCACGAAGGCGTTGTTCAAATTATCGTTCCTACATGCATTATTGTGTTCATTGAGATGTGTTTTGAGGTTCTTTGCTTTTTCACCTACATATATTCTGTCTCAGCCTCCACAGGGTATAGTGTAAACCCCCGCATTGGCTGGTTCATGGTGCTTCGATTTTGTCCTGGTTAGATCCCTTATGGAAGTGTTGGATGCGATGGCGACTAGTGTTAGCTAGGTTTTAAAGGCTTCTAAACTCTTGATCCCCATCAAAGTTATTACTGAATCCACTTGCATCACTTGTTCACAGTGACCACATTACTCTTATTTTTCTGTACTTTCTCGTTATTTGTTTCTATATATATTTCCTTGTCCCAGATGCTCTCTTCGTCAAATTGTGTGTTCCTCTCTGCTTTATCAATTCGTCTTAGTTTATTTATATTTGGCTTCTTGAGTGTATCACCTCGGTACCTCCGATCTTCCAATAGATACACATTTTTTTCTATTTTATGGGTGCCACATTAGCACAGCATATTCTACGCAGCGTATAGGAGCCTGAAGAACATTCACGCTCCGAAACACTTGACTCACCACCCAGGTCTCCGACACCATCGAACAAAACCACGAGACCTTCACCATTACAAAAGTGCTCACCAACGCCATTCTAGAACATCGCATTATGTAAATGAAATTCTCCTCAGACACATATTCGGGTTCCCTAACCCACCGTGTCACCTGTACTCCCCTCAACTACTCTCCAGCACTCCATCACTGGCTTTGCAACTCTCCTAATATTCACCTGCACCTTCACTCTCACCTGACCCAACCTTCCTCGTAGCACCTGGGGTTGGCCACGGTCAGGAAGGAGTGCCTTGTTCTCCATGCAATTTGATAAGACTTGCACATCACGTTTTAATAAAGATTATTTCTCTCGGCGCCTCGATGATTTACTCTGTATCAAGTTACTTTCAAGCAACATCAGTCCCAAGTGATGCAACACACTTCTTCCTACTTCCTCTTCTGCTTCCTCTTCCTTTATATTGCTTATCTTTAACTATATTTTTTATACTTTTCTTCAAAACTTACCCAGTTAGGAATTAGTTTTTTTTTTGGTTGATTGCAACTTAGACAAACAAAATAACAAGTTTAATTTTCTTCGTCAGAAATTCTGGTAGCAGTGAACGTCATAGCAGGTCAGGTACGTGACAGTGAGGAAAGGGAGAGAGAGAGAGAGAGAGAGAGAGAGAGAGAGAGAGAGAGAGAGAGAGAGAGAGAGAGAGAGAGAGAGAGTGAGAGAGAGAGAGAGAGAGAGAGAGAGAGAGAGAGAGAGAGAGAGAGAGAGAGAGAGAGAGAGAGAGAGAGAGAGAGCGAGACAAAAGCTAAAACTATCACGCGTGTTCTAGCACATATTTATCTGTGTATTTCCGTATCTCGTTAAGTACTATATCTTCTTATTTGTTCGTCAACTTGTTATTGCTTGTGTATGAATGAATGAAGCGCAACAGAACCTCTGGGCGATGAAAAAAGCTCTTAAGTCTTATTAAAGTGGACCTCTTAGTCCCACGGTGAGCTCCTGAATCACAATTTAAAAATATTTACAAAGATATTGAAATGGGGAGGAAATATCTGTTGATGACTTGAGACAATAATAACAATTTACCAAGAACTGCCTGAATTTATGATTATTAACAGACTAAATTAATTGTTTCATAATGGATTTTTCTTAACTAAGTCGTGACATGCAAGTGCGCAACAAGACAGTATATTAAGAAACATTACGTTCCCTGGGGGCGAAACGTCTAATGCTCTAAGAGTTGCGTCATTATTTCACATTCGTCAATATTAATACTTTACATGTTTGAAAAATATAGATAATACTCCTAATATATTGCATACTGAAAAATATTCAAAATTTTTCATTACGGCAGAACTGACAAAATGAGCCAAAAAAAAAAAAAAAAAAAAATAAATAAAAAATAGTGAAATAAGAGATTTGTGTTTTTATAAATTAGGGATGTTACATGTGAAGGCTTAGTGAATGCATTGCTCAATACAGTGAAGTCGCACGACCTTGACATTCTGAACTACCGTGGTCAAGGTTGTGAAAATGGTGCCAACATAGGCAGGTATAATATTGTGCCAGCAGGAATACTGCAGATTGATGAACTCCCTTCCATGTGTACCGTGTGTAACACAACTGTATGATGCGACGGCGTGATGGAGCATCCACTTTCTATTGTAAATAAAAAAAAACATTTGGAATATTACAAAAACAGTGTACATTCTTTTCTTCATCAACACGCTGAAACATTTTATTTTATTATTTGCTAATAAGTGTAAAATGCTCGAGGCGCACAACATGGAAAGAACGTATTAATTCTGACATAATTTTCCCGAGATAAAACCAGCGGTGCACTGATCTAGAGAGTGTACAGAGATCCTTTACTGCACGTATAAGTTCTGTCAAGCACCTTAACTACTGGGAACGCTTGGAAGCACTTGACTTGTACTCGTTGGAACGCAGGAGGGAGAGATATATCATAATCTACACTTGGAAAATCTTGGAAGGAATGGTCCCAAATCTGCACACAGAAATCACTCCCTACGAAAGTAAAAGACTGGGCAGGCGATGCAAATGCCCCCAATAAAAAGTAGGGGCGCCATTGGTACACTAAGGGAAAACACCATAAGAGTCCGGGGCCCAAAACTGTTCAACAGCCTCCCATCAAGCATCAGGGGAATTGCCAATAAACCCCTGGCTGCCTTCAAGAGAGCTGGACAGATACCTAAAGTCAGTGCCGGATCAGCCGGGCTGTGGCTCGTACGTTGGACTGCGTGAGGCCAGCAGTAACAGCCTAGTTGATCAGGCCCTGATCCATCGGGAGGCCTGGTCATGGACCGGGCCGCGGGGGCGTTGATCCCCGGAATAACCTCCAGGTAACCTCCAGGTAACCGAACTTACTGAAAGATCCGGTGGTACTGAAAACGTTCATTGTCTTTTATAATTTCATAAGTTAGTATGACGAGTTAATATAATAGTTAACGATGATAATTATTTCCGAGTAGGGAAGCTGTCTTGGAATCTGCAGGAATTACAATAAATGATGATAATTCACTTACTGAAAGGGGCTTACATAATCACTGGGGCACACAGCAGGAAAATGATGAAGTTACAACGATGATACTCCCTACGATGCAGAGCAATGTTTCAGAGTTCATTTCTTCAGTACTTGAACTGATATGATGATGCACAATAAAGATTAATTGAGTAATATACGAAGAATATGGATCGCTTTAAATTCCTTCAGGATTTAATCAAGGACAACAATTCCAATGAAATACTAGAGCAATCAACACAGAATTTTCTGTTTACATTTACAGACATTAATCTAGAAATTCTGAAAGAGATGAAAATTAAACATTAAATAAAATTTCATCATTAGGTGATGGGCAGTTTTTGCAATGATTGTAAAACTGTAAATGAGTTGTTTTTAGGTATTCCTGAAGTGGGACCTTTAAGTCCTTGCCATAATTTTTCTTTTCCTTCAACTCATTGTTTGTATGTCGCTCGTACCACGAGAACTCCACCTCCAATAGGCATCAATTTTCCAACACTTGTGATCGGTAACTAGGGAAAAGTTCTTAAAACAATTGGTATATGCATGTGCCCTATAACCAAAGTTGTTGAACCCATTCCCAGCATATTTGAGTGGGTCTGATAACTTTCAAAACCCTCAGCAGGGGAGCTTCATTTGTTCGAAAAAGATGCCTTCTAATTTGATGACAGCAGAATGAAATTATTATGAAGGTGCACAGTTCTTGAATAGGTTTTTAATTTTTTTAATCCTGTTAAATCAAGTATATACATGTATGTCGTTCCGAATAGGTAAAAATGGTCAATTAGTAAGAACTCGTTTAAAATTAAGTCCTTTCTAAAATTTTCTCTTACGTGTTTAAAGATATATTTTTTACACGTTAATGTAAAAATTAATAATTTTGTACCAAAAGAACCATAGAAAACTTACCTAACCTTATTATAAAAAGAGAATTTTAATATAGCCTAATTCAAGCAAATATATTTTAGATTTGTTTACACAAATTTAATAATAAACAATGAAATATATTTTTTTCGTTAGGTTCAGAATGATTTTTGCGAAATTATTCGAAATTATTCAAAAATAGTTTTTAAAATAATAGGAATATTTCTTTTGGTTTGTACAGATTGGATTCATTTATAATTAAAATTTGGGAAGAATTTGAGATACATTAAACAAGTAAAAAAATCAGTTGTGTTTCACAGAGTCGGATGCTGTGATGCGAATGTGAGGTGTAGTCTCGTCCTTATATGCCTTCCTGTTGACCTTTTATTTTTACAGTTCCTCGATAATGTGAGAAATCACGAAAACACTAAGAATTTCACTATTTTTTTTCACAATGGTTGTCACATCACAGCACGCGACTCTGTGAAGCACAACTGATTTTTTACTTGTTTAATGTATCTCAAATTCTTCCCAAATTTTCTTAATTATAAAAGAATCCAGTTTGTATAAACCAAAAGCAATATTCATATTTTCAAATTTATTTTTTACGAAACATGATTCTATTATATTCCTGTCGACCATGGACTTGCTTGATACAACTTTATCAACCCTTTAAAAGTCAATTGGGTGGGTAAAATCTCTCACATGAATAAATAAGAGCATAGAATCTTGTCCAGTTCTAATGCGATATTTGTTGTTTTAATCTTAGTTCAAGACTTTTACCAGTTTGATCCTAAAACTTTATCACATATTTTACAAGGAATCTTGTAGACACCCGTCAGCATTTTGGGGGGAATTTTTTATCAAAAGTTTTTTTTACTGTATCAATATTTTTAAAATTCTTAAGCAGAGAGGCCATATCAATCAAGTTTTCATGGCAAGGGAGAACCAATATATTTTTAGTTGAGTAAGGTTAGTTGTCTCTTTCAGAATTGTAAAAAGTATTTCTGGCAGTTTTAAAGGATTTATCAAATAAGTTTCTTTGGTATTTTCAAAATAGCTAATGATCTAAAATACCCAAGAAACTTAATTCATAAATCATTTAAAACTGCCAGAAATATTTTTTACAATTGAAAAACGAACAAGCAGCCTTATTCAACTAAATATATGTTGGTTCTCCCTTACCATGAAAACTTGGTTGATATGCCTTCTCGTGAGTTTCAACTCTTCCTGCAAATACGGCGACACGCGCACGCAAAACAGGTCAAGTGTTTCTTGAAAAGTGTTAACTAACACACAAAGAATGATAACTGTTAATGAATACATAATGAAAACATGGTTCACGCAAACTAAGGAGACACAGATGGCAACTGAACACACATGCAAGCCATACTGATGTTAAAAATGAATGTTTAAATGCGTCTGTATTAAACTGCATCTGCCACTTTTCCGATCACTGCATCAGTCTATTTAAATTTTCCTGGAGTGCTCAAATGTCCTCGTCAGAATCAATTTGTCGGCCTATTTTGGTGTCATCGGCAAACTTGCCTATCGCTATTTATTCCCTCATCTATGTCGTTTATGTAGAATGTGAACAACAAGGGGCCCAACACTGACCCGTGTGGAACACCGCTAGTGACGCTTTCCCTCTCTGATTTCTTCCCAGTTTTGCAAACTCTGTCTATCAACCATGCCTTTATCCAGGAAAAATTTCTCCTATTCCGTGTGCCTTAATTTTCCTCAATAGTCTCTGATGTGGTACTGTCAAAAGCCTTACTGAAGTCCATATACACTATCATATTCATTACCATGATCTTCCTCCTTAAATACCTTAGTGAAAAAAGTTAATGAATTCGTAAGGCAGGAACGCACTTTTGTGAAACAGTGCTGAGATTTGTTGATCAATTTATGCTTTTCAAGATGGCTACGAATTACCTCGGTTATTATTGACTCCATAAATTTTTCCACTACGGAGGCTAGGCTTATTGGTCTATAGTTCGAAGCTAAGGACCTGTCACCTGCTTTGAAAATAGGTATCATTTGCCATTTTCTACTTATCTGGCACTATGCCAGTTTGTAGTGATATGTTGAAATGATTACCCAAAGGTTAGCTAAGCTCCTCTACATTCCTTTAGAATCCTTGCATACAGTTCATCAGGGCCTGGGGATTTGTTAACTTTTAATTTATCTATTTGTCTAAGGACCATGTCACTTGTGACCCTAATCGTGCATAGTTTATTTTCGTCCTGGTCTACATAATTTATTATTTCTGGAATATCGCTAGTATCCTCCTGTGTAAAAACTGAGAGGAAGTAAGTGTTAAAAATTCTACACATTTCCTTATCACTGTCGGTGAGCTGACCCGAGTAACTTTTGAGTGGGCCTATTTTGTCCCTGATGTTACTTCTGTATACCTGAAAGAATCCTTTTGGGTTAGTCTTCGATTCTCTTCTCATAATCTCTTTTTGCTTTTCTTATTCCCATTTTTTATTTCTCTCTTTAACTGAATATATTGATTTCTTAATGGCCCCTCTCATCTTTTGATTTGCCTATATATGCCTCTCTTTTGACCAATCAGATATTTTAATATATTGTTTATCCATTCATGATCATTTTATTTATCTGATTTCCCTATTTGGATCATAAGTTCTCTGAGCAGCTAGAACTATGCTCTGGAAAGCGTCACATCAGCAGCCATCACCACCTACCTAACCCACAGTCAGGTCATTCCGATTCAGCCCACCCAGGTAATTTCAGTCCTATGAAAACAGCCAAGCAGAAGTCAGGGACAGACTTGATTGCCATTATTAGGGTAATTCCATGATATATTAAAACTGAGTGAGTTGTGATCACTTTCCCCAAGCTCATCATTAACCTCAAGATTATTAATTAGCGATTCCCTGCTGGCAAGAACCAAGTCAAGCAGGTTATTTCCTCTAGTTGGTTCTGTCACAAACTGTTTTAAAAAACAATCCTGAATCATATCTAGAAAGTCACATGACTAAATTTCCTGTCAAATTGCTCTAATCACTTTATCTAAATCTAAAATCGTCCATTAGCACAACATTTTCGTATGTAGAAGCCTTATGAATTTCGTCCCATAGAAGTTTACTGCACTCGCTATCAAAGTTTGGGGGCCTGTAAATCACACCCAAGGTTAGTTTTTCACGGCCCTCGAGAAGCTGTAACCAAACAGATTCAGTGGCTGATGCTTCTAATTTTATAACTTGTTTAGCACAACAATTTAAATCGTCTCTGAAATACATCGCTACTCCACCACCCTTCTTGTTGACCCTGTCAGTGTTGAATAATTTATAGCCTTGTATGTAACATTCAGAAGGCATTTCTTTATCTTTCAGATTGAGCCTGGTCTCTGTTATAGCAATAATATCTATGCTGCGACATGACTCACGAAATCGTAATGACACGATTGCAAACAAACCATACCACGGGTTGGGTTAGAACCCGCGATCAGAGTCTCTCAAAACTCCAGATCGACGCGTTAGCCACTGGGCCAGCTAGCTTCAATAAAATTCATCCAACTAGGTATATTTCTACACCAAAGGAAGGTTAGCATAGGCACCACTGTGACCACAAATGCAACTTGCATTTGCAACCTGACTGACTGTTTCCCACACACACCCATACCTCTATCTTTTATCAGTTTAAAATCCTAGACATGTCAGCAATGGCCCTCTCGATCAAGTTGGCAAGTGCTACCATCCGTTGCATACATATCATGTTTGCCATAAAAGTTGTCAATGAAAGGGACTGCAACTTCCTTGCAGTATCTGCCTAGCCATCAATTTACACCAATTGCCCTAGACAGCCATTTATTGCCCACTCCCTTAGACCTAATTAAATCTATAGCTGACCTGTTCTTATCTAGCAGCTCTTCTCTCCTACCCTTCTCAAAATCATTTACAGCAGCACTGAGACATATAATGGGATTATTCCCATTACCTGACATATTATTATCCAACCTGTTGACTATGTCATCAACACCAGCTCCAGGGAAACACACTCTCTCTCTTTCTCACCTTCTTATTCCTATTACAGAAAGTATGGTCTTACCTGTGTCACCAACCACAAGAATTCGCTTACCTCTGTTAGCAGGGAAAGTTGTACCTTTACTTTCACTGACCACTGTAGTACACTCGTCCTGGAGAACAGAGAAGCAATTTCCTACCTTCAAATCTTCTCTCTTAACTTTCCCTATTTTGATGCTCCTCCCATTACTTAGAACCACTCGCCACTTGTAGCAGGTGCTGGACTGCACCTCACCGCTGGTAGCCTCATTCCCTTCAACCACTCCAGCCACCTCACACTCACTCCCAAACCCACTGAGGTGAAACTTCGGCCTCCTAATTTCCTCCTGGAGAAGT
This sequence comes from Cherax quadricarinatus, assembly GCF_038502225.1. NCBI lineage: Eukaryota > Metazoa > Arthropoda > Malacostraca > Decapoda > Parastacidae > Cherax > Cherax quadricarinatus. The sequence goes on from NC_091307.1 coordinate 32,068,565, forward strand.
AGGACCTCATCCTTCAACACTCTTAACCTTAGATTTTAAAACACTGCAGAAGCAAGCCATGGCTTTGTAACCCTCCACACTAATCCCCAAAGCAGCTCAGGACCTGTGACCTCTCGTGACCACCGACCACTTCAAAACACTAGTTACTTGACCTGACCCTTTCTCATTTCCCTACCTCTTCTCCTTTTCCTATTTTTTCCTTTATGTTTATTTTCCTTTCTTTTGCCTGTGTTCTGTCCGTCAGTTTTCTTTCCCTGTGGATCCTTAGCTCTCCTGCAGTGCTCCTTTTTTCTTGTCCTTACTCTTACCCCACTTCTACTTCTATTACATCTTCCCCTTCATTCCTCTACTTTTGCTACTGCCATTATTACTGTCTCCCTTAACCCTTTACTCCCCTTTCTCTCTTTCGTGCCACTAACTATTCTCCTTATTTGCTACTGTCACTATTCTACTTCCACTACCAGCCTTTCCACTGCCACTGCTTCCTTGTTCTTTCTCTCTCTTGGTCCCGTCCTTGTCTACTTCTCATAAATATAAATACACTGGTTCGCTCACTGTGTTAGTGTGACCTTGTAATAGTCCAAGTCAGACCGAAATGTCATATTTGCGTATTGGTTCAGTCACGATATTGTGTTTGTGTTCTTAATAAATGATTGTCTCAAAGTAAATAACCTTAATGGATAAAGAAAGACCAAACATCTATTCCTTAACAAGCTCTTGCACAACGTTTTTACCGGTCAACTAGGCTGGTCACATCGAAAAGACACTGGATAGTAATGAATGAAGAAATGAATGAAGTTAGCAATGAATTGTGCTTGATACAGCAGCCTTCACTTATTCATTACAAGAGACGTGGAGAGGTGTGTTCCACTCCTGTAGTCTGCGAATCATCATCGGAAAAACAAAGCTCTTTGGGCGAGTACTGTAGTTCTCCGGAGTCAAGCCTTCAGTTTTTACGGTGGCCTGATGACAAAAGCTCTCGCTTCACACGGTGAGTGTCCGGGTTCGATTCCCGGCAAAGAGTGGAAGCATTGAGCGTTTCCTTACCCCGGTTGTCCATGTTCACCCATCAGTACAAATGAGTACCTGGGTGTTTGTCGACTGGTGTGGGTGGCATCCCGAGACAAAACTGACCTAATTTGCCCGAAATGCTCTGCATAACAAGTGGCTTTCTATATAGTAGTATGTCATTGGTGTCAGTTAGGACTGTATACCTTGTACATGTACTTGTAGGACATATAATAATAATAATAATAAAAGTAGTAATTATTCCTAAGAACTACTCTTAGTAACAAAGACAAAAATTGCAATGCTATCGATGCTATACATATACTAGGGCAACACAGAGTATACAATTTTTTTTTAATGTTTATTTAGCGCACACCTAGTCACCCATTTACAGAAGCTCGATAAAATCCATAAGATTGCAACTTGGAGCAGAGAATAATGAAAGGCGAGGAAAGATGTACAGTAAACCTCACGCTATGGGAAGAACGAAGAATCAAAGGACATATGGAAAGCAAGACATTGAAATGACTGACAGGAAAACATAAAGAACAGAGAGACAAAGATGAAAACCGAAAGCTAAGCTGCGAACATTTAAAAAAAAAAAACTGTTTAGATTTAATTAAGATGGTAAAAGCGGAACATGGAAGGAGGCAGTGGAAGCCAACTCAGTTTCAAGAGTAAATATGATAGGCAGCTGGAGACCAACGCAACCATCGATATTTAGACCTAAGAGGCGAGACCAAGAGCTGAGACTGATTTCCGTAGTGAATATGTAATCACCACACAACACGAGAAAACTGGCATCAGGAATAGCGGGCTTTAAAACCTGGTGATCTATGGTCAAGGACCAACAAGATTTTTCACCTGAAGAAGCGTTCCACATCTGAATCGACAGGAAAGGACTCTCTGTACCAGAAAAAAAAAGACCTATTTACTGAACATTTTGCTTGCAAGACTTAAATCTCTAATCCAGTAAGGGATCATTTTTTGCTAGCCGTAAGAACTATCAAAAGTTGCCATAGGTGACAATAAGACAGGCTGAAATATATCTGTTCAAATCCTTTCGTCAGGTAAAGACCGAAAGTCAGGAAAAACTATGCCAAAGACTACTTAGGTGTGCAAATAAGATAGCGTCGACTAATCTGCATCTAACAGTTCTACCTAGAGCAAAATAAATGGCCTCTGTGGAAAGAGGCAAATTTAGTCGTTGTTCACAGAAACGACGAGTAGTGGGGTAACCTGAAACTAGAGACCAGTGTCATTCCTGTCAGTCAGTAGTAAGATTTTTTACACAGTCTCACTGCAAATGTTAATATACACTGCTGGCTCCTACTGTTGAGTACGGCACCAGAGACTTAACAAGACTGCAAGCACCTGCTCCGAATAAATTTGTACATACACAGTCAGTGCCAGTGTTCATCGACGAAGTGTGCTTGGTCCAATGTTATGGAATGTCTTGCACAATGACCTATTTAACCTGATTTCAGAATCCCATGCCACTGCATTTACTTATTCATGAGAGGAAATGCCAGCTACTTTCAGTAACATGTCACCAGCTTAAATAAACCTGAGGTGAATGTCACATTTTCTTTTGAGGAAACATCTAGTTGCTTCAGACAACATGATCTTTATAATGGAGTAGTGGTAAAAGGGAATGGAAAAAGTGTCCAGTCATAGTGGATATCCTAGGAGTGCTAACATAAATAAGCCGTATCTCGAGTTATTCGACAGAAGAGGCTGCAAAATAACTGTAGGCACAAATACGCTCATTCCTCAGTTATGCACAACTTTCTGGAATTGTCTGCTACCTCGCAATTAATTCATCTTCTGGATCCAGCCTAGACTGATCCGTCATGGCAGCATTCATTCATTCCTAGAACGATAGAGTCGACCAAATGAAGTCTCTGGAAAGCAGTTGGTTCCAGATTCATTCTGTTCTCTACGTTTCGTAAATATTTTTAAAGAGGTTGGTAACAGCTCTGATTTTATAGTTAGAAATTCTTAGTCTAACTTGGTAGAAGTTTATGCTAAGAGAGGAACACATCATAATTGTAAACAGGAAAAGAATCAGCATAATGAATGGTACACAAAAAGTGACAGTGTCAAGAACAGAGAAACGAGTGGATGGAAGAACGAGTGGATGGACAAATGGATGGAAGGACGTAATCACAAACAATAAACATGGCTGATACACGAGGTCATCGATTCATCAATCTCGGTAAATGTCGGCAATACATCCCAAAAGTACTTACAGTCTTCCCTCACTATGTTACAAGGGGTTCAGTGGGCACAAAATATGCCAGCGAAGTCTAACTTATTACCAAGGATCGCAGGGAAGTAATAAAGATTAGCGTGACGTAATGAGGATAGCAATGCATTAACTATCAGTTTCACCCACCCGAGAGGTGGTACGCCGAACATGACGTAGGGACAGCAGTTTACACAACCATCTTGTAATATGCATTAGGCCGATTAGGGTAATTAATTTTAATAATCAACAAATGCGTTAGTCCGATTAATTTCATCGAAGTACACAACACACCATACTGCCTGGCCACAGAAATGTGAGCACCCGGTAGAAACTAGGAATCTACTGGACGCCCAGTCTGTCTTGTTTAAGTACTGTGAACTTTGAAGCAATGTACACAAGTTCGAGCCATGTTCTGGTCTAAGTTAAACTTAGAAAATAATTTCTCTCACTCCTGAAGCGTTAAGAATATTTTATAAACATATATTTAAGTGTATATGTATATACATATATATATATATATATATATATATATATATATATATATATATATATATCTCTAAAAACATCAAAGAGTAGTGGATTGTTAATGGACTGACATGCATTCAATGCGAAAAATTTACTGCATACATATATACACACACTATCTATCTATCTATATATATATATTATATATATATATATATATATATAATTTCACTTACCATGAGGCAGGCCAGTACAACATGGGTTCGAATCCTTGGTTAGCGCAGTGTTGTTATTAATCAATACCACTCGTTCGTGGTTACAATAATACATAAATGCTGCGCGTGAGGCTAGTACACCAAACAGGGATGGGAATATATTTTTTTTTTATTTTTATTAGCACACTGGCCGATTCCCACCAAGGCAGGGTGGCCCGAAAAAGAAAAACTTTCACCATCATTCACTCCATCACTGTCTTGCCAGAAGGGTGCCTTACACTACAGTTTTTAAACTGCAACATTAACACCCCTCCTTCAGAGTGCAGGCACTGTACTTCCCATCTCCAGGACTCAAGTCCGGCCTGCCGATTTCCCTGAATCCATTCATAAATGTTACTTTGCTCACACTCCAACAGCACGTCAAGTATTAAAAACCATTCGTCTCCATTCACTCCTATCAAACACGCTCACGCATGCACGCTGGAAGTCCAAGCCCCTCGCACACAAAACCTCCTTTACCCCCTCCCTCCAACCTTTCCTAGGCCGACCCCTACCCCGCCTTCCTTCCACTACAGATTTATACACTCGAAGTCATTCAGTTTCGCTCCATTCTCTCTACATGTCCGAACCACCTCAACAACCCTTCCTCAGCCCTCTGGACAACAGTTTTGGTAATCCCGCACCTCCTACTAACTTCCAAACTACGAATTCTCTGCACTATAATCACACCACACATTGCCCTCAGACATGACATCTCCACTGCCTCCAGCCTTCTCCTCACTGCAACATTCATCACCCATGCTTCACACCCATGTAAGAGCATTGGTAAAACTATACTCTCCTACATTACCCACTTTGCTTCCAAGGACAAAGTTCTTTGTCTCCACAGACTCCTAAGTGCACCGCTCACCCTTTTCTGCTCATCAATTCTATGATTCACCTCATCTTTCATAGACCCATCCACTGACACGTCCACTCCCAAATATCTGAATACATTCACCTCCTCCATACTCTCTCCCTCCAATCTGATATCCAATCTTTCATCACCTAATCTTTTTATCCTCATAATGTTACTCTTTCCTGTATTCACTTTTAATTTTCTTTTTTTACATACCCTACCAAATTCATCCACCAACCTCTGCAACTTTTCTTCAGAATCTCCCAAGAGCACAGTGTCATCAGCAAAGAGCAACTGTGACAACTGCCACTTTATGTGTCATTCTTTATCTTTTAACTCCACGCCTCTTGCCAAGACCCCCGCATTTACTTCTCTTACAACCCCATCTATAAATATATTAAACAACCACGGTGACATCACACATCCTTGTCTAAGGCCTACTTTTACTGGAAATAATCTCCCTCTTTCCTACATACTCTAACTTGAGCCTCACTATCCTCGTAAAAACTCTTCACTGCTTTCAGTGCAACATCTGCCACATTGCCCCCCCTATCTACCCTCTCATACGCCTTTTCCAAATCCATAAATGCCACAAAAACCTCTTTAGCCTTATCTAAATACTGTTCACTTATATGTTTCACTGTAAACACCTGGTCCACACACCCCCTACCTTTCCTAAAGCCTCCTTGTTCATCTGCTATCCTATTCTCCGTCTTACTCTTAATTCATTCAATAATAACTCTACCATACACTTTATCAGGTATACTCAACAGACTTATCCCCCTATAATTTATGCACTCTTTTGTCCCTTTTGCCTTTATACAAAGGAACTATGCATGCTCTCTGTCAATCCCTCGGTACCTTACCCTCTTCCATACATTTATTAAATAATAGCACCAACCACTCCAAAACTATATCCCCACCTGCTTTCAACATTTCTATATTTATCCCATCAATCCCAGCTGCCTTACCCCCTTTCATTTTACCTACTGCCTCACGAACTTCCCCCACACTCACAACTGGCTCTTCCTCACTCCTACAAGATGTTATTCCTCCTTGCCCTATACATGAAATCACAGCTTCCCTATCTTCATCAACATTTAACAATTCCTCAAAATATTCCCTCCATCTTCCCAATACCTCTAACTCTCCATTTAATAACTCTCCTATTTTTAACTGACAAATCCATTTGTTCTCTAGGCTTCCTTAACTTGTTAATCTCACTCCAAAACTTTTTCTTATTTTCAACAAAATTTGTTGATAACATCTCACCCACTCTCTCATTTGCTCTCTTTTTACATAGCTTCACTATTCTCTTAACCTCTCTCTTTTTCTCCATATACTCTTCCCTCCTTGCATCACTTCTGTTTTGTAAAAGCTTCTCATACACTAACTTTTTCTTCCTTACTACTCTCTTTACATAATCATTCCACCAATCCCTCCTCTTCACTCCCGCACCCACTTTCCTGTAACCACAAACTTCTGCTGAACACTCTAACACTACTTATTTAAACGTACTCCTTACCTCTTCGACCCCATTGCCTATGCTCTCATTAGCCCATCTGTCCTCCAATAGCTGTTTATATCTTACCATATAGGACAAGTGAAAATTTATGTATGCAATAATTTCGCCAAAATCATTCTGAACCTAACGAAAAAAATATATTTCACTGTGTTTATTTAGCATTAAATTATTGTAAACATATCTAAAATATATTAAGTTGGGTTAGGCTAAAATAAATTGTTCTTGTTATAAGGTTAGGTAAGTTTTCTAAGATTTTTTGTAGCAAAATTCAAAATTTTTACATTAATATTAATGAAAAAAAATATATCTTTAAATGTATAAGAGAAAATTTTAGAAAGGACTTAATTTTAAATGAGTTCTTGCTAATTGACCAGTTTTACATATTCGGCACGACATATATATATATATATATATATATATATATATATATATATATATATATATATATATATATATATATATATATATATATCCGTGGAGAAGTGGATCAGAATTCTTCCTCCGTAAGTCATGCATGTCGTAAGAGGCGACTAAAATGCCGGAAGCATACATTACTAAAGTTAAAAAGAGAAACTTTCGTTTTTCTTTTTGTCCACTCTGCCTCGGTGAGATACAGCCGGTTTGTTGAAGGAATAATATAAACAAGTAAAACTTGCGATTTTGGCTTAAATAGCAACACACTTCTTGCCGAATAGGTAAAACTAATGAGCTAACAAGCACTCGTTTAAAATTAAGGCCTTTCTAAAAAATTTTCTTATACATTTAAGGATACATATTTATGTTAATATAAAAACTAATGAGTTTGTACCAAAAGAACCTTAGGAAACTAACCTAACCTTATTATAACAAGCGCAATTTAATTCAGCCTGATCCAATTAAATATATTTTATATAAACTAACAGTAATTTAATAATAAACAATGAAATATTTTTTTTCGTTAGGTTCAGAATGATTATTGCGAAATTATTGCATACACAAATTTTCGCTTGCGTTATTCGCCAAGAAGTGTGTAGCTATTTAATCGAAAATCACAAGTATTACTTATTAGGCACGATATACATATTATATATATTTAGTAGAGCTCAGACTGAGAGGAACTTCAACACAAGGAAAACCAAACAAATGAGTCAGTATATCCAAGACAACTCGGTCATCTTTAATATGTTAAGTGAGAAAACAAACATTTATTTGGAAAGCGATACTATCACAAAACGTCTTCCGCTGTCAAACTGAAAATTACTGAAGCTACAATCAAGTACAAACCTACTTGCATGTCACAAGGACCAAGAAAGCCAGATACCCTTACCACAAAAACTTAGGTCTACACAAAACTTAGTTATGTTGAAAACTGTTGAAACTCCTGTAGACAGTGGTCCCTTTGATCATGATCAGCGCACTCAGATCACACGTAGTGTCCGTGGTTCGATCCCAGGTGCAGGTGGTAACATTAGGCGTGTTACCTTACGCTTACGACATCTGCTGTCCCTGTTCACCTAGCAGTCAGTAGAAACCTGGGTGTTAGGTGACTGGTGTGGGCACACCAGTTGCCCGAAATGCTCTACATAACCAGAGGCTTTCTATATAGTACGTCATTGATGTCTGTCAGGTCTGTACAAGTTTTATCATGTACTTTTAGAAATAATTATTATTATTCTGTTCCGTTTGCACAGGTGAGCCCTGCTGCCTACTTGCGCCTGGTAGAGCTCTACCGTTAATTAAGGGAAAGCCCGAGAGAACCCTGCCTCCTACAGGCGCCCTGCCCATCTAGCACAGGCGAGAGTGCATGTCATCACTTGGGTCAGACAAGGCAGAACAAACGTGTATGTAGTCACGAGATGCTCCTGGAGACACGTGCAGCAAGTCAGAGTGGGGCATCAATACAAAGACTGTCTGTGATCTTTGTAATAGGAGAAGGAACTACCCAGCACCCCTGGCACTGCCCTATCTGTAGCCCTGCCCACTCCACTGGCGCCCCCGCCCACCTAACTCCTGTCTAATGCTCACTTCGCGCACCACACCCCCTTCCTAGCTGTTCCCGTCCATTTCGCCCCCAATTTTGCTGTCCCCACCCTCCCACCCCTCTACAGTGATGCTCCCACCCATGCCCCAACACAGGCACAAGTACTCAAAGGTTGCCGTGGCCCCCAGCAAGCTTGACGTCACCACCTTCACACCACCAAGGTAACATACACAGATGTTGAGGGACAACACTCAGCCTCCCGCCTCACTACACTCACTCGCTCTACTTGAGAATGCTCTCGTATATTCTTCTAAACAAGTATAATAATAATAATACTGGTATAAGTCACATGTGCCATAGTTTCGCCTACATAGTAGGCTTCTTCAGTCGAGTACTGAGGAGGCAGGAGCCTCCTTAGTACTCGATTGAGGAAGCCTACTCTGTAGGTGAAACGTTTCGTAATAAAGATACCTATCTGTTGCACGTATGACTTACAGTTACAATCTGTTGCACATATGACTTACTATTATATCTTCTATATCATTTGCACGCGCACATCTGCTGGTCTCTCCCTCCCACATATTCCTCCCTCCCCCGCCCTCCCTCGCCTTACTCGCCTCCTCCCCCTCACAATTCAATTCAAGTTTATTTTCTATAAGGGTTACAATGTGGGGTTTACAGGTTTTGGGTATTGTGTGGTTTACATGTTATAAAATACTAATTACAGAGGGGGCCACTAGGACACCTAGCATGGCTAGGCATTTCGAGCAGACTTAGATTAATTCTTAACATTAAATCCTTACAGATTATGGTATTAAGGCTAAGTGACTACATCATAATTTGTGAGTTTAGCAATAATGAATGCTTTTGTTTTGGCACAATACAAAGTGTCTATATTGGAGTATCATAGGCAAACTTATGACTAGCTAGGATTTATTATTTTAAGATTAAGATTAGTATTTCTGGGTTTATAGTCAGTGGGTGAGTGAGTGTAATCGTGAACCACCAGGTGGTTATCATGTAGTTAGTTGTCAGGGTGGATCAGGGAGATAAGATGTTTTCTAACTGTAGTTTTGAAAGTGATGAATGTGTCTGCAGTTCAAGAGTTTTCAGGTAGGATGTTCCAGATTTTAGGTCCTTTGAAATACATTGAATTTATGTAAAGGTTTAGTCGAACCCGGAGAATGTCATAGAGATGTTTGTGTCTGGTGTTATGCCTGTGGATCCTGTCACAACTATAAATAAAGCATTTTAGGTCAAGGTTAATATTGGAATTTAAGGTCCTGTAGATATAGATTGCACAGTAGTAAGTGTGGATGTTCTGAACAGGGAGTAATTTTAGATCTATGAAGAGTGGGGGGGTGTGTTTGCCAGGGATGAGATTTAGTGATTATTCTTACTGCGGCTTTTTGCTGGGTTATTATTGGCTTTAGGTGTGTTGCTGCAGTTGAACCCCAAGCACAGATAGCATAGGCGAGGTATGCATATATAAGTGAATGGTATAGTGTGAGAAGGGCAGTTTGCGGCACTTAGTACCGTATCTTGGAGAGGATCCCCACCGTTTTGGATACTATTTTTGTTATGTGTTGGATATGGGTGCTGAAATTTAGGTTTTTATCGAGGTATAGGCCAAGGAATTTGCCCTCATTATGTCTGGCAATTAGAGTGTTGTCGATCTTAATGTTAAGTTGCGCAACACCTGCTCTGCTACCAAACATAATATAGTAGATTTTGTCAGTGTTAAGTGTAAGTTTATTGGCTGTCATCCAAGTCGATATTTTGATCAGCTCCTCGTTAACAATGGTGTTGAGGGTGGCAAGATTAGGGTGGGAGATGACATAAGTCGTGTCGTCAGCAAAGAGAATGGGTTTCAGGTGTTGGGATATGTTTGGAAGATCATTGATGTAAATGAGGAGGAGCAGGGGTCCAAGGACACTTCCCTGCGGAACTCCAGTATCAAGTGGCCGTATTCATGAGGCTGTGTCTTTAATGGTGACATACTGATACCTATTAGAAAGTTAGGATTTAAAAAATGCAAGCGCATGGCCTCTTATACCATAGTGGTCAAGTTTGTGGAGTAGGATGCCGTGGTCTACTGTGTCAAACGCTTTTCTTAGGTCAATAAAAATTCCTAGCGGATATTCCTTATTTTCCAATTCTGTGTAAAGTAGGTCTAGCATTTTTATAATTGCATCATTAGTGCCTTTATTTTTCCTGAATCCAAATTGGCAGGGGTTGAGTATGTTTTGTGACGTTATAAATGAATATAGTTTCCTGTGCACGAGTTTCTCGAAGATTTTGGATAGCAATGGTAAGTTTGATATTGGCCTATAGTTGTTTACGTCTGTAGGGTCACCACCTTTATGTATTGGTGTAACCCTCGCTGTCTTGAGTAGTGTCGCGAAAGTGCTAGTTTCTAGTGACTTGTTAAAAAGTAATGTAATAGCATGCGAAAGGACGTGGGCCGCTCGCTTGTACAATAATGGTGGGACGTGAGACAGATTCCCCGAGTTATTTTTAATTCTGGTTAAAGGACCAATTATATTTTTCTGTCACTCGCACTTTAAACACACATACATATATTCATATACATTCGTAAACATTAATGCTCAGTCGACACCATGATTCAGTCTTGCTGCGGACTGAGAATATATTTGATAAAAATAATCTTCCGCTAGCGAATTAAGCACATACATACGTACATACATACATGCATACACACACACACACACACATACAATCGACCCGTACATCTGGAGTTTACCTGGAGAGAGTTCCGGGGGTCAACGCCCCCGCGGCCCGGTCTGTGACCAGGCCACCTGGTAAGTGATCAGAATTATTTGTTAGGTTCCAAGGATCATATTCCCCCCCCCCTCCCCACGTGTGGTCTTGAGCAAGAATTCGTAATTTAGAAAGGAATATCAGGAATGAGAACTAGCAAGGCAAGCATAAAAAATATGGGCAAATTTACATAGAATGCAAGCTGAGGTCTGAATGAAGGAACTGTTATCTTGTATGTTTACGAGAGACAAAGACCAGAAACTCTGCCAGGGTACAAAACATTTTCCAATAACGTAAACTGAAGCATTTGCTTTAAAATGTACTAGTTGGTTAGAGGCTTAAGTGTCATTTTTGTGACAACGGAAGTACCTTCCCTGGCGGTGTCTGTCAACAATGTATTGGAAGAACAGAAATCCTAGAGCGCAAAACATTTAATAAGTCTGTTTGACACATGTATAACCAGATAGTAATACCTACCTGGTGGTCGCTGTCTATTACTTTACTTCTCAGTACTTTAAACACTTACTAAAGAATGTCCAGGCATCAAGATGATCCTCACTATTGTGCAAGACCAAACCCAGATTAAGTAGACAGCGGATGAGAACACACGCGTCCTGATTCACGTCTCGGTGTCCGGGATCACCTTCGTGCCCCTCAGGGCATCACGATAGCACCTATGAGAACAGCTCTAAAATGTATAATTGTTTTCATGCTTCCCTGAGCAGTTGTAACTGGTATAATCAGGGCCGGATTTAGAAATGACGAGGCTCTAAGCTATGGAAAGCTATAAAGGCCCTATTTGGTAACAGAATAACTTGGTAATAAGGCCGCCAAATGTATAACAAAAATACTGCAAATTGTTTTCGACACAATTTATTCAATTCGTAGGAGTAAAATACTGTTGCAAACTTGTAATTTCCAGGAAATCAAATGTAATTTTTAGAGTAATATGATTAACAGACATAAAACAAGACATCAGTCAGTATATAACATTTTCTTTTATGTTTTTAAACCAAAATTCATGAATTATGTCTTCAAAAGATAAGGTACACTGTTTATCACTTTCCAAGCACAAAATACTAAGGGGAAACAGGCTGTCTTGTGTCATTGTTGCTCACAGCTTACTTTTAATTCTCTTTAATCGTGAAAATTATCTTCCAGCTAAACAATTTGCTACCATTTGACTTGAAATATCTGTAACATTAGATACAAATCTTGGTGGCTTAGATATCCTTTTCCTGAATGGCTTTGCTTGATATAAACTTGAAAAGAGCATTTTAATAGTGCGTTAAATAGTTGATTAATTTAAATTATTATTATTGACAATTAGTGAAAGAAGATTATCAGGAATGTGATCAGCGCCGGATTAAGGCACAAAGGAAAAATGAATTCTGGTATTTTTCAGAGGCCTCTTCGGACTAAGGCCCTTAGCTGCAGCTTGTTTTGCTTATGCCTAAATTCAGCTCTGGGTGTACCTCTAGTGATAAGACTTTCTTCGAGCATATAGATAATGTAGATACATGGGTAAAATAATAGGCACGAAAAGCCATTATGTAATTATGCAATACATTTCTGACAAATAATCACAAGGTTTACTTAAGAACTAGTAGCATCATGTAAAACTTGTGTAGTTAAACACAATCAACAAGAAATACGTTCAACAAGAAAGGTGGCTAATGACAAGTGGTTAATTACAAACATTTACATATTATTAAATCAGTTCAGTGTTATTCAGTTTTATGGCGGGATTGAACAGATATCGAAATTACAGCAATTTTACATAAATTACAATAGATATTTAATGGGACAATGTATGTTACCTACTATACATTAGAATTGAAAGAATGCTGGAAGAAGAACAGGGACCTAAGTGGATGAAGATAGGTATTGCTTGACTACTGTACTTCTGTTGGGATTTCGAAGTTTTTTTTTTTTGTTTTGTTGTCATGTGTTATGTCTGAGTTCTGCTGCAGCTATCAAGTCGCTTACTACGTCAGGGACTTGACGTAGTAGATCCCTAAGCACAAATACCACAAGTGAGATACGAGTAGATTTGCAAGTAGTACAATGGAAGTTGTGCCGTTTGAGATGCACAGAAGCGTATGTTGGAGAGGATTCTTACTGTTTTAGAGACCTTCTTCAATATGTGTTGGATGTAGGGTATTAAAAGTCAAGTTGCAGTCCAGGTGCAGCCCTAAGAATTTTCCCTCGGGTTGTCTTTCAGTGGGAAAATCGTTGAACATTATATTTAGGTGGAGATTTGCTGCTCTTTTTCCTAACACCACTTAGAATTTTTTTTCAATATTAAGAGTGAGTTTACTGGTAGTCATCCATTCAAGAGCTGCTCATTGGCAGCGTTGTTGAGAGAAATCGGATTTAAGTGGGAGATGACAAAGTTGTGTCGTCTGAAAAGAGAACAGGTTAAATAAATAAATAAATATATATATACATATATACACACACACACACACACACACACACATATATATATATATATATATATATATATATATATATATATATATATATATATATATATATATATATGCAATAAGATCACAGTAAACAGGTGATTTCAGAATATGCAAAACAACCACTGTGAAAGAATAGAGAAGTTCCAAGCGCTTTCGTGACTACTCACATTATCAAGGAACAATGAAAGTAAAGCATCAAAGGAAGATATATAAAGGGGTAGCCCACACCTCACTATCAGATCCCACAACAACGAAACACCTGACGCGAGACAGCAGGTCCGCCAGCAGAACTAGACAGGTCCTTCATACAACCCACCAACAAACTATTCTACTCAAGAAATAAGAAATTTAAAAAATTATGATTTGTCCAATGTATTATTAAATTCTTCCCAAATTCTATTCATTATAAATGGATCTAATTTATATAAACCAAAGGAAATATTCATATTATTGTCAAAACTGCTTTTTATGAAACAAGATTCAATTACATTCCTGTCGGCCATGGACTTACTTGATACTACTTTCTCAACTTTTTGAAAATCAATTGGATGGTTAAAATCTCTTACATGAATCAATAGAGCATTGGAATCTTGTCCAGTTCTGATGTTATATTTATGTTGTTTTAATCTTAGTTCGAGATTTTTACCAGTTTGACCGTAATAAACTTTATCGCAAATTTTACAAGGAATCTTATACACACATCCACCAGCATTTTGGGGGGAATTCTTTATCAAAATTTTTTTTTGCTGTATCAAGATTTTTTAATACAACTTTAATATTAAAAGTCTTAAGAAGAGAAGGCATATCAACCAAGTTTTAATGGTAAGGGAGAACCAACATATTTTTAGTTGAATAAGGCTGGTTGTCCCTTTTTGGATTGTAAAAAGTATTTCTAGCAACTTTAAAAGATTTATCAATTACATTTCTTGGGTATTTCAAATCATTACCTATTTCATAAATTTTGGATATTTCCTCATCTATGAACTCAGGACTACAAATTCGTAAAGCTCTCAAAAACATTGATGAGAAAACAGACAGTTTAACTCTATCTTGATGGGAAGAATAATAGTGGACATAGGAACAGTTATTTGTAGGTTTTCTGTAAATTTTAAATTTGAATTCATTATTACCCTTAATAATTAAAATATCTAGAAAAGGCAATGAGTTATTTTCTTCAAATTCAACAGTAAAATTTATAGAATGGGCTAAGCTATTTACTTTGCCAAGGAAATGGTGTATATCTACATTTTTGGACATAAGACACAAAATATCAACATATCTGAACCATTTAGCTCTACTTAACACAATCCTCCCTAATAGAGCTAAATGGCTCAGATATGTTGATTATATTTTGCGTCTTATGCCCAAAAATGTAGATATACACCATTTCCTTGGCAAATTAAATAGCTTAGCCCATTCTATAAACTTTACTGTTGAATTTGAAGAAAATAACTCATTGCCTTTTCTAGATATTTTAATTATTAAGGGTAATAATGAATTCAAATTTAAAATTTACAGAAAACCTACAAATAACTGTTCCTATGTCCACTATTATTCTTCCCATCAAGATAGAGTTAAACTGTCTGTTTTCTCATCAATGTTTTTGAGAGCTTTACGAATTTGTAGTCCAGAGTTCATAGATGAGGAAATATCCAAAATTTATGAAATAGGTAATGATTTGAAATACCCAAGAAATGTAATTGATAAATCTTTTAAAGTTGCTAGAAATACTTTTTACAATCCAAAAAGGGACAACCAGCCTTATTCAACTAAAAATATGTTGGTTCTCCCTTACCATGAAAACTTGGTTGATATGCCTTCTCTTCTTTAGACTTTTAATATTAAAGTTGTATTCAAAAATCTTGATACAGTAAAAAAAACTTTTGATAAAGAATTCCCCACAAAATGCTGATGGATGTGTGTATAAGATTCCTTGTAAAATTTGCGATAAAGTTTATTACAGTCAAACTGGTAAAAATCTCGAACTAAGATTAAAACAACATAAATATAGCATTAGAACTGGACAAGATTCCAATGCTCTATTTATTCATGTAAGAGATTTTAACCATCCAATTGATTTTCAAAAAGTTGAGAAAGTAGTATCAAGTAAGTCCATGGTCGACAGGAATATAATTGAATCTTGTTTCATAAAAAGCAGTTTTGACAATAATATGAATATTTCCTTTGGTTTATATAAATTAGATCCATTTATAATTAATAGAATTTGGGAAGAATTTAATAATACATTAGACAAATAATATTTTTTTAAATTTCTTATTTCTTGAGTAGAATAGTTTGTTGGTGGGTTGTATGAAGGACCTGTCTAGTTCGGCCGGCGGACCTGCTGTCTCGCGTCAGGTGTTTCGTTGTTGTGGGATCTGATAGTGAGGTGTGGGCTACCCCTTTATATACCTTCCTTTGATGCTTTACTTTCATTGTTCCTTGATAATGTGAGTAGTCACGAAAGCGCTTGGAACTTCTCTATTCTTTCACAGTGGTTGTTTTGCATATATATATATGCTGACACCTACATCCATCATAGTGTCGGGCGACAGGGAGGACCTACTGATCACGAGGAGTACAAGATCGGCAAGTGCAGAGTCATAACCCAACTGTATCAATTTGACCCTGTAAAATCAGAGACCTTGGGATCATGGGAAAAAAACGTCACACGATTCTTTAAAGAACTGGGTTCTGGACTCATCGACACCACCGGCTTAGTGTGGCCATCCAGAGGGGAAATGCTTGCTGCTTACTTGGGGTAACACTTGCTCTTTTAAGCGTCGTTGGGAAGTTACGGTTTCTAATTTCTTGTACAGAACTGCAATAGCAGCACATGAGCGTTTTTTTTTTTTAATTTTGTATATTAGTGGCGGTAAGTTCGGTTTCCTGCTTTGTTTTTCAGTAAATTTATTATAAATGTGACTTCAGTGAGATTAGTTGAAGAAAGAGTTTGGATCGTTTCCTGAGCATCCTTTTCATATCCCCATTTATTTCATCAACTCTGCTAACATATTTGTCTAGACCTTCTTATTAGAGTGGTAAGAACTGAAGTACAGTTTGTTTTTTCCTCAATTACTAATCCCTAGCTGATGTTTTTTCACAGTAATGTTTTTTATCAATGGACTTGAACCATGAGCTAGTTAGTCTCTGATTTGTGATCGGCTGAGTTTAAATAGGACAATGTCTGTTGTAGAGACTGTTTTGTAGAAAAAGTGACCCAGTCATCTATTTTCTGTCAGTAAACTCATCGCCAATCAGTGTCATGTACTGCTCATATAAAGTTATTTACCGAGGTTCATCTTGGAGACAAAATGAGGACTTACCATGTCTTGTTGTAATTTACATATGTTGGTTATAAAGGTGGGTTAGTGGTTACCCCTGCCTTGAGAGGAGCTGTTATACTAGTCTAGACATGATCAATCAAAAATGTAATTGTCTCGGTAATTTTTATAGGCTTAGTTATAGATGGTAATATCAAGCACTTGCTCATATGTTACTTAAGTGCGCTACACGAGGGTCTTCAGCTCGGACGAGTTTTATGTTGAAGTCGCTGGTAAGTATTAGGTGATTTTTAATTACTTGTTAATTATTAGCTTGTTAAGGTTGTCACTTAAGGTGGGTGTATTGCACCAGTTAACTTTTACACAGCTTCAACTTTAATAGGGGTCTTTAAATTTTAGGTTGTAAATTTAGGCAATACACACACACACACACACACACATATATATATATATATATATATATATATATATATATATATATATATATATATATATATATATATATATATATATATATATATATATATATATATATACACACACACACACACACACACACACACACACACACACATCGGGGCCAGGAGCTCGGACTCGACCCCCGCAACCTCAACTAGGTGAGTACACACAGTCGACCCTCAACTAACGGCGGCATTAAGTAACAACAATTTCGCCTAACGGCGCTTTTTGCCGTAGAAAAAATGCCTCAACAAACGGCGAAAAACTTAACCAACGACGTCAGTGTGCCATTGTTTACAAGCTGTTGCGGTCGGCTTCCACGTGTGCCTCCCATACATTTTGGATTATTCCACAGTTTCTAGTGCTTGTAACCACTAAATAAACCACCATGGGTCCCCATAAGCTTCTAGAGCCAGTCCTTTGGTAAAGGATGTGAGAAACACGATAGAATTCAAGAAAAAATTGTAGAAAAATACGAAAGTGGTGGTGATAGAGGGTGGTAGTGGTTGTGATGGTGGTAGAGGGTGGTAGTGGTTGTGATGGTGGTAGAGGGTGGTAGTGGTTGTGATGGTGGTAGAAGGTGGTAGTGGTTGTGATGGTGGTAGAGGGTGGTAGTGATGGTGGTAGAGGGTGGTAGTGGTTGTGATGGTGGTAGAGGATAGTAGAAGGTGGTAGTGGTTGTGATTGTGGTAGAAGGTGATAGTGGTTGTGATGGTGGTAGAGGGTGGTAGTGGTTGTGATGGTGGTAGAGGGTGGTAGTGATGGTGGTAGAGGGTGGTCCATTGATTCTCAAGCTGGTCCTTGTGGCATTAAAAAACCAAGAAGGGAAGTAACCCCACCAAAGGACTTGGTACCTAAAGTCTTTATGGAAGGGGATTCTCCTTCCAAGCAATAGACAATCCTGAATTTCCCCTGCTGCTGGCACATCACTCAACAACAACTCCACAATAAAGGTAAGTGGCATTTAAATATTGTTTATTTTGCATGTCCCATTCCTTTCCATATAAAAAAATGTATGTTTCATGTAATTTTTTTTTTCAGGCTTCGTGGTATCAAGAACGGATTAATTCTATTTCCATTATTTCTAATGGGGAAAATTAACTCGGCCAACGGCAATTTCGACCAACGGCAAGCCCTCTGGAACGGATTAATGCCGTTGGTTGAGAGTCCACTGTATTTTTTATTTATTAACACACTGGCCGATTCCCACCAAGGCAGGGTGGCCCGAAAAAGAAAAACTTTCACCATCATTCACTCCATCACTGTCTTGCCAGAAGGGTGCTTTACACTGCAGTTTTTTAAACTGCAACATTAACATCTCTCCTTCAGAGTGCAGGCACTGTACTTCCCATCTCCAGGACTCAAGTCCGGCCTGCCAGTTTCCCTGAATCCCTTCATAAGTGTTACTTTGCTCACACTCCAACAGCACGTCAAGTATTAAAAACCATTTGTCTCCATTCACTCCTATCAAACACGCTCACGCATGCCCGCTGGAAATCCAAGCCCCTCGCACACAAAACCTCCTTTAACCCCTCCCTCCAACCTTTCCTAGGCCGACCCCTACCCCGCCTTCCTTCCACTACAGACTGATACACCCTTGAAGTCATTCTGTTTCGCTCCATTCTCTCTACATGTCCAAACCACCTCAACAACCCTTCCTCAGCCCTCTGGACAACAGTTTTGGTAATCCCGCACCTCCTTCTAACTTCCAAACTACGAATTCTCTGCATTATATTCACACCACACATTGTCCTCAGACATTATATATATATATATATATATATATATATATATATATATATATATATATATATATATATATATATATACACCTCACGTTCATCCCTGGCACAAGTGGAGTTAATTCATATTAATTCATTATAGTAGTAGATTGCAGTAACTCTCCCTACCCCTCCCCCATTTGATCAGACTTATAGTTATGTATGGTTGTGTACCCAGGTAAGGTAAAGGTGTCATTTGTCATATTTGAGTCAGGTTTCAATGAGAATAATAAGATTTGTTAGCATATAGAGAATTGAGGAGTGCAAAGAAGACATCATGATACTGAAAGATCTAGTCCTGTAACTAAATGCTGATATATTCTTCGATGCGTTACGACCCGTTATTTCCTGAGTCGATGTGTTATAGTTATATATGCTTTCATGAGCAAGGATGTAGGAAGTGTAAAAAGGAGAAAGGTTGCTATGAAGATGGAGGAAGTACAGGTTAAGTAGGAAATACTAATGGGTAATTAATCGATAAAACTATTAAGAGAATATAGGCAATGTCTAGAGTAAAAAGTTACGATGAAGTAACTTACAACATTAATATAAAGACAATATAAAGACTAGGTATCAAATTGAGCACCTGATACTACACAAATACCTAACAATAAACAATAAGAAGATCAAACAATATAATGTATACAGTGTTATACTAAAAATATGGTAGTGGGAATTTTACAGTTTTTCAAGCTAGATTAAAATGGTCACTGATTTTAACAGAGCTTATGTTAAGAGTTAATTACTGTTACTTAAGTTTGTTATTACACAACAGCTAACAATGACAACAGCTGACAATATACAACAGTAAGAGTATTAGACTAATACAAAGAGAATTTAAACAATGCTAATGAATGTAGTACTATAAAAACAATTCGTACAAACAATTTGATTTGAATATGAGTAGCAGTAGACTAGTTAAGTATATACAGATATGAAGAGAACAGTTACAGAATGAGGGAGCATAACACTGATCGTGGAGTTTACCGGGTACAAATTGCATCTTATTCTGACTCGGATAGGTCAGCATCACACAAGAATTTTGATAGATCATGTTAATTAGCCTGTAGTTGATTTCCTTACAACACTATTATACGAGATCTCGCAAAGCACTGATGGATTTTTCTCTCTAGACGGAGCTTCCTTAGTCTATAGAGAAGGTTCTGTTTCATTAACAAACATGTTGCATGTTTATGGGTGACTGAATTAAGTCATTTCCTTTAGAGCAAGGGTGAAATTTTAATTTTCTTTTTCGAATTATGTTTACCTATTAATCTTGCTTCTTTGATATCATCATATTAGATGTTTACTTGAAGCTTATCCTTGGTGATTGAAGAGTGGTCCTGAAACATGAATCCTGAGCAACATAGTTAGGAAGATGATTGATGTTTACAACAGCATCTAATAGCTGCTGTTGCTCAAGTTGGTCTTTATAGTTTTGGATGAAATCGGTGAATTGCATATCTATCCGAGACTTTCCTTCTTAATACTGACATTACTCTTTATGTCTAGTGATGTTATTTATTCTTTCAGGCTGTTTGTGTTTGTGTTTGGTTGTGCTTCCGAGTATCGTTGGCTTGTTCTAAATTGTGATCTAAGTTCCAGATCAGTAATCTTACTTATGTAGGGGACTAGGAAGCTCGAAGAGATTGTACGTCTTAGGTAAGGATTTTTCTCTAACGTTGAACTGTAGATTTTCACAACATGGCGCAGTCTGTGAGAAGGCGTTTGCACACGGTGTGCATTGAATTATTGCGTGGTGCAATAACGCCTCAGTCTGCACAAGTGCTTTTACCGCAAATTATCCGTGACACCTATGGTGTTGCGGATCAAAAACTGTATGGTGTGGCACTAAATGGTGCCTATCGTATTTTCGTCAAGCTGAGTTCAGCTGGAGTGTATGAACGGCTGGTTGACAAGTACCAGGACAGGAGCGTGGATGTTAATTCAGCGATACGTGTTCGCCTAATCGACGTGTCTAAGCATTACACATGGGTGAAAATCCGAAATGTGCCATTTGAGGCGGACGAGAATGATCTGCGGTATGTATTTGAACAGTATGGACCTGTACACCTGGCTATGGCTGGTAAATGGACGGATGGGGCGTATGCCGGTTTGCCGGATGGTACGTTCACGATCAAGATGGAGTTGAGGCATGCCATCCCGTCTTACGTCATACTGGACGCATTTAGGACACAGGTAATGGTGTACTACGCTGGGCAGCAGAAGACGTGTAGGTTATGTGGTGCATATGACCATATGGCGGCCCAGTGTGGGAGATGGCAGCGGAGAAAGGACCTAGGTAGTGAGATGGTGAAAGAGCCAGAACCAGAGGTGGGTCATGCTGATGAGGCACCTGTACATAGAAGTGGCACTTCCTGGAGTGAGGAAGTGGAGCGTGAGCTGCCACTGGTGGGTACCAGCCCATCACTGTCACAGTTGGTGGGAAGTGAGGCATCTGCCATGGAGAACGGGAAGACTGTGCAGATTGGTGACGTGCGGGTAGAGGAAGGCCTACTGGTGAACGTGCAGGAAAAATCCTTTGAGAAGCAGGTTGCTGAGGATAACTTGAGTATGGTGAGGAGTAATGTTCAGATTGAAGATGAGCAACTTGGAAGATTGGCGAACATGGCAGATGACTCGCCAGGAGTGGTGGAAGTGATTGAGGTGACTGCTGAGATTCACAGGGAGGCATCCAGTGAGTTGGAAATGGATGCAGAGTGTGTCAACCGTAAGAGGGCGGCGACATATTCTGACTCTGATGATGTTTTGACCCCGGCACAGAGACCGGGGAAAAAGCCATGGGTTGATGTGGTGCGTGAGAGCACTAAAGGTACGCCTGGTCAGGTGTTGGATAAGGGGAAGCCACCAGTGGGCAGTGGAGAGAAAAGTGGACGAAGCAGACACACTGAAAGCGTGTCAGTGAAAGGTGAAAAGGGGCAGAGGGTGAAATCACATAAGTAGGTTTCCGGTGCATGACAGTGAATATTAATGGATTGTGTGCGAGTGAGAAGCGTCTGTGGGTAAAGGGATTTTTAAGACGTTATGCTATAGACATTGTTTTTGTGCAGGAACATAATTTCAAGCTGGGAAAGGAATTGGAGGTGGATGGGTACAGAGTGTTTGTGATGTATTCGGAGCGAATGAAGGGAGGGGTGGGAATCCTGATCCGAGAGACGAGCCCGTTTGTTGTTCTTAGGAGTGAAGGGGGGGGGGTCGTGTGTTAAGAATAGATGGGTGGTGGAGAGGTGAGCGGATGGCAGTCATTTGTGTGTATGTGCCGGCTGAGAATGATGTAAGGGTAAAGAATGAATTTGTGAATAACGTATTGGTATATTATTTGCGGTCATTACCGTCAGTGACAATAGTTGGTGGCGACTGGAACTGTGTGGTGCGCAGGAAGGATGTGGAACCGAGAGGGGCAGGGTGTTTTTTGGCAGGTTTAGGGGATCTATTGAGAGGTGTGGGATTGAGGGATATAGTTGATGGAGGGGATTGCGAGATAGAGCACACTTTTCATAGAAAGGGATATGCTGCACGATTAGATAGGTTGTATGTGACAAGGGGAGTGAGGGTGACGCGGGTGCAGACGGTGAATGTCGTTTATTCAGATCATAGGGCGGTTTATGCTGATTTAAATTGGGACGGTTTGCCTAAGAGATATTTGGGGTACTGGAAGCTGAATGTACGACTACTGGGTGAGGGGGTGGAGGGAGGGGATTTTGAAAGTTTGTGGGAGGACTTATGGGGTGGGGGTAAGAGTGCAAGCGATTTATTGGGGTGGTGGGATGGGGTTGCAAAGACGAGGATCAGGCAATACTATGTGCGAAGGGGAAAGAATGAGGCATGGATGACATTTGGGCTTCAACAGTATTTAGAGGGGCGGTTGCAGGGTTGTTATCAGAGGGGTGCTGTGACAGGTGTGTATCCAATGGAGGAAATTGAAGCATTAAAGTGGCAGATAAGGGATATGCACAATGAGAGATTTGATGAGGCGAGGGTGCAAGGTGGGTTAGAGGAGGCGATTTGGGGTGACAGGCCGTCAGCCTGTGTGTTACGGGGTCAGCGGAGACGCAGGTTGGCAATGGAAATTGATAAGCTGCTAGTACACGAGGACTTAGGTGGGTATACGAAGGGTCAGGAGTTGAGAACTACTGAGGGTATGAGTGGTTTTATGGATAGTTGGTTTGGAAAATATTTGAGGAGTGTAGGAGTGAACGGTGAGGATTTAGAGAGATTGGGAGAGAATGTATCTTGTGTGCTGAGTGGAAGTGATCGTATGGCATTGGGTGGGGATATTGAAGAGGGGGAGGTATGGAGAGCTTTGGAGAATATGGCGAGAGGTAAAGCGCCAGGTATAGATGGGTTACCTTGTGAATTCTATGTGAAGAATTGGAGTGTGTTGAAGGATTTTTTAGTGAACCTGATGAATGTGATGAAAAGTGAGGGGAGGATGGGCGAGTTGCAGCGTACTGCAGTAGTAGTATTGATTCCAAAAGGGGAAGGCCCTACTACAGTGCAGAACTACAGGGCGTTGTCGTTGTTATGTGCTGATTATAAGATATTCGCAAAAATCTTGGGGAACAGGCTGAAGTGCGTGATAGATAGAGTTGTTGCGAGAGGTCAGTATGGGGTGCCTGGAAGGACGATGTATGAGGGACATGGAATAATAAAAGATTTTGTGGAAAGTATGGAGGGGGAGAATGAAAGGGGGGGAGGTGTCTTAGCATTGGATTGGCAGGCTGCGTATGATTGCGTAGAACGAAAGGCACTGTGGCATATCTTACGGAGGCAGGGTTTTGGGGAAGAGATGGTACGTTGGATTGAGACTTTGTATAATAGGGTAGGTGTACGTGTGCAGGTGAATGGGAAATTGGGTGAGTGGGTTTCAATGGGTAGAGGCATAAGGCAGGGTTGTCCTCTGTCTCAACTGTTGTTTGCTTGTATACAGGACCCTTTTTATAGGGCTGTGGGGCGATGTTTAGGGGTGGTACGTGGTGTGGAGAATGGTGGGATGGGAATAATAGGGTATGTGGATGATACAACAATTCTAATGAGCAGGGAGGAAAGTTTACATGAGGTGGAGGATGTAATTGGTGGTTTTGAAGGTGTTACAGGTTTAAAAGTGAATGTGGAGAAATCGAAATTATTGGTCTTAGGGAATTGGGTAGGGAGGGCGCGATGGGAAACAGCTGTGCGTTGGTGTGTGGTGGATAGACTAAAGGTGTGTGGGATAATTTATATGGGGAATGCCGGGGAGGCACGGATGCTTAATTCTGGGAGGGCAGTGGATAGGTTGGTGGGTAGGTTAAATGTTTTGAGACCCTTGCGTTTGACGATACATCAACGTGTAATAGTGGTGAATGTGATGTTATATAGTATGGTCTGGCATGTGGCAGCAGTATATCCGTTGGCAGGACCGGACATAACTAGAATGCTAAAAAAGGTTTTTCGATATATATGGGGTTCTGGGTGTGATTGGTTGGGTAGAAGTGTTGTTATGCTACCGGTCGACAAAGGTGGATTGGGTTTAATAGATATAAGATTAAGGGTTAAGTGTATATATTTGAAGAGGGGGTTTATCCGAGTGGACGGTCGTGTGGGGAAGGGTGTGCAAGCATTATATGAGGAGGCACGAAGGTGGTGGGTAGGATCAGAGATGAGTGTGAGGATGTGCTGCGAGCTTTATTGTATGTTAGAGATCCGTCTAGGATACGGGTAGGTGTTCTGGAGCGTGCTGTAGGGGTGAGGGTGATTGCAAATGTTGAGGGCATATACCCAATGTATGCATGGGGAGACATTTGGGTAAGGTTGCGGTTGGTGCGCATAAGACCAAGAGTGAGAGAGGTAATGTTTCGTTTCCTTCATGGAATATTGCCGTCTGGTGTGGTGCTTCGGGAGAGAGGGTTGATGGTGGAGGACGTATGTAGGGTGTGTGGGGATAGGGAGACAGCTTTTCATGTAGTATATTTTTGTAAAAATTTGGAGTGTATACGGGAGTGGATGGGTGGGATTTTGAGGAGGGTGGGTGGGGGAGGGATATCGGTATTAAGGGCATTGAGTTTAGATGTGGGAGGTGTGGAAGAGTCTGTGCAGCGTGCTTTGGTGTACATCATAACTGATTTTGTTTTCGTATCATGGGCCATGAGGGGTAATGGGGATTGGATGGTGCGAAAGAAGGTATTGGCTGCAACAATGTACAAAACACTTAGTCGTAATAGGGGGATATATGGAAGTAGATGGGAAAGGGTTTTTCCTGAAGGATATCGAAGTATGAATGTCAGAGGTTTGTTGGCGGAGTAAGGGAAAGAAAAAAAAAAAAAAAAAAAAAAAAAAAAAAAAAAAAAAAAAACAACGGGGGGGGGATGTGTTTGGATTTTCAGGGGTTGCATCGGGCTCGTCTCAGAATTTGGGAATGTATGAAGAGTTCCGTGATATGGTGTGAAATGGCAGCGTAGTTGTGGAGTGTGTTTTAAGTAAGTTTGTGGTGGTTTGTAAGGGAAAAGTTAAGATTTTTATGATATGGAAATGAGCAATATTTGTGTGCATGTGAAAAGTATACGGTCATACTCAGAATGGTATACTGATGTATGTTATGGATCAGTTAAATTTGGCATATGTTGTGATGTATTATCAGGATTGGTGGTTGTATTAAGCAACGGACATGAGGGCGTGATAAATATGTCTGTGTACCAAATGTACTGCTAATAATGAGATAATGTAATGTGTGTGATTTTTATCATACATAAAGTGTATATAGCAGTATGTAAGAGAATTTCATGTACTCAGTATGGGTTGTATATTGGTATTCGGTGAAGTTCAATGAATATTATTGACGAGTGATGGGTATATAAGGATGTGTTGATGTACAATGTGTTAAGTAGGGTTAGGATGGTGAGGCAAGAACTGCTGCCGTCTGTAGAATAAGAATATAGTCTTGTTTAAGTTAATGTTTAATAGTAATGACTATGTATATTTCATTATATAGTAGAAGAAGTTTGTTACTTAAAACTGGAAATTATATTTGAAAAATATTACTAAATATACGTGATTGTGTAAGTTCGCTTGTGGTGATGAATGTAGTGTATGGAAGTGAGGTGGGATGAATGTAGTGTATGGTAGTGAGGTGGGACGAATGTAGTGTATGGAAGTGAGGTGGGATGAATCATTTGTTATATTGTACTGTGTTTAGTTTTTCTGTGGTGAGGTGTGGAGATTATTTTCAAACCTTTATTTGTTTCGTAATTATTGAGGTGTTACGTATTATGTATTTGATATGAAGTTTAATATACAACAATAATAAGTGTGTAAAGAATTTTTGGATAATTGAGAATGTCTTCGTACATACAGTTTTATGTAAAATGTCAATACCTGTGACATTTTTTGGGTTATATTGCATATTGTGTTTATGGCTGCAATTTTGGATGTAATAAACCCACCTGTATATGAAGCTGTGGGCTGTCTTTAGTTTAGTTCTTATGTATAAGTTTAGTGCTACGGTAGGGAATGTGGAGTTTTCTTTTGTTATATATAATGGATACGTTTCATTGATTACATTGTCTACATGTATAACTATGTATTGCGTTTTTCAATAAAATATAAAAAAAAAAAACGTTGAACTGTAAGGGCTTCAAATCCGAATAAGAGGCAGGAGTCGTCGTACGGGCAGAGGGGAGAACGAGGGGGTGTTCTTGTTTGTTGTTTGGCGAGAGGTGTGAGGGCAGCAGGAGGTTGAGGGTTGCATCCACCTCTTGGCTAGTAGTAAGGAAAGACGCTACGGCAGTACTTACCTCACCTGATTTCATCGTGGATTCTAGTTCTTTTACTGTATTGATCCTTGACCATAGAATGCTGCCTCAGATGATTCATGGGTACAGGGAATGAGAACATAAGAACATAAGAAAGAAGGAACACTGCAGCAGGCCTACTGACCCATGAGGAGCAGGTTCATGTCCCCTCCCCCCGGATTAGCCCAGTCACCCACCCAGTCTGGTCACCTCCACTCAAGGAAGGAGCACGGCACCAGACCCAGCAGCAGAAGCTTGTTAGGTCCAACTCACACCCACCCACACCCACTCATGTATTTATCTAACCTATTTTTAAAACTACACAACGTTTTAGCCTCAATAACTATGCTCTGGAGTCTGTTCCACTCATCCACAACTCTATTACCAAACCAGTGCTTTCCTATATCCTTCCTGAATCTGAATTTTTCCAACTTGAAACCATTGCTGCGAGTCCTGTCTCAGCTGGAAATTTTCAGCACGCTATTTACATCCCCTTTATTTATTCCTGTTTTCCATTTATACACCTCGATCATATCCCCCTAATTCTATGCCTTTCGAGAGAGTGCAGATTCAGGGCCCTCAGTCTATCCTCATAGGGAAGATTTCTGATACATGGGATCATCTTTGTCATCCTCCTCTGTACGTTTTCCAGGACATTTACATCCATTCTGTAATACGGTGACCAGAACTGAGCAGCATAGTCTAAATGAGGACTAACCAAGGATATATAGAGTTGGAGAACAACCTGAGGACTTCTATTATTTATACTTCTAGTTATGAAGCCAAGAATTCTGTTAGCTTTACAGCGAACACTAATGCATTGCTGTCTTGGTTTTAGATTACTACTAACCAGAACACCTAAATCCGTTTCGCAATCAGTAGTATTAAGATCTATATTATTTAGTTTATATGTGGAATGGTTATTTACATGTCCAACATTTAGAACTTTGCATTTGTCTATATTAAACTGCATCTGCCACTTCTCCGACCATTGCATCAGTCTATTCAAATCATCCTGGAGTGCTCTAGTGCCATCATTAGAATGAATTGGACTGCCTATTTTGGTGTCATAAGCAAATTTGCTTATGTCGCTATTTATTCCCCTCATCTTTGTCGTTTATGTAAATTGTGAACAACGGGCCCAACACTGACCCCTGAGGAACACCGCTTTTGACGTGCCCCATTCTGAATTCTCCCCATTTATGCAAACTCTCTGCTGCTTATTTGTCAGCCATGCCTCTACCCAGGAAAATTTTTTTCCTGTTCCCTGTGCCTTAAGTTTCCTCAATAGCCTCTGATTTGGAACTCTATCGAAAGCCTTACTGAAGTCCATATACACAATATCATATTAGTTACCATGATCTACCTCCTCAAACACCTTAGTGAAAAAAGTTAGTAAATTCGTGAGAGAGGAACGCCCCTTTGTAAAACCGTGTTGAGATTCATTAATCTATCTGTGCCTATCAAGATGGCTACGAATTGCTTCAGCAATTATTGATTCCATAAATTTTCCCACTATGGAGGTAAGGCTTATTGACCTATAGTTCGAAGCCAAGGACCTGTCACCTGCCTTGTAAATAGGTATTACCTTTGCCATTTTCCACTTATCAGGCACTATGCCAGTTTGTAGTGATATGTTAAGAAGATTAGCCAAGGGTATGCTAAGTTCCTCTTTACATTTCTTTAATACCCTTGCAAACAGTTCATCAGGGCCTGGGGATTTGTTAGGTTTTAGTTTCTCTATTTGTCTGAGGACCATGTCACTAGTTACCGCAATCGTACATAGTTTATCATCCTGTTCTACATAATCTATTATTTCAGGAATATCGCTAGTATTTTCCCGGGTGAAAACTGAGAGGAAGTAGGTATTGAGAATTTCACACACATCCTTATCACTGTCAGTGATCTGACCAGAGTTACTCTTAAGTGGGCCTATCTTGTCCCTAATCTTACTTCTGTATACTTGAAAGAACCCTTTTGGGTTAGTCTTTGAATCCCTTGCGACCTTAGCCTCAATCTCTTTTTGCTTTTCTTATTCCTTTCTTTATTTCTCTCTTTAATTGAATATATTGAT
Source organism: Cherax quadricarinatus (assembly GCF_038502225.1). Classification (NCBI taxonomy): domain Eukaryota; kingdom Metazoa; phylum Arthropoda; class Malacostraca; order Decapoda; family Parastacidae; genus Cherax; species Cherax quadricarinatus. The sequence continues at coordinate 32,097,527 of NC_091307.1, forward strand.
TTCTTAACTGCCCATCCCCTCTTTTGATATGCCTATATATGCCTCTCTTTTGACCAATGAGATGTTTTAATCTATTGTTCATCCATTTGGGATCATTTTTGTTAGATCTAATTACCCTACTCGGAACAAAAGTTGTCTGGGCAGCTAGAACTATGCTCTGAAAAACGTCATATTGGGAACCAAGATCACCTACCTGACCTATAGTCAGGACATCCCAATTTAGCCCACCCAGGTAATTTTTCAGTCCCATGAAGTCGGCCAAGCGAAAATCTGGTACAGAGATTTGATTGCAGTTGCTGGGCAATTCCATGATATATTGAAACTAAGTGATTTGTGATCACTTTCCCCAAACTCATCATTAACCTCAAGATTATTATTTAGTGACTCTTTGTTGGCAAGAACCAAGTCAAGCAGATTGCTTCCTCTAGTTGGTTCTGTCACAACCTGTTCTAAAAAGCAATCCTGAACCGCATCAAGAAAGTCACTAGACTCAAGATTTCCTGTCATTGTTCCATTCAATTTGTCTAAAGTTAAAATCTCCCATTATCACAAAATTTTCATATCTAGATGCCTTATGAATTTCGTCCCATAACAGCTTACTGCACTCCCTATCAAGGTTTGGGGGCCTATAAATCACACCCAAAATTAATTTGTCACGACCCTCGAGAAACTGTAGACCAACAGATTCTGTGTTCGATGCTTCTAATCTTATATCATGTCCAAGACAACAATTTAAATTTTCTCTGACATACATCGCCACTCCACCACCCATCCTGTTGACCCTATCAGTGTGGAATCGTTTATAACCCTGTATGTTGCATTCAGAAGGCATTTCTCTATCTTTCAGGTTGAACCAGGTCTCTGTTATAGCAATAATATCTATATTACCTGCACTCTCAAGTAATCTTAGCTCATCTATCTTATTTGTTAAACTCCTACTATTTGTATAGTAAACCTTAAGGGAGCTAGTCACTCGTTGCCCTCTATTATCTCTCTTTGCTTGTTGATCAATTGATTTGCCTTTACTAGCAACTTTATTTTGAATATTGTCTTTTAAACATATCCCTGAGGTATCCCAGTAAATTCCGCTGTTTTCAACCCTAATGCTGCAGCCTGTTTGTTTCCCACAAACACCCATACCTCTATAATCAATCAGTTTAAAGTCCTAAACAAGTCATCAATGACCCCCTCAATCGAATTTGCTAATGCAACCACTCCATCCTCAGAGAGATGAACCCCATCCCTTGCATACATATCACGTTTGCCATAGAATTTGTCCCAGTTATCAATGAATGGGATTGCAAGTTCTTTGCAGTACCCGTCTAGCCAGCAATTTATACCAATTGCCCTTAGTCAACTGGTGTGGGTCGCATCCTGGGACAAAACTGACCTAATTTGCCGGAAATGCTCTGTATAATGTCAGCTAGGCCTGTATAACTTGTACATGTACTTGTAGAAATAAAGATATTATTATTCGTCTTGCAGCGAGGCCCATTATAGGGTGACACCAGGCAGTTCTCTTGGTCAACAAAATGGTGTGTTAGGTCGATTTCTGCAACTTATCTATATTGTTATGGATTCCCACGCACGTTAGTTTAATGCTTATCTTTGCTAAGCCATCACAGGGGAGCTAAGATGCCTAGACTGTCTGTAAAATAGAGGAGCAAAACTCTTGCTGCCGCGCTGCTCTCAATATTAATGACTGTCAAGATTAAGGTTAAAATAATAATGATGTAATTTTTTTTTTCTGTTAAAACACCAGCCATATCCTGCTGAGGTAGGATGACTTGTTAGCAGAAGGAATATATTTTGTGACTTAAAACACTGCCCACAAACAATGTACAGGCAACCTGTCCTAATAACAGTTTCATGTAGAGTTTTAACCCATTTTTAAGTTATGTTGGCTTGGGTAGGTTCAATTAGGTCAGGTCAGGCTACAACCTAAATACTATAAATGGAAATAAGCCAATCTGTCTGACTTTTTTTTGGGTTATCCTAGGTTCTCTACACACATGCTGCTATGTATGATAATCTATGTAACTGCATTTTATCAATTTATCACACGGAAATTAATATTCCAGTTTCTTCAATAAAAAAAGAGGTGTATTAGGGCCTACAGAGCTTAAAACTAATTCAAAATTTCCTAAAGAACAAGAGATCTGAAGGTTTAAAGCCAGTCTGAAAAGGCATTCTCTAGTTATCTCGGACAGATCAATACCCAGAAATTCATCAGTGCTAAGTCTGAAACTGCGCAGAACTTATATCAGAAACCAAATTTTTATTTTCCCAGTTTCACAAAAATGGCAAACTGGCATCTTCACAATCCAAAATCCATCCATCTTCTCTCTAAGATTCATCAGCATGTAAGGTTTACAGCCACTCAGAAGAAAATCTGATCATCTCATGAAAATTAAATTTGTTTTTTATAAATATCAAATTAAAAGTTACATAACCCAAAAATCAAAGTGAAGCTTCCTTTCAGAAACACAAGTTTGAAGGTGATCTGAAAATGAATTCTCTGATTACTGCATAGAATTTAACAACTGAAAGTTTATCAAATACGTCAGTAAATTATAGAAATTTACACCTTCACAGCCTAAACCCCAAATGCTTCATCCATTTCCTAAAATGCATCATCCATTAAAATTGAATCCATTCAGAAAATGCAAACTCCGGTAATCGAATATATAATTTAATACTATCCCTAAATAAAAATTGGAAAACTACACTTCCCTAGCAATATCAATATTCTTTTAAGAGGGATCCACAGGTAGAAAAAGTTTGCAGTCAAGCAATACTATTATCAAATAAAGCACTAAACCGACAAAGGGTCATGTAGCGCTGCCGGGCGGAAAATTGTGCCGGGTCTCTAAACAGCTAGTTGGAAATTGGATCAGAAGTGAGGGAAGAAAAGGGGCTGGAAGGGACGCAATGGGCTATACATCAGAGTTCGTGTAGTAAAGCAGTTGCTACAACTGATCCTATGTCAAAGGCAGGGCTGTCAACAAGAAGGGAAGATAAAATATGAACGGTAGGGCGGCGGCGACGGTGAAGGTAAATTCTGGGAGCTCGCTGGTAAACCGGACAATCCTCAAGAAAGTGACGAACCGAAATTGGGACCCGACAAACCTCAAGTGAGGAATAGGGTACAGGGGTATGAGAAGAGTCTAGAGAATGGTCCAATAATGAAGCCAGGTCAGAATAGGATGTGAGAACAGAAAGGGGCCTGGGAGGAGGAGGGTTATCACAGAATGAAGACTCCATGATAGTGGTGCATCTTTCTTGTTATTTTAAAGAAAGAAAAAAAAAGAGGGACAGCGAAGGGACAGTCACTAGAAGGTATGGAAGGGCCGTAAGTTCGTCCCCTTATCCAAGAGGACCTCGAGCCCACGAGCAGTGCAGATGCATCGTGGAACCCGTGCCCTTCACGCCAGTAAACCAGCGCTCCGGAATAGCAACCTCACATCTGCCGAGCTACCTCAGCGGACAAAAGGGCGGTCGGAAATCCGCAACAAAGCATATCTCCTTCGGCTGTCACCTCCCAGAACCGACAGGCAGCCTCTGGAGATACACCCATCATCTGCAGGACACCCTGACCACTTTTCGGAAATCCAGGAAGGGAGGCGGGGGCCTACAGACGATTCAGATTCCACGGCAAACTATACCACTCCCGAGGGACCCCACGGAGTGGGATGAACCCCGGCACACTTACCCCTACCCAGAAACCGTAATGCTAGAGGGGAGGACTCCAGAGGCTAGAAACGGGAAGGGGGGTAATTAAGTTCGGTCTGAGGAAGAAGACCAAAAGTTTCAATTTCTCCGACCAATAGCCTCTTTACCACGAAAAGGAGCCACCCTTAAAAAGATTGAAGTCGAGCAGAACCGGCTTTCTATAGTTATCACATTGAAAAATAAATAGGAAAGGGTTTATATAAAATCCACCCAAGGGCAGAAGGCACCTGGAAAAGCAATTTATTCCTTTAACTTTCCTGTAGTTTTAGTTTAACAGGGTTGAAAATTTTAAGATAAAATAAGGGATTCTGAAATTATAAATTAAAGCCTTGAAGGAAGTTGTGGAAGACAGCAACTCAGTGCACAAAAATATACCGACTTTGGCTTAATCGTAGGAAATGTTGATACATAAGAATCAACTACACATTTGAAATTTAGAATATGCTGTAAAAAAATGAGTTTAATATTTCTTAGCGTTTCTTTTCTCACTTATTTTTAATTTATCTCAATCCTGCTTGAAATTTTCAAGAATATATATTTAATTTATTTTCAATAAAATTGGCAAATTGGCTCCTATAGCTGCTAAATACGTTACAAAAAAATATTTCACATTAATGTACACCTACACTTAATATCTGATGCCAGACAAGTTTTTTCATGGTAATCAAATATTCTAATATAACTGACATATTAAAATTTTCACAACTCAAAATGCCTAGCTACTTTTCTAAATTACACTACCACTGAAGGTTTGAAGCCTCTTAGAAAAAATATTTCTCAGAAACTGCAAGTATTTCAATAGTCAGTAAAATTTGACAATTGCACCTATGCAGACTAAACATGCAGTGTCATCCTTCTTACTGAAGGGTTCATCATTAATAATTTCAATCCTATCACAAGATGCATTGTTTTGTTATTGAACAGATATCAGTAGCAAAATTTATTTTGCAAATTAAAACCAATGTAGCCTAATAGCAACGAGAATTTTACGTTTAACAAAGCAAACCAGTGCCACAAGGTTGAAGCCTATCACAAGATGCATTCTCCAGCTATGACACAGACTGCGTAGTTTCCAAATTAAATTTTTAAGTATGATTATAAATGTTCACCTGCATTAACTTATTGAGCAGTATCTTGTCTTGATGCATCAGCTATTAAATACGGACGTCAATAGTGCTATACTCGCTATACTTCACTTGTTTGTCCAAGTTGCAAAATAACTACAAACTCAAAAAACAATACCTAAACGCTCTTAAAACAATGACACCCACACACTCCATTAACAATGACACCCACACACTCCATTAACAATGACACCCACACACTCCATTAACAATGACATCCACACACTCCATTAACAATGACACACACACACTCCATTAACAATGACACCCACACACTCCATTAACAATGACACCCACATACTCCATTAACAATGACACCCACACACTCCATTAACAATGACACCCACACACTCCTTTAACAATGACACCCACATACTCCATTAACAATGACACCCACACACTCCATTAACAATGACACCCACACACTCCTTTAACAATGACACCCACATACTCCATTAACAATGACACCCACACACTCCATTAACAATGACACCCACACACTCCTTTAACAATGACACCCACACACTCCTTTAACAATGACACCCACACACTTCTAATTATGATGCACTTTTTGTTGAACCATGTATAACTTTATTTCACCTGCTACTTCTCAATCATATATCTTGATATGTGGCTCTCAAAGTAGTTTTAGAGCGAGTTCGGTACAGCAGACTTCATCCTGGCATCCACTCGTTTACATTCTAAGACACTAACACTGCCCAGGCACTAACATCAGAACCTTGCTCAGCACAAGAGTCCTGGAACTGGAAATGATTTATGTATCCTTTATTAGAGCTATATGTTAAAGGAAAAATGAAGCTCTCAATCATTCTTAAGATAGGGAAGAAGTTTAATGTTCCGTGTCAGTAACCAACCCACACATGATACAAATGCAGTTTCTTAACGTTGCCTGGGGGTTGCCCAAGCACCGCCCTGCCAAACGTGTCATAGCTGTTTTTTCTTTTATTTGCATATTAATAAAAAATAATACAAGTTTTAATTCTTATTTAACATAGCATAAATAAAGAGCATCGTTATTTTTAATAGTATGAAACGTTCACATAAAGAAGCGAGACGTGTTCCACAACGATCATTTTAAAGTACAGGTTGCAGTTTAAGGATGAATTAAACTTACCTAATTCATCAGTTTTATTCAACAATTACACGAGTATCAGTCGATGCGCGATCCTACAGTAGTATTCCTTGTATCCCATAAACCCATCGACGAGCCTCACTGAATGTGAAAAATAGTAGCGTGAGACATAACTTTTTAATATAGTATAATATAAACATTGGAGATCTGACGCTCATGTATTCAAATGTTATCGCATGGAAACTAATTTCTCATCTTCAGTAAAAAATCACATATTGGAACCTACACAATCCTAAATTTATCCGAACGGTTCTGAAAGCATGATACACCAGTTTTAAAAACAGAGCAATCGAAACAGGTATTTTACAGTTATCGTACAGAAACCAATATATTTTTTTTTCCCGGCATGGTACTTTTAAGTGGTTGACATTTTTTCCTCTCTCCCTAATACAATCTGTTTCAAAATTTTCATTGGTTATTTACTTTGGATAAGGACAGAATCATGCAATTACTGACATGTCTGGGTTCCCCATGATCAGTTTTATGAAAATTGTTCATTATTTATTGGCAATACGTGCGATAATTTGAAAAGCCTCTGACTGGTTTCAAAATTTTACCACCACTGGTGAAGGTTGGGACTTAACTAGTGTGTGTCCATATGCCATTGCTTATGTTGTATTTTTTTTTCTGGTAAATAATTGATACGTGCCTCTTCTGAATGGCTTTACAGTTCAACGGCATTTTTTTTTTATTTCGTTGTCAAGGTTATTAACGTAGATTACGAATAACGGAGACTAAATCTGATCCATGCAGAACAACACTCGTGACTGATCCTACATATGCATACACATAATTATATACACAATGCATAACGCTTGCGCGCGCGCGCGCACACACACACACACACACACACACACACACACACACACACACACACACACACACACACACACACACACACACACACACACTATGGGTAACAGTACAATAACCCACATTCAACAGTACAGAAATAACGCAAATATTTTCGGTGTATATGGTAATTACAATCTTGCTGCTACTGTTATGGCTTCTGCAATTCTATTATTATTAATATTTTAACTATTACTAAAAATATTAGTAGCAGCAGTACTGCTCGTGATATTACTACTGTATTAGTAGATTATAATAAAAAAGAAGCGTTAAACCACAAGGGTTATACAGCACAGCAGGACAGGGGAAGGATGCAAAGGTATTGGTTAACAAGAGGGAGTGGGATGATTATTAGGTTATGGAGTGCAGCGGGGCAGTGGATAGTGCAGGGGTAGAGGGTAGCGAAAGGACTGAGGGGAGTGCTAGAGGCATCATCAGAGTTTGTGTAGCAAATTGGTCGCTGTCAAAAAGTCAGTGAGAGAGTCTGGAGGGCCCATCAGCAAGAAGAGAAGGTAAAGAAAGGGCAGCGGAGTGGAGACGACATTGGAGGTAAACTCTGCGTGCTCGTTGATAGAGTGGACAGTCCAACAGAATCTGGCTAACAGATACTGGATGTGAAGACTTACTCAGCCCTGTAACAACTTCAGTATTATCGAGGCTGGCTCCTCCTCAGGAAAATTAATGAATAGAAAAAGAATGATAACAGTCAAATATAAACACTTTATTATTTAGAAATGAAAATATAAAACAATATGAATTTTTATCCTACTTTAAAGAGAAATGAAAAATGAAATATAAAAATAATATCTGAATTCAACGCTAATATGTACAGTTTGACTGGGTGTCTGGTTGATGTTGTTGACACCGCCTATTGTAGAAATTGTAGCCGTTGCTGATGATGGGGGGGGGGTCACAGATGTTGAATGACAACCCAACGACTAGTTCTTCACAGAGTCTCTAGTCTTGAACAGTCCGTCAAGATGATAGGAACGCAGGTCTTTCACCACTGCAAAGATGAGAGGTAGTTGCCTGGGGTTGACTACACTTAGGTATGCAGATAAAATGGCGACGTCCTAGAATTTGTGTAAAGTTCGTCTCCAACACTGTTTCTTTCGTTGCCTGATGACCCGAGCTGACATTCCAAGAGTTGTGCTGGGAGCTGCGAGTCAAGTGATTATTCATTTGGTCAGAGCCCCACCCGTCACCTTTCCGGATGGAAAAAGGGGGGGGGGGGATAGCGGGAGCTAGACACTGACCCTACCTTAACAAGCAGACTGGAAATCAAACTACTGTCACCATATACTCGCTCGCTACTCCTATCTGTTGAACTTTTCCCTCACACTGGAACCTGACAATTCTCACAGGGAAGAACATGGTGCCTCTCCACGAGATACCCATGAGTAAGACAAGTGTGGCCGATGTGAAAATGGGAGAGAGTAGTCTCCCAACCTCGACGTTGATGACAAGAAGACGGCCAGGAGGGCCAGTGGGTGTGAACGCGGGTAGCAATTACAGCAAAATTGTCCGTGAATGGAACACCTCTATATGAAACTGGGAGGTCATGTACTGCTGACCGTGCAGAAGTGTCTGCCTGTTCATTGCCCTGTACATCAACATGAGTAGGGACCCAACAAAAAAACAATATCTTTGTGCTTGGTAGAGATATGGTGTAACCAAAGTTGGATACGAAGAACTAGGGGGTGAGGTGTATCAATTTTCCGTATAGCCTGTAATGCACTAAGGGAGTCTGAAACTACAACAAATGGTGACACAGGCATAGATGCAATACAGATAAGTGTTACAAGAATGGCATACAATTCAGCCGTGAAAATGCTAGCTGAGGAAAATAAACGCCCTCGCACGGCACTCTCCGGAAACACTGATGCAAATCCGACACCATCAGAAGACTTAGAACTATCGGTTTACACTGCTATGGCATGAGAATGAGAACAGAAGTGGTCAAGAGAAAGAGAGCGGGAAGCCACCATATGCAGTTGGGCTTTCGCACATGGCAGTGGGGAAGAGCAGACACGAACAGCTGGAACTTCCCAAGGGGGTAGAAAAAAGTTAGATGCTACATGAACATAGAAAGGTGGTAACGGAAGAGAAGACAAGAGCAAATGTAGGCGAAGGGAAAAGGGACAGAATAAACAGGGGTGACAAACAAATAAAGAACATCTATTAACATCAGTGACTGTCCTATATGTAAAAGGGTTGCGGAGGTCATGAAAGCAAACATAATAGCAAAGGTAATGAGCATCACGGCGATCGGACAAGGATGGAATATTCACTTCTGCATAGAGGCTCTCAACCGGTGAAGAGCGAAAAGCACCAAGGCATAAACGTAATCCCTGGTGATGGATGGGATTAAGGCTAGAAAGAGTAGCAGGAGAGGCCGCCGAATAGATCTGGTCACCATAATCGAGTTTCGATAAAATCAGGACTGAGTGTAGGTGAAGGAGAGTTCTACGATCAGCCCCCATGAAAGATGAGCGAGGGTTTTAAGAAGGTTCAGCAGGCTATGACAAGTTGCCTTCAGAGGTAATGTGAGGTTTCCAGGGTAACCTACCGTCAAACAGAAGGCCTAGAAAATTGACCATATCACGTTCTGGGTTACGCGAGCCACATAGGTACAATGGATGATCAGAGACGACAGTGCAGTGGAGGAAGAGCAGACCGAGAGATTGGTGCAAGAGAGAGAGAAAGAGTATGAGGATCAAAATGGGTGGGAGAACCCGTATTTAAAACATGGAGGGGGAGAGAAGCAAGAAAAGCCTCCAACTGAATGCCGCAGGAGTCACAGTGAGATCCTTCCCAGAGGAAATGGTGGGCATTAAAATCGACAAGTAACAGAAGTGGCAGCGGTAAGGAAGAAACCAGAAATGCAACATGAGGGATAGATAAGGCTCAAGAAGGAGAAAGATACAAAGAACAGACTGTACACCGCTTATTCAAGTGGACACGGGCTGCAGTGTAATGCAGCCAAGTATGAAGAAAGAGCTGACGGTATGGAATACTGATGCATATAAGAAGTGCATTTTCATTAAAGGTTCCATCCGGAAAGGAGCCGATGAATATAATAAACCATAGCCCCAGATGGGATGGATAATAGCAGAGTGTAATTTGGGTTCTTGTAAACAAACACAAACGAGAAAACTGGGAGAGCAACACCTGGAGCTCACCTTGGTTACCTCTGAGGCTGCAGATATTCCACTGTAAATAAGCAATGATTTGCAAAGAGAAAGATACAAGAAATCTGAAGGTAGAGGTATCTATGGACTAATAAGGTTAGATTATTATTATAATAAAAAAAGAAGCTCTAAGCCACAAGGTAATAGGGTTAGAAAAGTCCGCATGTGGAGGCAGCAGAAGACTTGTAAAAAGCGAAGGATTGGGATACTGTGAAGAAAGGGGTTGTGCAGACGGAGAAGAGTGAAGAGGAGGAACAGTAGGTAGATCGGTGTCAATCAATGGTCTAGTCTCCTCAATATATTCTGAGATAGCTTCAAGTGTTTCTGAGGACAAGGACGTTTTACGTAATACAATACTGGAGATGGATGAAGGAAGGTGAGTAAAGATTGGGGAAACGATGGACTGTACCAAAGTAGGGTAGGGTAGAGGGAACTAGAGAAGCTTGGGAAGGGACATCTGAAGAGGAAGCGACCTGGGAGAGGACAGAAGAGGAAGAAACTTGGAAGGGGACAGGGAAAGAAGGTACTGTACGAGGAGGATGAACCTCCACATTCGCAACAGAGCCAGTTAAGGTGAAGAACCGGGTGCAGAAACTGGAAAGGAAAAATGAGCAGGGTGCAGAAGGAAAGGAGGGGTGAAAGGAGATTTTAACAATGGGAATGTTGTGGACTTCAGAAGAGAGGTCTCGGAGATACAAACTTGCGAGCGAGAAGAGGAAGAAGTGAGAACAGTATGAGGTGCCGAGGTAGAGACCTTTGAGTCAAGGACTGCAAAAGAATTAGAGACATGGGTGAGTGCAGAAGGGGTGATCACAGAGGAGGCTGCAGAAGTTGGGACCTCAGAGGAGGGGGGGGGGGCGTTAAGTAACTCAAGAATAAGAAATATGGGAAAGTTTCCCATATGCCATAGCATATGGGAGGCCTTCTGCCTCTGAGAAAATGGATTTCATGCTCATTTAATTAAGTAAACTTGGCACCAGCGCGAGTAAGATGGGCGAGCCTCATGACAATTAAGGCAAGAGGGAGTAGACTACAAGACGTATTGATATGGTCGTCGGAACCGCAGACTAGGCATTCGGCGACTAACCTGCAATATTTTGTTGGATGACCAAAACGCCAGCAATTTCTACACTGTTGTGGTGTAGGGATCACCTTTCGAATTTGTAAACTGTGTCCTGCTATATAAACAAAGGACAGAAGCTCACGGCAGTCAAAAGTTAAACGAGCTACATTGCATGGGTATCGTCTCCGCCTGTGAGCAAGGAGGACATAAGGATTCGGAGGTCTTGGGGTTCTAGCTGTTCCAGAATGTCATCGCCACGTCTGGAAATTCTGTTGAACAATGGTATGGGGCCAGAATGACAGCACCACTACGAAAATTGAGGAAATGATGTTTATCAGTAGTTAGAGGGATAGTATGAATAGTTGTAAGAGGAGAAAGATCGTGAGCTTGGGTAGCATTCTGGACAGTGATGATGTGTGTACCGTTCGAGAGCATGAAAATATATATCTTTACCAACATGGCGGAGGAGCGCCTTGCCAATACTACAGTCGGAAAGATGGGCAGTAGAGGAAGTAGGTCGGAGAGTAAAAAGAACTTAGTCCATTGTGTATTTCAAAACAGCGTGTAAAGGGAGTGTGTGACGTATCACTCTTTTCTTAGTAAAATGCAAAGGAAGTGAAGAAGTATCATCAGGTAATGGTCTTGGGGGTTTAGGTGCAGGACCTTAGTTGGTCCGACGTGGGACAGGCAGGCGATCCAAACATTGGCACAACGTAGAGGGAGAAGCCGGAAGCATAGTCAAAGAAAAGCAGAGGTCAGACATGTCAAAGGAGCCAGTTGAAACCCTCGTACCTGGAGCAGGAGTTGTACCGGCACCAGCATGAGGTACAGGGGCATTAGAAGTGTCCGAAGAGTGGTCAAATAACGAGTCAGGGTCAGAACAGGGTGCAGTATTAGGAAGTGGCCCGGGGGGAGCAGGTTCATGGATTGGGTATTCCAGAAAAAAGAAGAAAAAAAAAAAAAGAAAAAATGGGGAAAACGTGGAGGTATAGCTCCTAGGAGGAAGGAAAGGCCAGTAAATCTCCCTCCACGCCCAAGAGGACCTCAGCTTGGTCTGAGGAAGGAGACCAAAAAGTCTAGTTCCGCAGACCAAGAGCCTCTTCACTGCGCCAAGGAGCCCCCCCTTGAAGAGGTGTACTAGAATTGCTCTTAATATTACTACAGCCTTTTTAGTGTGTCAGCTACCTTACATCAACTGTGTATTGGTACCCAAGTGTCGCACATCTCAATATTTCTCCTTTTACCGATTAACAAAAATCTACTGGTTAAGAATATCAAGGTGACCGATCCATTCCTTCCAGGAAGTGTCCCTATTGCCCTCAAGTGTCTCAATCTTCCTTTAATGGCTAAATTCTTTATCAGCGCCGTGGACGCTGTAATTATCACTGATCACCAGTACGAGTTGCAACCAGTTATGACCAGTATGAGAGTTGCAACCAGTGATCACCAGTATGAGAGTTGCAACCAGTGATGACCAGTACGAGTTGCAGCCAGTGATCACCAGTATGAGTTACAACCAGTGATCACCAGTACGAGTTGCAACCAGTGCTCACCAGTACGAATTGCAACCAGTGATCGCCAGTACGACAGTCGCAACCAGTGATCGCCAGTACGAGAGTTGCAACAAGTGATCACCAGTATGAGAGTTGCAACCAGTGATCACCAGTACGAGAGTCGCAACCAGTGATTACCAGTACGAGAGTTGCAACCAGTGATCACCAGTACGAGAGTTGCAACCAGTGATCACCAGTACGAGAGTCGCAAACAGTGATCACTAGTACGAGAGTCGCAACCAGTGATCACCAGTACGAGAGTCGCAACCAGTGATCACCAGTACGAGAGTCGCAACCAGTGATCACCAGTACGAGAGTTGCAACCAGTGATCACCAGTACGAGAGTTGCAACCAGTGATCACCAGTACGAGATCTGCAACCAGTCATCACCAGTACGAGATCTGCAACCAGTCATCACCAGTACGAGAGCTGCAACCAGTGATCACCAGTACGAGAGCTGCAACCAGTCATCACCAGTACGAGAGCTGCAACCAGTGATCACCAGTACGAGAGCTGCAACCAGTGATCACCAGTACGAGAGCTGCAACCAGTCATCACCAGTACGAGAGTTGCAACCAGTCATCACCAGTACGAGAGTTGCAACCAGTCATCACCAGTACGAGAGTTGCAACCAGTCATCACCAGTACGAGAGTTGCAACCAGTCATCACCAGTACGAGAGTTGCAACCAGTCATCACCAGTATGAGAGCTGCAACCAGTCATCATCAGTACGAGAGTTGCAACCAATCAGTACGAGAGTTGCAACCAGTCATCACCAGTACGAGAGCTACAACCAATCATCAGTACGAAAGCTGCAACCAATCATCAGTAAGAGAGTTGCAACCAATCATTAGTACGAGAGTTACAACCAGTCATCATCAGTACGAGAGTTGCAACACCCGTCCAGCCGTCGACATATTACATTAAGAGTTTCAAAAGTATAATTATATATCGTATTTTCTCGGTATTGGCAGACGGGGGATCAAGCTTAACCCCTGTTTGTAATGACCGACCTGCCCAGATCTAGCGCTTCACAAAAACTAAGATACTCTTGTATCCTTTCCGATTTTTGATAAATCACACTTGTGTCACTGATGATAATATATCCACTCCTCTTACCTTTTCGATATTCATATATTCATTGGGAAGTACTAAACCCATATTATTAAAAGATAATCAGGTTTGATCCAAGGGGAGGATTGCTCCAATTCCTTAGATTAAGAGTCCTTCAATAGCATCAGGCTCTCACCCCACTTACAGATGGTCCACTTGCCAACTGCTCCATCTACTGTGGTGGGTTTATAATACTTTGGTACTCAACGTCTCTGTTATTTTTTTTATGAATTGTCCTGCGAGACTGAAGACAGACAACCAGTAGCACAGCTGTAGTGGTAAGTGGGGAAGATGAGCAAGTGATTGTGGATACCTTAATGATGATGGAGGTGTAGCTTTAAAAAGTTTCTGAAAAAATCAATAATTATATGGTGCAGAACACAAGTGTACCAGTTGTTATATGCTGGGTAATGCATCTCACATCATCACTCTTGTGGTGGGAGTTTTACACAACTGTGACAAATGTTGGCTCTAGTGATAAGTAATAGTAGGTATTTTTATATTTATTGGAAAAATTCTGAATCGGTTAGGACATACTGTTCATTGTATCAGATGGTTATCAGGGATAATCCGAGGCAGAATAGGATATTATTAGTTGTTATGCGTTATGAGATCAGGGCGCCACCCTTGAAGTGACTGAACTCAAGTGAGAGTGCTAAACCCACAGAGGTTACACAGCAGTTGGGAAATGGGAGGTAACCAAGTAAGGGAAGGACGAATTCTTCCTTGAATCGAAATACACCGAAACTAGGGAAAATTTTGTTCAAATAAATGTCTCCTGACACGGTTTTTGCTTCATTAAGGAGTTTCTGGCATACCGGTGCAGAACATTAGTAATTAAGCAATATCTGGCAATTCCCCGGCGTACACCAGTGGTCAAGCAACCACTGGATATCAGGGATAAGTGATATTTTACTACCGCTATTTACCAGTAATTAAGCGACAGCAATGTCTTAGACGAGCAGGAAAAGTACTTTAAAAATAGACATTGTTGTTAGGAAACAAAATGAGGAATAACTATAATGGTTGTCACAATTTTCTGTATTTCTCTTTTTTTCTTTTAGTTTTAAATTTGTGTGGTTACTTTAAAATGCCTATTCTAATAGCCTTCAAGATTTAATGCTGGTGAATTTTAATGGAAAATTTTAAGTTATATATAAATGTAGTTAAAAATGAATTAAAAAATGGGTATCATACTTCTGGAGTACTAAGAAATTAAGTTTTTAATTAATCTCGCTACACGGAGTCTTTGAAGAATGTTTTCAAATTTGAAGAGCACTCTGACCTGTAAGATCACTCGCTGTTCTTGACAATACTAATTTACTCACCAGAACACATTGTGGCAGCTAAATCG
Organism: Cherax quadricarinatus; assembly: GCF_038502225.1. NCBI lineage: Eukaryota > Metazoa > Arthropoda > Malacostraca > Decapoda > Parastacidae > Cherax > Cherax quadricarinatus. The sequence goes on from NC_091307.1 coordinate 32,112,662, forward strand.
CCAAATAATAACTACTAGTAAGAACACAAGTATTTTCACAATAAATTAAATAACAAGAAACAATAAAACAAAAATTGGCAGTCAAGAGTATCGTTAGAAGTTCCCCGAAATTCCCACACAGAGCCCAGTCATTAAAAAAAAAAAAAACTGAAAAAGGTCGATACCGTACCGTAGACCAGCATTTAAAACGTGTACCACAGTCAGGAGCATTTTAAGTCGGAGTCGAGCAGAAGCACCTGCAAACTAGGCAGGACCTGCCTAGTTTGCCGCAATACCCTAGCAGCGTAATGGAAGTAAGAAAACTGTGAAATTCCCATCGGGAATCACCTGTGTTCTGGCCTCTCAGGTCTTTTTATTCTAGTAAGGGAATATCCCTAAATTAAGACGTGGATATTAATGTTTCTAGGAATTCTGATTGGTAAAGGAGTCTATCCTTTGTGTAAAGCGTATGTGGTGTCCTCCCCGTGGAGGGTGACCCTCTGACCGTGGAGTTAAGGGGGATGCATAGAGGGTCATATAAGCCCAGGGAAACAGCTGAGAGTGTTTGGGGAGAGCTCTCGCCGGCGAGCAGAGCTGTCAAAGACTTCGGGTTCAGCTCTAGCTGGGAAACAAAGCTGGAGGCTCTATTGGAGAAACTTGGAGAGATAGAAAACAAACCATAACACGGGCGGGGATAGAACCCGCGATCAGAGTGTCTCAAAACTCCCGACCGTCGCGTTAGCCACTGGACCAGCTAGCCACAATAAGATTCGTCCAACTAGGTATATTTCTACACCATAGGAAGGTTAGCATAGGCACCACTGTGACCACAAATGCAAGTTTTTTACAGACGAATCTCCAGCTAGCGTAGCCGTGACGATCTCTAGCTCAAGTCCCCTCTAAGCCGTTAACATGACTCACGACGGTCAGGAGTTTTGAGACTCTCTGATCGCGGGTTCTATCCCCACCCGTGGTATGGTTTGTTTGCAATCGTGTCATTACGATTTCGTGAGTCAGTTTGGAGAGAGAGCTGTCGCCGATGTGAGATCTTGGGACCTGTGGCTAGTGGCTGAGTTCCTAGAGGTGAGCTGTTACAACAGCTCTTACATATTCGAATCGTCAATAATTGTGCATCCCCTCGTCTCAGTAACTTGTGTACCATCCCCATGTTTCTTAATATCAGATCCCTTTGTCCTTTTCTCAAGTATATTATTGTACAAGTATTAATGAACTATTTGAGTGAAATAATATATTTACTCTTCTATATTCATCTTCATCAAATTCGTTTATCTTCATTTTATTATATCTGTTGAAAGCTAGAGTAGAAGGTGGGTGGGAGTGAAGTCTACCAGTAATGTGGTAGGAAGTCAGTGGAGTATCCTCCGCTACACAGCACATATTGTTGGCTTCTCCAGTCTTCCACCCTTCTCTCACTTCCCATCCATTGCCCTAACTTCGTCCCCATATAGGACAACAGGTGAAGTGCGTATGATATCGTCTCAATCGACAGAGAATTATCTCAAAGTAGACATTTCCCACTGAAGGAGGGTGACTATATTCTCGCGTCCTATCAAACTCTGAATAAAATGTTGCATATCTTCATGGCCCACCTGCCCGGTGGGTCATGCAGATATGCAGGAGCTGAATTTTCTGGCCACTTTTACTTGATATGTTCAAGGAACATTTACTATATACAGGGATGGAATTCTAAATAAAAATAAAAATCATAACATATGGCCCACTTAAAAATGTAATAACACCGAACACTATTAAAAATACAACATGACCAGACCCTAAAATATATAATAATGCCAGGCTCATTATAAAATAATAGTATTTTCAGGTACTGTTTAAAATATAATAATGCTGGGAACTAATAAACATATATTACAATGTATTAAAATATATTACAAGGTACTACTAAAAATATAGTATTACAAGGTACTATTAAAACTATATTATTACATAGTATTAGAGAGAGAAGCTACTCGTAACAGTTTGAGGACAGCTCAACAGGGGTAACAGGGGATTATCTGTTGATCTTACAGAAGCACACAGCTTGCTTATCATCATCATAAATTATTATAATTATTATTGAAATTGCCAGTCAGTAAGCAGGGCTCATGCAGTTGGCAAGCCTTAGATCCGCCTTCAACTTCACTATACTGACTGATGAAGCCCTACATGGAAGACTAGGGGCACCAATCGCTCCAGCTGTAATACTAATGACTTAGTAAACAGGTTATATTAATACTGAGACCAAAAGTTTTAGGAGTGAAGCAGTAGCTGAGGGATGAGATGTAGCCAGGATGGACAAGACCTACCAGATACGGTACTGTCGCTCAACTGACAATTTTGACAGATTTAGCGGAACCAAACCATTTTAAAATGATCATACATTTCATTGCTTCATGTATACAAACCATCCTGTGTACTGGAATAAGACAGGGACACAGCTAACTTTTGTTCCCTCTAAATAACTAAAATAATTAGATGAATTTTGGTATACTCTGCGCTCCGACAAAGATATACGCCATATTGCATAATCCCAGACCCCCCTTCCCCCCCCCCTCCCTGGACGCCATTGCACGATTAAAAATTAGTACAAAGTGCGACGTAAGCTTCTAATGCAATTAAATATTAGCATTGAAGATTTGAAGAGAATCAGATTGATATTCACAAAGTATCACACGGACACTAATGTCTTATCCTCTTCAAATAAATGGCAAATTAGGACATACACAGCCCAAGAGTAATTCAAACCCTTGGCTAAGAAACATCGGCTTTGAAGAAACTTGCAGCGCTGTATGATCTTGTGGGTTTAGCGCTTACTTATGATTATAATAAGTTAGAGAAGCATTCACTCGTTATTTCAAAGACCAATATTCTAATAAAAATCAGCACATTAAAATTTAAACACCTCCGAATTTTTATCAAGAAATTTAAGGGGGCTCTCATATTAGCTCATGAAAACCAGTAATAAATTTTCCAGGTTGCTTAAAAAAAAAAAAAACTGGGACCAACAACTAAATCAATCAAGACATATCTAAGATTTACAAGTGTTAAAAGTTTATGTATGCAAGTTATTAAACAAGCTTTAATTAAACTTTGGTACACTCGAAGACACATGTGCACATATTTATACACTTATGAATATTTACCCTAGGATGACCCAGTTTTATCCCAGAAACCAATATGATTAAAACTTTTCGTGTCAAACTTAAAAAGAAAATGGGCAAAGAATAACCAGTTTTACCTCACCTGCAGAATAATGTTGCTGACCAACGGTCCGCAGTGCAAGGGTTAGTCTTTACTTCCAGGTGAAGGGACATTTAAATATACGTGTTTCCATGATGGACAAACACGGGAACGCACAGCTTTCTGAGTCACGTCGACTTCCCCTCCCTGTCATGAACAACTCTGCCAGTATCAACCATAGTATCACAGAAGCACAGTTCCTCACTTTCCCAGGAGCATCAGATGGCGAAAAGAAAAAATGATTTGTTCTTGAATATAAACATCTTGCTTCATCAGCTGAGAGGTCGCGCCTCGCATCATCTTCCAGATGTTTGTGAATATCAGTGAATATCACTGAATAGTGAATATCAGAGGTCACAGGAATACCTTAGGGCAAATTAACTATCACTTGTGAATACGGAATGTGTGTTTATATTCCAGGAAAATGTTAAGTGTACATAAGTAGCAATTTGCCCTACACTATATTCAGTCATATCTTACGTAATTGAGGTACTCGCCAAATCTCAGGATGACTTGCGGATACGTTCCTTGTAATCCGGGCGACCTCGATCGCTTATAAATAGCAACCTGAGAATAAGGTTCAACAAGAAAAGGTCATTACCAGTGGCCGCAGTCTACCAAGGCTTGTGTTGACGTCACAGCATCAACAGTTAGTCCTCCCTCTCTTTTCAATAAATATCGAAGGAGCGGCCGCCGTCGGGGCACCATTTCCTGGTCTGCCAGACTATCCAAAATAGGCAATGCAAATATAATTTGTCTATAACTGTGGAATATTTGTATACTGGAAGTATTTTCATTGATTAAATTTGTGAAGGATGTAGTAGTGTAATATTACACAAATATAATGACTACGGCAGTATGGTGCTAGTGTGACGACTACGGTAGTGTGGTGCTAATGTGACTACTAAGGTAGTGTGGTACGAGTGTGACGACTAAGGTAATATGGTGCTAGTGTGACGACTACGGTGATGTGGTGCTAGTGTGACGACTAAGATGATGTGGTGCTAGTGTGACAACTACTGTAGCGTGGTGTTATACTGGTATGATTATGGTACTGTGGTATTACACTAGCGTGATGGCTGGCAATATGGCATTTTACTATTGTGATAGCTATGGTATTGTGGTACTGTGCGTTTTTGAGGTGCTACACTAATATGACTATGGAAGTGCGTGATATTTCACTAATATGACTAAGGTAGCGTTTGATAGTATTCTAATATGATTACTATGGTAGTGTGTGGTGGTAGTGTGCTAGCTGTGACACTGATCACTGGGAAGACTGAGTGCGACCAGTCAACCAGCTCTCTCTCCGCTACATCTCCCATAGGGCCAACTGCCGCAATACTCCATTAGTATTCTTAGATCAACGTCAAACGTTGATCTTTCCTTCTTAAAGTTAGGTACAGTTGCTTAGAGGTTTCCCACCCTTCCGAGGACTGCACGAATCGTGATGTAGATTAGGTGTTTTGGTTCAGGGAAGTCTATTGTCGCTGAGTTTGCTTGGAGGGATCAACGTCCTGGTGCTCCTCCTGACTCTGCCAGGTTCACTGGTGCCGTCACAGCGCGGCACTAGTAAACAGGTCGCCATAATGACGAAGTCCTGAGTGAAATGATTTTCCCCATTTTATATTAATTTTATGCGCTAAACCCGTGTAGACTCCCCGACAAATGTGTGTTTGGTAACACTGGCGGGCTGATTTGATGGGGTTTTTGCTAGTTCTTACTCAAAGACCAGATTAACCGGTTAGTTGGGTGTACCCAAATGCAGGTCAGTAGTCCAGTCTTCTAATCAGTGAATATTCGACAGCGGTTTAGTGTGCTGTTTGTCAAATACAATGAAATAAAAACTATTATTTGACTGTATTGTGTCGTTATACTGCTCATATTGGTTTCATCTTTTTCAAGGCTGGAATAATATAAACAATTTGATTTTGGATTCATGTTGTTATTCACAGGGATGCGCTAAGCCTGTATGGGTCATACAGTTCTAGATTCATATGGAACAGAATATGTTTTGTTTATATCTGTCCCTTATATTATGCCACGGAAAAATGAAACGTTTTCAAGTTTGTCTTTAAATTTTAGCATAGACTTAGCAATTTCCAACAAAATATATTGTTTATTTTACTTTGGGATTAGGTATCCCCCCAAAAAGGCATACCTATATAGGTTATCAATTTTTTTTCAATCCATTCAAGTGTCTTTCTTATCTTATCGGATTCAAGCGATCACACGTCGTGGAAGGCTCAGATGGTTTTAATATGTGTAGGAGCCAATATTCTTGATTCGTTGTGCAAAATGAGACTTTAGTTTTCATGAGAACTTGAGAATGTCTCTTATAACAACTTCCGACATGTTGATAAATTAGACATGTGCAATACTTGAGTATCTTTAATGAGGAAACGTTTCGTCACACAGTGACTTCATCAGTTCATACATAGAATGGGAGGAACCAAGCTTGAACCGTCAGAACTTCCCAAGGAGGAATGAACGGCACAAGGTATAATGCAGGAGTGAACGTCAAGGGAAGACAAATTAAGGGAAGTCAACAGAGTGAATACAATGAGGGGCTTAATAAATTTGGGAGACTATTAAACAAAGTAGCCATGCTCACATCCGTTATAGTTCTACGTGGATCATGAAAGTCGTGGAAACATACAAAATAACAGCGACAACGGCCATTGCGTCCGTCTTGCAAAAATAGGGCACTCTCCTCCACATACAGGCTCTCGACTATGGAAGGTCGACAAGCCCCCAGATAAAAGATGACCCTTAATGGTGGATGGGATCAAATTTAGAAAGTGTAATGGGAGTGGCTGAATAATATAGTTGGTCACCATAGTCCAGTTAAGGTAAGATTATGGCGATGAAGGGTTTATCAGCCCCTCAAGAAAGATGGGCTAGAGTTTTAAGGAAGTTCAGGCGACCGTTACAGGCAGCTTCCAAGGAGGTTATGCAAGGCTTCCAGGACATTCGGCGATCAAACAGAAGACCAAGAAATTTAACGATATCCTATACAGACATTCTGAAATCATACAGGTATATTATGATACGAGGAATAATGGGGAGTCTTGTGAAAGTGATCTGGCATGATTTATTAACAGAAAAAATAAATCTTTGAGAGGTGGCCTAGCTCGTGTTGCACATGTGTCTAATTTATCAACTTGTCGGTTTTCTGAACCATTCATCTACATTCCTGTCTTACACAGCAACATCTTGTGATCTTAATTCAGGGAATTTTTCACTTGCCTAACCCTTGGGCATGACCTACTTCCACATTGGACAAGTGTGATACCACCTACGACTGCTGCATCTCTCCTGCCTACAGTATATAAGCTACTTCTTCGCACATATGCCGTATTCTTTTCAAGATTGATGGACTGACCACATCGACTCAAGGCTGAGGGACTGATTACCTCAAACTACTCCTGTTCTTCCCCGTTCTCCTTTGTATGGACTGATAAAACCACTGTGTGGCGAAACGTTGCCTCAGTAAAGATACCCAAGTGTTGCACATGTGTCTAATTTATCAACTTGTCGGTTTTCTGAGCCATTCATCTACAGATCATAAGCTCGCTGGAGAGACTAACAAATATAGGAAGGGAGAACAGAGGCAAGGTCATTTATAGCATGCCACAACAAGGTAATGTTACGAATATTATCCCTCACCAGCATCAAAGAACCTCCTCTGAGGGGAACAAGAGATTTAGCCCTTGGAATACACGGGCAAGGTGATGCCTAGTTGCTGTGACAACCTCAAGAGTCTGCAGCGCTGTCGTCAGTAACCTTAAGAGTGAGAGCAGAGTCTAGTGTGCGCTTGCCAGTCAACGTCCGTATCTGTTTCCAGATTGCGCGCGCACACACACACACACACACACACACACAGTATTTCTTCAGTCACAGAGTAGTCAGGAAGTGGAATAGTTTGGGAAGCGATGTAGTGGAGGCAGGATCCATTCATAAATTTAAGCAGAGGTATGATCAAGCTCATGGTTCAAGGAAAGTGACCCAGCAGCGACCAGTGAAGAGGCGGGGCCAGGAACTATGACTCGACCCCTACAACCACAACTAGGTGAGTGTACACACACACACACACACACACACACACACACACACACACACACACACTGGTGGAGCACTCCCTCGCATGGTTGGAAGCTAGGAACCAGTTGGTAGTTCTGTTGCAAAGGTAACGATCCCACGCAACGCACTTGTAATGCACAGCAGGAGCGCAGTCAGGAGCCCGATAATGTGTATCCGAGTCACAGGGAAGCTACACCTGATGCTGCAGCAAGAATAGAGTTGGAAAAACGTTATAACAGCTCATCTATATAGGACGAAAATGGAGGAACTTCGAGAATACAGATATGGCGTGAATAAAGTGCCCAATTTTACCGCTCAGACTATCAACAAGAGTAACCAGGAAGCGGGGCGTAAGAACGAGAAGTAATGAGAAGAGGAAGATTAGGTACGATAGACGAATCATAGTCTAGCACTAGAGAAGAACACAGAAAGAGATCGATACAAGAAAGCGTGCAATGATCGAAATGTGTAGGGGTGTCAGTATTTAAATCGTGGAGAGGAAGAGAAGTGAGAAAAGCCTCTAACTGTTCCCTGCGAGTGTCACAGTGAAACCCTCCCCACACCAAATTAAAATCAAATACAAGAAGTAGAAGACGTAAGGAAGAAGCTATAAATGAACTTCAGGAATAGACAGTGGGTGAGAAGGGGATAGATTCAAAGAACAGATAATTGGGAAAACAGACAGAGGCAGCAGTATAATGAAGCGGAGTTTGAACGGAAATCTGAGAATAAGTAACATCTTTGAACATAAGAGGTGAGCTTTCACTGAATCTCTGTTCAGGAAACAGCCCGTCCTCTTAACCACAGACATGACTGTTGTAAAAACAGTCAATGGGTGACTGTTGGCAGAGCTTTCAACAACTGAAATATTACAGGTACACAAGCCGCTCGCAGCGGCTGCCAGTTTTCTGTTCACGCGGCACAACATTTTCACATCCATATTTATAATTTTTCCTCTGTAACCTAACCTTACCTATCAACCAAACCCTACGTAACCTAACACAACCTAACTTACAAAGGAGCTGCAAATCCTTTGTAAATATGTAACAGTTGTCAGGACGGGTGTGGGGAAAAGGATCAAATTATTGTAATAAAACAGCCAGAGACTGATCCAACAGTGGAACACATTTTCGATTCTTATAAACTGGGAGAGCAACATGCTGCTTTGACACCACCTATTTTCATACCAATAAACGAATACTCCAGTACGTTATATACCAAATCATTTAAGTCAAGTTCAGCGGATAAGAGACGTGGCCAGCTGATAACGCCGAGAGACGTACCCCCCCCCCATAAAACCACCGAGGTCCTCAACGGAGAGAGACAGATAACGATCCCTTTTATTCTGCCCAGGAGCTGAAGTTCACAATGGAGAAATATCCCTAAATAAGAAGGCCGAATGGAAAGAGGGACGGGGATGGGGGTATTTAGATTCATTCGAGGAAGGGGACCAGAGGTCTTACTCCTGTCATCAAAAACCTCGTTGCCACGCCAAGGGACCACATCCGGGGGCGGATCTACTATGAAACTAATAAAGCGAAAACTTCAGGGCCCTAATCCCGGAGGGGCCCCAGAAACATCTTTACTCCAGTGCTTAAAAATTTTGGTTCTACTGTATGAGATTTTTTTTTAAATAATAGTAATATTGTGTAATTCAATACAAAATAGTCAAAATAAAAATTAAAAGGTTATTAAAATATAAAGAACAAAAAGGCACAATATCGTGACTGGAACAATACACAAATAACCCACAGATAGGAGACAGGAGATTACGACGACGTTTCGGTTCGACTTGGACCATTTACAATGTCACACTAAAGTATCATGTAGGCTAGCTGTTTATAGTTGCGAAAGGGCCCCATGACACGTCAAGTTTCAGGCCCCGAAAAATGTAGGTCCGCCACTCGCCACAGCCCTCCTCTTGAAGGTGTGGAACTACTATACTCCAGGTCATCCCCTGGTATAGGGAAATAATTGTTTTACGGGTCAGCTAGTTTATTTATGTGCCAGGGCAGCCATTGTCTCCCTACCCCTAATACTTTTTAACATTATTAGTCAGACATTCCAGTTATGAAACTACTGGAAAGTCAAACCTTGTTACGAAGGGTGAATGAACTAGACGCAAATTTACAGTGAGAGTGGGTCGAGTTGCAGCTCCTGGACTCCTGAGGGTGTTAATCTATGTCGCTTCTCTTAAGGGTGTTAATCCACAACTGCTCTCAAAACTCATTAAACTCTAAAAGAATAAATTGATGCTTTTTTAGCCAAACAAATATTAACTTTGATGACAAAAATAATTTCCTTAAAAACTGCTAGCTCCTGGGCTACTTTAGTGTTGATCTCCAGCTCCTGGATCTATTAGGGTGTTGAGTTAGTACTCGTGGGCTTCTTCAGGGTTTAGAGGTACAGATGCTAGGTCTCTTTCGTGGGTTTATATGCCAGGGGCTGGGATTACTGGATGCACAAGATACCTCTAGGGTAACGCAGTGACAAACTCGTAGTTATTAAATTCACATCGTGTTAAATGTAAATTGGACATACAGTGCCAAACTGTTGTGTTAAAGAAAACAATAGAAGTATGTGCGACAGGGAAATTCAGATTCGATGAAGTATGTAAATTTTAATAAATGTAATAATGGTGCTAGAATAGTATGTTAGGTAAAAGGACACAAGTTCAAAAAATACATTTTATTGTAGCTACAATAAAATATGGCATTAGTTGCATTGTACCCTTTTACCTAACAAATTTTACTCAATTGTGAGAATGTGTGTTCAAGGTGGGATTATTTGAGGAAAGAAGAGAGGCCGTCATGGAGTTTAGAGAAAAAAAAATAGAGAACGGAAGTGGACCATATATTCCTTTGATAAACTGGACTATCTAAAGGTGTTTGACGAACACGAGAATGAGAGTATGAAAACAATTGCAGAGTACAAAAGATTGAGTTTATAGTGTAGCGGAGGTCATGTATGACGCCCGGCTAGGTACGTTGATAAGGGATGAGACTGGGACTGCTTGTGCATAATGCGCTGTGAATGTATTTTGGATATGATGAAACTGTATTTTAAGTTGGGGTGATGCTAATAGTGATTACTGAGGACTAAAACAGACTTTCAATGTCAAGTCGAGCAGTTAAATTCAATCTTTTGACTGGCTGGAGTTATGCGAGCGTGGACCAGGGAAGATAGGTCATCTTCTGAAGGTGCGAGTAATTTAAACCACTGAACTGAATCAGTGCAACGTGTCACAGTCGAACGCACAGTTTATCGTCCTTAGTAACGAGGTCACCTGTTGAATTTTCTCACCACCACAGCAATGGAAAAAAAAACTCCACTTAAAAATTATCTAATCTCTTTTGGTGGCACAGTAATAAGACCTATGTCAGTGATCAGAAACAAGGTACTGCTATGGACACACCCGTGAGGATAAGATGGAATACCACTAGGTGTGCCTTCTTAAGTGGAGTAGGCGTGTCTGTGGGTGCAGGCGCGTCTGGGGGGGAGCAGGCGTGTCTGGGGGGCAGGGGTGTCTGGAGGGGCAGGCGTGTCTGGGGGTGCAGGCTCGTCTGGGGGGGGGGGTAGGCGTGTCTGGGGATCGGGGTGTAGTCGCGTGATGGCAGGAAGGCGGTGGCCACTAACACTACATACACTATTTATGGCAACATTTCACATTTCACGAATTAAGAATCCATATTTGGCCAAACTCAGGGCAGTGTCTCGTTCTTTACGTCCACGACAAGCTATGAAGAGAGGGGAAAAAGTAGACAGTTGTTCGCCTTCACAGCAGCACTGTCTAGAAGACTGGTGCACATTCCCGTTTAGAAAGAGCCATAAAATTTTTTGTAATGTAATAGGCACAAAGTGTTAAACGAAAGGTTTGAGTTGGGCATACCTGTCTTATTATAAAAAATATATTGTATGTAAAACCTAACAAAGTACCTTCTCGAAATTAAAATTTAAGGCCCGTCACTGCACGGTGGTCAATAAGGTCCCAGAAACTTATACACCAGCATTAAGGATGCTTTAGTCCCTAATAGTAATTGGTATAAATGCTTAATTTATACTGTATATTCAGAAAACTCCTCATTAAGAATTAATGGTTTTAATAGTCGCCACTGAACTATTACAGTGACCATAATATTTTCTAAATTATATTCTATGCGTTAATAACCATATATTTTGGATTAATAAAGAATATTTTTCTCTATATTATACTAGAAGAAGCTTATCAACTTACTATTTTTAAGCTTAATAATACTCTACGTATCTATGATCAGCCAAAACTTAAGAATTATTTTACATCAATGAACGAGATTTTAGTGGAGTTCTTAAAGCAATGAATTTACACAAATTCTTTGGCAAAACTATGTTTTAAAATTATTCCAAGACCACAAGTTTTGCCTAAATAAGTATGACAGCCTGCAATGCAGAGGATAAAAAAAGCTGTTAAACATTTGCTCAGGTAGAGAAGTATAAAGGTCATCAGGTTGAACTGTCACACTATCAAACAACTCTGTTAAACTTGCGTCTTCTTCAGCCATTTTTACACCTCTGATAATTCATCTTCCCTCCTCCCCATTTCTAACTGAAAGTAATATAGTTCGGCAAATTTTGAATGGTTAACCAAATTAAGATTATATGTAAAGAAAATTTTAGGACTATTAGGTTGCAGTTAGGTTGGGAACAGAATCGTCAGATAATCCCATAATGGTTGTTACATGACAGCAACTTCCAGAAGGGTTATATACAGGGCCTTCTCACTGCAGCTTTATGTGAACCTTCTTCTTCTAATCTTCCTAGACGATACATCACTGCCCTTAAGAACCTCGCCAACGACCCCAACATTATCGTCACCACCGCCGACAAAGGAGGTGGAGTCGTCATACTCAACACCAGTGACTACAACACTAAAATGATGGACCTTTTGAATGATCAATCTACATACGAACCCATCAGCACTCAACAGTGGGAGACGCTCACCAAAGATTTTCTATACAAAACCAGACAAATACTCAAACGCACTAGAGAAGGGAAGAAACTTCTGTACTTTTTACCAAGCAACCCTAAACCAGCACACATGTATGGTTTAACCAAGACCCATAAACACAATATTCCTCTCAGACTAATCACGTCAGGAATAGGCAGTAAATCAAGAAAAGAGCTCTTCAGATCATTAATTCTCCACGCATCAACACCACTCCCAACAAAGTTATAATTCTTCCCAACAGCCAGGTTGCACTGAACGTCTCAAAAGTACTTTCACAAGCTAACACCAGAGTCGCCATCGCTTCTAGCACTTCAATAAAGGATCTAACCAGGACAAAATCAAAGCACCACGAACCAGTCAATGCAGGAGTTTACACTGATGAAGCCACTGTGTGGCGAAACGTTTCCTGAATAAAGATTCCCATATGCTGCATAAGTGTCTCAATCTTCAACTTGTCGGTTTTTCAAACCATTCATCACACACACACAGGAGTTTACACTATACCCTGTGGAGGCTGTGACAAGATTTACGTAGGTGAAACAGCAAGAAACCTCGACACCCGCCTCAATGAACACATTTACGCATGTAGGAACGATAACTTGAACAACGCCTGTGTACAACACCGAAATTCCACCAATCATCTCATGAAATTCAGAGACGCCCAATTAGTGATCAAAGAAACTAATTTCCGCAGACGCAAGTGCCTCGAATCAGCACTGATCGCTGTTTCAAATACAATTAAACAAAACAACGGCATCTTCACCATCTCCGAAGTCTTAGCAAGAATCCTCCTGAAAACAGTAAACCCTGCCATCACATAGTACATTACAGAGAGTGAACACTGAAACAAGTTGCCTCTTTCCACTCTATATTTGTCCAACCTATTTTTATGTTACCCAAGTAATAGCTTTTATATACTTTTACTCATGTACGAATTAATTGCTCTACCATATTGTATTACTTTTGTCACTACCACTACTACTACTACTACTACTACTACTACTACTACTACTACTACTACCACTACCACTAGTGAACATCGAAATGGTACCTCACTAGTATTGAACCTCACTCTGAGCCTTTATATACCCTCTTTGTCCGTGTATTGTTTGTAATGGCTTGATAAAGCTCCTGGAGAGCGAAACGTTGCCACAATAAATGTCACATTAGTTGCACTTGTGTCCTTTTACTTTACATATTGTCGGTAATTCTACCAACTTTATTACAACCAGTACTTACCTATGTCCTTTCTAAATCTAAATTCATCCAACTTAAATCCATTATTTCTGGTTCTTACCTGGTTCGACACCCTCAGTACTTTATTAATATCTCCCTTGTTTATGCCCGTCATCCACTTATACACTTCAATGATATCTCCCCTCATTCTACGCCTCTCCAGAGAGTGGAGATTTAAGGCTTTAAGTCTATCTTCACACGGGAGGTTCCTTACACAGTAAATAATTTTAGTCATTCTTCTCTGTATGTTCTCTAATGAGTCTATGTCCATCCTGTAGTAAGGGGACCAAAACTGAGCAGCATAATCTAAATGAGGCCTCACTAGTGATGTATAGAGCTGTAAAATAACTTTTGGACTTCTGTTAATTATACTTCTTGAGATAAATCCAAGTAATCTGTTGGCCTTGTTGCGCACACTAAGGCACTGCTGTCTTGGCTTTAGATTTCTGCTTACCATGACTCCCAAGTCCTTTTCACATTCTGTATGATCAAGCTCTACTTCACCTAGATTATAACTTCGAGGGTAATTTTCATTACCAAGGGCAAGTACCTTACACTTATCGACAATGAACTTCATCTGCCATTTTTCAGACCAGGACATTTTGTCCATATCCTTCTGGAGTTCATTGCTATCCTCCTCAGAGTGAATTATACGGCCTATCTTTGTATCATCAGCAAACTTACTCATGTCACTCGTAATCCCTTCATCAAGGTCATTAATGTAAATTATGAACAAGAGAGGGCCTAAAACTGATCCTTGTGGAACGCCACTAGTGACTAATCCCCTTTCAGATTTCACTCCATTAATGGTAACTCTCTGCTTTCTATTGGTAAGCCATGCCTCTATTCATGGTAGAACTTTACCTCCTATACCATGAGCTGCCACTTTTTTCAAGAGTCTCCTGTGAGGTACTCTATCGAAGGCTTTACTAAAGTCCAAATAAACAATATCATATTCCTTATCACTGTCAACTGCCTCAAATGTTCTATTGAAGAACTTCAGCAAGTTTGTCAGGCAGGAACGACCTCTCGTGAATCCATGCTGAGATTCATTTATCAAGTTATGCTCTTCAAGGTGACTTCTAATAATGTCAGCTATAACTGATTCCAGTAACTTGCCCACTATAGATGTCAGGCTTATTGGACGGTAATTTGAAGGAACGGACTTATCCCCTGATTTGAATATAGGAACCACATTAGCCATCTTCCACAGCTCTGGCACAACACCGGTAAGGATGGACGCATTAAACACACTCGTTAATGACTGACTAAGCTCCATCTTGCATTCCTTAAGTACCCTGGAAAACAACTCATCGGGTCCCGGGGACTTATTTTGCTTCAGTTTGTCTATCTGTTTAATAACCATGTCCCTCGTGACAGTAATATTAGTTAATTTAAATTCATCAGGAACTAAATAATTGTTAATTACTGGAATCTCATTTACATCTTCCTGTGTAAAAACTGACAAAAAATAGTCATTAAATAAGGAACACATTTCCAGTTCGTTATCCGTCAGCTGTCCATTCCCAATTTTCAAAGGTCCTACTTTTTCCTTCACCTTCGTCCTATACACCTGAAAGAACCCCTTTGGATTAGTCTTTGATTCACTAGCAACTCTAATTTCATAGTGTTAATTTTATTGAAAAGTTTTATGTTAGTTTTATGTTTCATGAAGGTTTCATGTTGATTTACTAATCGTTTAGGTTCATCTGCGTAACAAAGAAATTTATATTGACCATGTTTGTTTTAGTTTACCTGCGAGTATTGAGGTAACCCGAAGTGAGGTACACCTGGGAATTATGAGAACTCGTGACTAGAATGGTACACCCGCGACATCAGGTATGCCCGCGAAAAGTGAGGTACACCAGTGGATAGTGATGTACACCAGCGAGTAGTGAGATAGATACACCAGCGGGTAGTGAGGTACACCAGCGAGTAGTGAGATACACCAGCGAGTAGTGAGGTGCACCAGCGAGTAGTGAGGTACACCAGCTAGTAGTGATATACACCAGCGAGTAGTGGGGCTCACCAGCGGGTAGTGAGGCTCACCAGCGGGTAGTGAGGCTCACCAGCGGGTAGTGAGGCTCACCAGCGGGTAGTGAGGCTCACCAGCGGGTAGTGAGGCTCACCAGCGGGTAGTGAGGCTCACCAGCGGGTGGACCATTTGTGAGTCTTTTTTGTTTTTGCTTCAAGAACATGAATACATAACCTGCGAAGTATATCCAGGATGATGTATTACAAGTAGTAAGTGACCTATGTGAAGACACAGGTGCTGGTGTATTCCAAGTCTTAAGAGACCTACGTGAAGACACAGGTGCTGGAATATTACAAGTTTTAAGAGACCTACGTGAAGACACAGGTGCTGGTGCATTCCAAGTCTTAAAGAGACCTATGTGAAGACACAGGTGCTGGAATATTACAAGTCTTAAGAGACCTACGTGAAGACACAGGTGCTGGTGCATTCCAAGTCTTAAAGAGTCCTACGTGAGGACACAGGTGCTCAGGTAAGATCTATTGAATCTTTCTTGTCCCTTGCTAGTCTTTTAAATCATGGCATTTACTATTTTTTCACTTTCCGTTTCTTCCTATAACCTGTTCAGTTTCTTATAGTTCAGCTTTTATTTTAATGTACGTAATAATATTTTATAGTTTTTTTTTTCATGTTTTCCTCGCAGTGTTGGACTTTTCAGAAGGCGCGTTCTTCCCTCTCACTTTTACCTTTCCTTCCTCACACTGAAATATTTTGTTGCTCTTTCCGTATATTTTCCTACCAGTTACATTTTCTCACATATACAGCCCATCACCAATTGATTATCCAATTGTTTTCGCAACACGTCAACTTCCTTATTTAGAAATATGACGCGCATTATTCAATTTTAAGCCCTGTCCAACACTTTTCTAACTTAGTAATGCTCTTAATTTCAATATTTGACACTAATTCGTTTCCTCTTCCTACGTAATCTCTGGCATCTGACGTACATGGTTAATTAACCTTCTTCCTGATAAGAGGAGATCAGCGATCACAGCTGCCGTGACCGTTTATTGGGACATTTGTTATCTCACTTAATTAAATGTGCCTTTGGACACTTCCGTCTTGCTACTTACCCCACTATAGAAGCAGCACCACTTGAATGGTTATTTTATGACAAATTTCGGTGTCAGATCATTTTTCTCTAATGTATTAAAAAGCTCAGAGAAGACGGGGCATTTCGGTCACGCTGATAATGACCTGGTTTATAATTAATCTGGTTTTGTATTTGTCGACTTTAATTTGTTTACATCTTCGTAACTTCTTTTCGATAGTTACAGCATCTCTAGCCGGACCAGTCAACATATAAATTTTATAGTGAAACTAAATACTCAGATTGCCTGAACTTAACCAGTCCGAGCACTCGATATTTTTGACCATTTAGAGATCTGATATGGAGTCGACATCGGCAATTCATGGTCCAGGGTGCATGCATACACACAAGTAGCGTTCAGTGGGTCAATCGTACCATATTATTCAGCTACACAAAACATAAATGCTCTATCCCCTATTAGGCGGAGTGGAAACTCAACATGGGTAAACTACGTCAGCGAATAATTTCTCAGACGAATAATCTGTTATTCGGGGAGGGTAGCCTGAACTCCCTACAACCTCTGTGCCTACCAGCTGGATACCATGTGCTGGTAGCATTTCATTTCCTTGACTATCAGGAGAAACCAAGTAATTTCCGAGCGGTCTGCTAGTCCAACCCATTTATATCCCAAACGAAAAATTAACTTCACAGAAGTACCTCAACACATTCGTAAGTTTACATGTACATTTTTCAAAGCGATTTCTGTTCTGTCAATATTTCAGTGTGGTTATATATATATATATATATATATATATATATATATATATATATATATATATATATATATATATATATATATATATATATATATATATATATATATGTAGTCATACGTTTTATAATGAATTCTTGCAGACATTTTCATCATCTTTTGATTCTACGAGTATTTTGAACTCTTTTGAAAAAAAAAAAATAACCTACATATGTGCTTCTATTAATTGTCGATTTATGTTGATTCGTATAAATACATGAAGGACTTCGTACTAGTCCATAAAGTAATATTAAGAACTGAATGGTTATCATCATAACCATAATTTTTTAAGGAGTGGACCGGTAAGCTAGCAGAAGGCCTCTATCAGATGATCCGCATCAGGAAACACTCTTCCTGTTTCCTGACAAACCTAATACTTAGCAGAAAGGAGTAATCAGGATACACTTAATTACACATTAATTTATTGTTCTCATTGCTCTCGGGCCGTGTGGACGTGCTGTGCAAAAGCTCCTGCTTTCTCTGTTGCGCAACTTCCTGTTTTCACCAAGATGGCTGCCAGTTACCGCAGGAGGAGCAACACTGTGTGTGCTGACTTAGTTAAAGGAACAATTTATCCGACGAATGCCTCTGTTTTATTACCAACGATCATACGAGACACGTTCTACATTGACAACGATGAACTACATGGAATAGCGCTTAATGGTTCTTCAAGAATCTTCATAAAGTTCTGCACAGTGGAGGCGTATGAAAGGACGGTGACTCAGTACCAGGAGAAGTGCATCGCCGTATCATCTGGACTGGAGGTATGCCTGCGGGATGCCTCCAAATACTATACCTGGGTGAGGATCCGAAACGTTCCTTTTGAAGTGGATGATGTGGATATCAGAGAGACTTTTCAACGATATGGTGAGGTGCATGCTATAACTTTGGGTCGATGGACGGATGGAATCTACGTGGGGCTGCCTGCAGGATCTTACACCGTCAAGATGACATTGAGAAGACCTATTCCCTCGTATGTTGTCCTGGAGGATTTTAGGACACAGGTGTATGTGACCTATGCGGGACAACGCAAGACGTGTCGCCTGTGTGGCGCTTTTGACCACATGGCGGCTGCTTGTGGTAAGGCAGCAGAGCCGCGGCCTTTAGAACTGCAAGTAGCCACAGTCTCTCTGGTGGCATCTCTGCCGAAGGCTATGAGTGCAGCAGGCAAGGGTAATTGGGCGGACGAAGTGGAGGGTGTGGAAGAGAATTGTGTGACGCTACCAGTGGCTTCGGATGCTCCCCCGCAGGCAGACCCTGGTGTTGAGCAGCAGCCTGTGGGGGTGGGGGAGGCCGGCGACCTACAGGAGTTATCTGAACCCCTGCAAGAGATGATTAAGTCTTTCCTGGACGTGCCAGTGGAGGAGATCCCCTCTGTGGACTGGAGAATTCTGATGGTTGAAGAACCTGAATGTGCAGGTTCCAGGGCCTCCGGGGTCAGAGTCTGGCATGTTGCAGTTGCTGCAGGTGGAAGCTGAGGTGCACAGGGGGAGTGGAAATACTGACATGGAGTTTGAGGGTACATCTAGAAAGAGAGCTGGAGGCTCGTCGGATGACGAGGTTATCACTCCAGCTCAGAGTTCTGGTAAGAAGACGTGGGCGGGAGTGACTAAGAAGGGGCAGGGTAGTGCACAGGGGGGGAGGGGGTCCAGGGGGGCAAGAGTGCACGGGAAAAGACAGGAGCAGCCAAAAGTGTAATAGACAGGACACAGAGACATAGAGGAAAGCCCCCCTTTCTGAGTTTTTAAGTGTCTAACTATAAATGTGATTGGCCTTAGGGCTGACGTTAAACGTGCATGGTTGGAGGATGTTTTACGGCGCTATAACATTGATGTGTGTTTTATTCAAGAACACAATTTTAAGTGTGGTAGAGAGTTGAGGCTGAAAGGTTTTAGGATGTATGCTGGTAATTCAGGGAAATTAAAGGGTGGGGTGGCAGTGGCAGTGAGGGAGTCCAGCCCATTCCACGTGCTCAAGTGGGAAGAGGGGGGGAGGGGAGGGTGGTGAGGGTGGAGGGGCTATGGGGGGAGATTAGAGTATGTTTTCTGGGGATATATATGCCGGCTGATAGTAACATATGGGTAAAGGTGAATTTTGTAAGAGAGGTTTTGCTTTTCTACTTGCGGGGTTTACCCATGGTTTCTATAGTAGGTGGGGATTGGAACTGTGTAATCAGGAATAAGGATGTGGAACCGAGAGGGGCAGGATGTGTGCTTGGGGTGTTGAGGGAATTGTTGAGGAATGCAGGGGTTTATGACATAGTCAGGGAAGATGGGTGGAGAGTGGAGCACACGTTTATGCGGAGGGGTTATGTTGGCAGGTTGGACAGTATATATATAACTCGCGAGATTACAGTGGAAAGGGTAATGACGATTGATTTAGGTTTTTCGGACCATCGTGCCATTATGGCAGAGGTGGCATGGGAAGGGATAATCCGTAGGTATGTGGGTTATTGGAAAATGAATGTGAGGTTACTTCAGGGGGAGGGGGAGGGGTTGTTTTTTAGGGAATGGTGGAGGCAACTATGGGAGATACAGAACAAAGAGAAGGATGTATTGGAATGGTGGGAGAAGCATGCTAAATTGCAGATTAAGGAGTATTATCAGCATAGAGGATGGGATGAGGTGAGGTGGAGGTTTGGTTTACAGAAATATTTTGAGGGGCAGCTCAATGATTGTTATGAAGGGGGCGGGGGGCTAGACATGGAGAAATAGAGGTTTTAAGGGGAAGATTGAGGGATATACAAAATTCTCGTTTTGATGCGATACGTGTGAGGGAAGGATTAGAGGAGGTACTATGGGGTGACAAACCGTCAGGATGTGTTTTGAGGAGATTTAGGAATAGGCAACAGATGACCACGATTATGGGATTAGAGATGTGTAAAGGGGTTGGGGGCTATAGGGTGGGGGAGGTACTTAGTACCACCGATGGAATGAGTAATTATGCTGATTATTGGTTTAGGGAGAATTTTAAGCAGGGGGAGGGTGGAGGGAGGGAGGGTGAGATTATAGGGGAAGGAATTCGGGGTATTTTAGGGGAGGAGGAGAGAGCGGTGATCGAGGGTAGGATCAGTGAGGAGGAGGTGGGGGAGGCGGTAATGAGCTTGAGTAGGGGAAAAGCGCAGGGGATTCATGGAATTCCTAACGATTTCTATATTACACGTTGGGATTGTATGAAGGAATGTTTAGTCTCGTTGCTTAACTGTATGAAGGAAAGGGGAATGTGGGGGGAATCGCAGGGCACGGGGGTAGTTGTTTTGGTCTACAAAGGAGGGGGGGAAAACCCTGGGTGCCTATAGGGCGATCTCCCTCATGTGTGCTGATTATAAAGTTTTTGCGAAGGTTTTAGGTAATCGTATGAAAAAGGTGCTTGAACGAGTTCTACATAGAGGACAGTGTGGGATTCCAGGTCGAAGTATGCATGAGGGGCATGGGAGAATTAAGGATTTCGTGGAGGGCAGACAAGGGGGGGGGGAATTTTGGGGATTGATTGGAAGCAGGCTTATGACAGTGTAGATAGACATATGTTGTGGAGTATTTTAAAAAACAGGGCTTTGGGGATGAGATTGTGTGGTGGGTGACTACTTTGTATATGCCTGCGAGGGTCAGGGTACAGGTTAATGGGAAGTTAGGGTTGCCGGTGCAGTTGGGGAAGGGTTTACGACAGGGTTGTCCCTTGTCTCAAATCTTCTTTAGATGCATGCAGGACCCATTTTATAGGCTTATAGAGAAAGGAGTGTGGGAACGGGGAGAGGAGGGTCCTGGCAGATGTGGAATTGTGGGGTATGTAGATGACACCACAGCTTTGGTGGGAGGGGAAATAGGATTGGAGAATGTGGGATGTATAATAGAGATTTTTGGTGGGGCGACAGGGATGAGGGTTAATGAAGCAAAGTCTAAGTTATTGGAAGTAGGTACGTGGGTGGGGGGAACGGTTGGGGGAACTGTATGGGTGGAACATAGTGGATAGAATTAAGATCTGCGGGGTTGTGTACATGGCGGATGCTGGGGAGGCGCAGAAAATAAATTCAAAGGATGTTGTGAGTAGAGCAATGGATAGGATGCGAGGGTGGAGGGCCGGGGATATAACAATGCAGCAGAGGGTGTTGGTAGTAAACACACTTGTGTATAGTAAAGTGTGGGGAGTGGCAGAAGTATATCCTCTGAGGTCATGTGATATTCAGGAACTGGAGAGGGTGGTTTTGAGGTATGTGTGGGGTTATGGGAGGCCATGGCTACAGAAGGAGGTGGTGATGACGGGCATGTGGCAGGGTGAGCTGGGTCTTATACCTTTGGACACATGCATGAAGGCAGTGTATGTGAAGCAGCGGTACCTGAGGGCAGGAGGGGAGAGGGGTATAAGGGTGGGGAAATGGTGGAAGGGGAAGGCGTTATTGGTGTGTGAAGCTATGGTGCGTAATTTGTTGACAATACGGAATGCAAGAAAAGTAAGGGTAAGTAAGCTTGGGAGGACAGGTAGGCAGGGTGGGGTGCTACAGGGTGTAGCTACATACCCGATGTATGATTGGGGGGCATTTGGGAAGACTTTCAGAAGATTAGATTAAAGCCGAGGGTTCGTGAAGTGGTACATAGGTTCTTTATGGGAATTCTAGCTTCAAGGTCAGTGCTATATAGAATGGGGTATGTAGGTGCAAGCACTTGTTTGCATTGTGGGGAGGAGGAGACAGCTTTTCATGCTGTATATTTCTGCGAAAACTTGGGGGTTGTAAGGACATGGTTAGCGAGGGTCCTAGGTATAGTGGTGGGGTTGGGAGAAACATTTCGACTTTGAGGGCTTTGCATTTTGATGTGGGCGGGGTTCCCAAGGACATTCGGTGGGCAGTGATGTATGTGGTGGCAGATTTTTTGTATGTGTCTTGGGGTACGCGGGAGGTGGGGGGTGATTGTAGGGTGCGGGCACTTGCAGCAAGTGTGTATTGTATGGTTAGCAGGAATAGGCTTGTATATGGGAGGGAGTGGGTAAAGTTTTCCTTTGGGTTATCGTAATCTGACAGTAGGTGTAGTGTTAGGGTTGGATGAAGGTTAGAGCTGGAATGGGTTGTTTTCCCTAAACTGGCACTTTTGTTTTTGTTTTTGAGACCCGTGGAGAGTGGAACGTGGAAAGAGTGTGTGGTAGTGGAGTATGTGGGTGTGCAGTCTTCTAGCATGAGGGGGGGGGCATAGTGGGGGGGTGAACTGGAGACATACGGTTAATAGCCTGGGGTTTTGACTTAATGACTTTAGGTAAGGGTGTGAGTATGAACAGGGAGAGTGAGGTTGTGTAGTGTCAGGGGATGGCAGGAAGGGGGGCTTTCTGAGGTGTCTTGGACCTGGATGTTTGTTTATGATGTGGACGAATCTAGTTACTATAATTTGCCTACAGGAAATCCTTTATAATCAATTTGTTTTTGGCGAATATCGATGCTAGAAATCAAACTGTTACATGTTTATACCATGTACTTACTGTTTAATTGCTTTATGTAGTTTGTTTTGTAAGCCATGAGGCAGTTCTAGCCTTTACCATTTTAAGGTTTAGGAACAGAAGTTCCATTGTAGTATTTTATGCATAATATTTTTACGTATTGTAATTTGCATACTTTTCGATAGCTTTATATACGTGTTAGAGATAACGTATTTTATTGTGCACTCTTGTAGTTCTAATTTATGTTGCATTTCTCAGATAGGGTGGGGAGGTCTGACTGGGGTAGGGGGGTGTTTAATTTTGAAGGGTGTGACGGTATTACACATACTATGCTCTTTTGAGTTAGTACCTTATGATGTCAAGTCATGGTAATGAATATCAGATTTCACTTTGGATTTAGCTTGTGCGGGAATATGTATCAATATTCTCCCCAAGTTGGTTCTTTTTTGTTTGTGTTTTCATTAGATACTTTTGTTACATGATAGTATAACTTTTATGAGGATTTTTTTGTCTGTGTATGCGCAGAGTTAAATGTGCAGTGATTTATTTTTTGTGACACTGTTGCTCTTATATTGTATGTGGAAGATCCGATACTGTGTTCTTGTATTAATGTCATTTGTGATGTTAGGATAGCAGTAGGCTTTTATAACTATTGTAGAGTAGTTAATTAAATGAACAATGGTGAGTTGTTGTACAATATGGTGAAACTGGGTTAAAGGGGGGTTAGGTTTACTGTTTGAATTTTCACTGAATGCATTTATTCAGTGTGTATTTTGTAATTTAGCAGATGGGAAGGGGTAAGAGGTTTGTCTTATTTTTGTATTAATTACACGTTTTTTTATATTGATTTTAAATGGCATTATGTTTAATGGCATAATACATCTATGTTGCGTGAGGTGCATATATTAGACATATATCGCTTTTTTTTGTGTGTGTGTGTCATTTACATTATGAAAAAACAGTGATGGAAGCACTGTGTATTTTGCAGTAGTGTGTTAGTTATGTAGTTAGGTGTATATCAGAGCCATTATGAATAGTGTTAATGGAACGGAACAGAGCCACTGATAAAGCCTCTTTTTTTATATATATCTATATCATATTTATACACGTAACTATGTATATTGTATGCACTGTTTTAAATAAAATATATAAAAAAATTACACATTAAAATACTACGAAATACAGATAACTAACATTCCTTTAATTTTGAATTTCAACCTCAGATGTTCGTCATATTTATTATCTTTTACTTGCACTGAATTTTTGTCATGGATTAAATTATAGAAACATTTAAGAAGATCACATTGTATATGCACAGTATGCAGTCTACCTACCTGAAGGAACTCTCCCTGGAAGGTATTCTGGGGGTCAACGCCCCCGCGCCCCGAGCCATGACCAGTACAGACAAGTTGATGAGTAAAGCAAACGTATAATACTTTAGCATCTTTATTGACAAAAAGTTTCATCAAGGAACCTCTTCAAGGGGGGCTCCTTGCGTGGTGAAGAGGCTCTTGTTCCGAGAATTAGACCTGTTAGTCTCCTTCCTCAGACCGAATCTAATTACCCCCCAATCCCCCCTCCCTTAAACCATCCTCCCCATCCTCCCTTTTTTCTTTTCCTTCTCCCCCCCCCTTTTCCCCCTTTTTTTTTTCCGGGTTTTTTTCCCCCACAGGCACTCTTTTCCCGGGGTGGGGGAAAGGGAACTGGAGTCCACCCCATTCCGTTGGGGTAATTGGTGGTGGTGTATTTTCCCGTGGAATCTGGATCGGCCGGGGGTTTCCCCCCAACCCCTCTTTGGTCCCCCCGGGAGTGGCTTTGGGTATTTTTTTCCAGGGGGCCCGGGTTTGTATCTCTGGAGGCTCCCTTTTCCCAGTTTCCCAGGGGTGGGGGCCCCAAGGGGTTCTTGTGGTGGTTTCCCAGCCCCCTCTCTTTTTAACCACCGGTAGCTCGACAGTTTTGCGGGGTTGCTACCCCGGTTGCGGGTTTTTACTGGAATGATGGGTAGGGTTGTAGGTCCATGCTCCATCTGCACTACTTGCAGTGCTGAGGTCCTTTTGGGGGCCGGGGGGGAATTTCGGGCTTTTTCATTCCCCCCGGGAACTTTCCCCCCCAGTCCCCCCTTTTTTTATTTTTTTTTTTTTCCTTTACTTTTCTTTCCTTTTTTTTAAAAACAAAAGAAAAATAACCCAAACCCAAGCCCCTAGTCCATGGACCCTCCCCAGGCCCCTTCTTGATACCCCCCCGTTCTCCCCCGCCTCGTCTTTGGACCCTCTTCGGGACACCCCCTAATCCCCTCTGTCCTCTTCCCTTTTTGCTTTTTCCCTCACCCTTCAGGTACTGAGGTCTCGACTGACTCCTTGATTTATCTGACCCCCGCTCCCCCTTTGGGCTATTTTCCCGTCCTCCCCCTCTCTGGTGAATTTTTTCCCGGTTGCTGGCCCTTTCCCCGTCGGACCAATTTGGGCCCCACCCCCTAAACCCAACATAAATTACCTGTTGATGATACTTTCCACCTTCTCTTTCCCTTCTCAAAAAAGATCGCCCCCGTCATACTTTTTCCCGCTCATTTTCCCAAAAATTTGCAAATGGACTAAATTCTTCACTTTATGACCGGCTTCCTCTATTGCCTATTTTTTCCGACCATAGTGTTGGAAACCTCCTACCCCATGTTGGAAAAGATATTTTTTTTCATCACTTTTAAAAGGGGTATTACATGCATAAATACTATCGGGAATGCTCCAAAGCTCAAGATCTTTCTTTTCTTTTTCCCATTTTCGATACTGTTCCTGCCCTTTGAAAAACATCTTTTCCCTCAATTCTTGTAGTGGTACCGTCTTTTGCCACCATGGTTCAAAAAAATTTCCCAGACATGGGGAATGACATTCTTGAACAGCTGGAACCCCCAAGATCCCCCCAATCCCCCAAGGAGAAAATTTTAAATTTCTTCCTGCCCCGGCGGGGGCGATCCCAAACCTTTGGGTTCATTTAATTTTTGTGTAAAACCCCCATCCTCAGTTTATTTTGGGGGACATTAGTTCCCAAGTTCAAAAGGTGACCCCTACCCCAACAGTGTAAAAATTGCTGGGGGTTGGGTCATCCACCCAAATATTGCAGATCTAGGCCAAAATTGCCCGGTCTGGGGTGTGGGTGACCATTCTTCGTCTTGCAATCGATACCCCTCTTGCCTTGGTTCATGAGGCTCCCCTTTGTCTCTCACCATTGCCAAGTCTACTTAAATGGGGGGGAAATCCGCTAC
Source organism: Cherax quadricarinatus (assembly GCF_038502225.1). Taxonomy (NCBI): domain Eukaryota; kingdom Metazoa; phylum Arthropoda; class Malacostraca; order Decapoda; family Parastacidae; genus Cherax; species Cherax quadricarinatus. The sequence goes on from NC_091307.1 coordinate 32,138,752, forward strand.
CTCAAAAGGCAAAAGGTCCCCCTTTATGCCATGGCAATTTTCTCATCTCCGCCCCCAAAGGAGACTCCCCCCGTGTTTCTTTTCCCAAATTTTTCCCAAAACACCCCCCACTTCTGAGTCCCATCTTCTCCAGCCCCCTCTGTCGTTTCCCCTCCCAAGTTAACCCCTTTTCCCAATTCTTTTGCTGCCCAAGGCTCAGATTTCCCAAACCTTCAATGCCTCAGTCTTTTCTCCTTCTTGTGTTCTCCTCGGACCTTTCCCCTTCCCCTTTCTTGAACTTTTTCCCCTCCCCTGCATTTTGGAACTTTTTTTCCCTTCTAGTCTGTGGGAAATTCCTTTTGGTTTCGGGTATCTTTATTTTGCCAATCAGGGCCCCTTTTTTTTTTACAGGGGAATTTATGGGGCCTTTCCAGGGGGAATGGGGTGAGCTTCAGATGTTCTCTCCCATTTTTCCCCCCTGTTGGTGTTTTTTAAAGGAAACCCAAAATTCCCTTTTCTACTGTTATCTATCCATCTAAAGGCCCATAAATTTTGTATTCTTAGACCCTTTTTCCGGGTGGGATCTTTAAAAAAGTGCTGTTCTTCTATGCACTAATATTCCATACCATAAACTATTTGTTCGTACTTCATGCATTACACAGCACCCCGTACCCCATTATGGGTTATATGCTCTGTTTTTTATTCTCCTCTCCTTCCCCCACATTATCTTTTCCCGGATTTCCCTTTTCTTTTTTTGTCATTACCCCACTGCTTCTGTTAATTGGTGTTTTTAAATTGCCCATCTTTCCTCTGAGAGTCTCCTGTGATTCCCATGGAAATTCAGTTAGAGAGTTTTTCTTACTCCCCACCCCCCCCATTTTTTAAATCGGGTACCCCCTTTTTGGGCCCTGGGACTCCCCCTCTCTTGCTTAAAATCTCCCCAGCCCCAACAAAAATGTAAACTAGGCAAAAGTCCAAAGTTTGGCTGGCTAAATAACATGGTTGCTAATGTAAGAATCTTAGAATGATGTACATAGCCTATGTTGGGCCCTTAATTGATTATGCTGCCCCCATGGATTTTAAAGCAAAGGGTTCCCCTCCGACCCTTGGGTTAAAAATGAAGCTCTCAGGACTTTTTTGGCGCGCCCCAGATCTAAAAAATTTTAAAATGAAAAGGGGCTTGGTATTTCTAAGTACCCCAGTGAAAAGGTTTTAAAATTAACACTGTATTCGGTTTTAAAGAATGTTGAAAAAAAGACAGACACTGCCCGTGAATCTTACCAAGTGCCCAAGGTAAATACAAAAGATCAAAAATGGTTTGGGAAAACCCGTGAAATTGAAAATTTTTTTAATAACCTGCATGAACTGTGGCAAAAAGGCATTTCACCCCCCCATGGAAGATGTGTTCATTTAATATACCCTACCTAAAGTCCCCCAAGAAACTCATTGCTAGTAATCCCTTCCTTAAAACTCCCTTTTTGAAACCTTCCCCCAGAAAAATTTTTCCCCCTAGCTGGGGTAATAAGTTATCCAAAATTTTATACCTGATGGATCTAAAAAAAGGGGTCTTCTGGCAGGGCTGCATCTCTCTTGTTTTTCCTCCTGGGTTTAAAAACGATAATAAATTTTTTAGGGTTTGGGGATAAAATTAACAACTGGGGTCTACACTGCAAATGAATTGGTTTTCAATCCTAATGGCCTAAAACTAACATGACACTGGGGCAAATCTATCATCATTACTGATTCTTAAAAAATAAAATTTAAGGGTCTTGGGCTCATATAATTGCTCCCAAAAACATGCTCATTGGGGAAAAGGGATAGATACTCAAAATTGGGACAAAGGGAAATTTAATTTTAAAAATTTCTTGGGTCCCCTCACACATTGGTTTTTCTCCTTCATGATAAAAAATTGATATGTTGCAAAAAAGAGTATCCCGAAGGGGGAACGTAGAAATTTCTTTCAGGGTTCTTTTTGTCTAGCATTAGGGGTAAAATTTTGGGAAAATAAATAATGAAGATGGTTTTTTATGGGGAAAGCAGTTAAAGCCTAGGGAGATCTATAACCCACTATGATAACATGAACGTACATAAGTATGTTTTGGGCAACTTCAATTTAACAGACTGACTGATGTTGTATTTGGGCCAGGGAAAAATTGATTTAAAAAATTTCTTCCCGGGTTTGGGGGAAAACCCCAATGATGATCAAACTAAATGTAAATTAAAGGATCAAACCAATCCCTCTCTTGGGAAAACTATGTGCTTTTGTCCCATTGAGGAATACGAAACAGACAGTATAATAACCTTTTTTGACATTAAAATCCTTAATGAAAATAAATACCAGATATACTAAACAAATTTCCCCAAATTTGCTTTTTAACAAATAAATGAATATAGATATGTAGATTAAATCCATATGTATTCCTTTAACCCTTTTTGGGGGCCCGGTTCCCCGGGCCTTTTTTTGTATCCTTTCTCTCGCGCTACCGTCCACAGGATGGATGAAATTTCACAATAAATAACCCTTCGGGGGCAAAATCTAAAAAAAAACTCGTCTCTCTTCCTCTGCCCCATTAGACTTACCTGGTCTGTTCTCCCCCGGTTTTCATGACAGCGATCATTTCCCCAAACATTCTTTCTTTTCATATTCCACCCCTTTAAATTTTCTCACCGGGAATTTGATCAGGCAAATTGGAAACCTTTCCCCCCTAACTGTTTTTAGTGGGGTTTTTTTTTTCGCCCTCCCTTGATGAGCTTTTAACCCTCTTCTCGTCCTCCGTTTTTAAAGCAGCTTCTCATTCTATCCCCAAACCCGGGGGGCATTCTCAAAAAACGTGCCGGTGGTCTTCTGCGTGCTCGTGCCGACGTTTGAAACGCGCTGGGTTGGGGAGGGACCGGGACAATAGAACCACGGAGAACTTCTTGATTTTTAAACAGAAGCATCCCTTTCTCCCATGCCATCCATGACCCTTCACACTTGCTGGCGGATTATGTCTCCACCCCTCACCTCTGCTTTCATAGGGGCAATCTGGAAAAAAATACAGAAAACCCCCCCTGGTAAATATTCTCCCGACCCGGGTCCCGTTCTGCGGGGTTTCTGGTGTTGTCCCCGCAAACCCACAAGATTTTGAATGGGGGGGAATCATCTGGTCTTTTATTTTTCAGGAGTCCATCTATGCCCCCCGTTTCTTTTTCCCCCAAAATCATTGGGGTTAACACCCTTTGGGGGTTTTTTCTCTCAGAAGAACGGGATAATTTTGCCACACTTCCAAAAACTGGAAACCCAAAACCCCTCCCGCTTTCCCATCATCGGCAGCTGGGCCTGACGACATTCATATTCATATGCTACAACATTTACATCAGTCAGCCCTTGCAGTCCTATTATGCCTTTTCAATATTATTTGGTCACAAGGAGTTCTTCCACAGCTGTGGAAATCTGCCATTGTTCTCCCTTTCCACAAACCAGATACTACAGGACATGAAGCCTCCCACTATCGTCCCATTGCTCTTACCATTGCAGTTTGCAAAGTGATGGAACGCCTGGTAAATAGACGTTTAGTGTGGTATTTAGAGACACACAACAGTCTCTACACTCGTCAATATGGCTTTCGTAAGGGCCGTTCTACCATAGACTCCTTACTACGCTTGGATACGTATGTTCGTAATGCCTTTGTGAATAACCACTCAGTTATTACCATATTTTTTGACCTTGAGAAGGCATATGACACAACTTGGAGGTAAAATATTTTGGCCGAAGCCCACTCCTTAGGCCTCTGAGGCAATCTACCATCCTTCCTCAAGAACTTTTCAACTGATAGACATTTCCATGTTCGGGTTAATAATGTGCTCTCCCCGGACTTTATCCAAGCTGAAGGTGTCCCCAGGGATGTGTTCTGAGCACAACACTTTTTCTCCTTGCTATAAATGATTTGGCCTCTAGTCTTCCATCAAATATTTGGTCATTACTATGTTGATGACTTCGCTATTGCCTGTGCAGGTGCTGACTGTGACCACATTACAGTTTCTCTCCAGCATGCGGTCGACCGTGTTTCCAATTGGGCCACCACACATGGGTTTAAATTTTCCAGTACCAAAACTCACCAAATTACTTTCACTAGACGCTCTGTCATCTCCGATCATCCTTTGTACCTCTATGGGTCCCGTATCCCTGAACGTGATACAGTCAGGTTTCTGGGCCTCCTCTTTGACCGTAGGTTATCCTGGAAACCTCACATTACCTCTCTGAAGGCAACTTGTCACAGCCAGCTGAACCTTCTTAAAACCCTTGCTCATCTTTCATGGGGAGCTGGTCGTCGAACTCTCCTTCGCCTACATTCCACCCTCATTTTATCGAAACTTGATTATGGTGACCAGATCTATTCAGCGGCCTCTCCTGCTACTCTCTCCAGCCTTAACCCCATTCATCACCAAGGATTACATTTATGCCTTGGTGCTTTTCGCTCTTCCCCTGTTGAGAGCCTCTATGCAGAAGCGAACGTTCCATCCTTATCCGATCGCCGTGATGCCCATTGCCTTCGCTACTATGTACGCTCTCATGATCTCCGCAATCCTTCCATTTATAGAATGGTCACCGATATTAGTGGACATTCTTTATTTGTTCGCCGCCCCTGTTTACTCCGTCCCTTCTCTCTGCACCTACATTCGCTCTTGTCTTCTCTTCAGTTACCACCTTTCTATGTTCATGTAGCATCTCACTTTTCCCTACCCCCTTGGGAAGTTCCAGCTGTTCGAGTCTGTTCTTTCTCTCTCCCTTGCTCGAAAGCCCAACTGTCTACGGTAGCTTCCCGCTCTCTTTTTCTTGACCACTTCCACTCTCATTCTCATGCCATTGATGGCTCTAAGTCTTCTGACGGCGTAGGATTCGCGGCAGTGTTTCAGGACAGTGTCGTACGAGGGCATTTACTATCTTCGGCTAGTACTTTTACTGCTGAATTGTATGCCATTCTTGCAGCACTTATCCATATTGCATCTATGCCTGTGTCATCATTTGTGGTTGTCTCAGACTCCCTTGGTGCTTTACAGGCTATACAGAAATTTGATACATCTCACCCCTTAGTCCTCCGTATCCAACTTTGGCTATGCCGCATCTTCACCAAGCATAAAGATATTGTTTTTTGTTGGGTCCCTGGTCATGTTGACGTACAGGGCAATGAACAGGCAGACACTGCTGCACGGTCAGCAGTGCATGACCTACCAGTTTCATATATAGGTATTCCATTTACAGACTATTTTGCTGCAATAGCTACCCACCTTCACACCCATTGGCAACAACGTTAGTCTACTATGCTCGGTAACAAACTTCAATCTATTAAACCGAGTATAGGTTACTGGCTGTCTTCTTGTCACCAGTGTCGAGGTTGGGAGACTACTCTCTCCCGTCTTCGCATTGGCCATACTCGTCTTACTCATGGATATCTCATGGAGAGGCGCCCTGCTCCTCTCTGTGAGAATTGTCAGGTTCCATTATCAGTCAGCCACATTCTGTTAGACTGCCCACTTTATCAACGAGCACGCAGAATTTACCTCCGTTGTCGTCTTTGCTCCGCTGCTCTCTCTTTACCTTCCCTTCTTGCTGATGGACCCACCTTCCACCCGGACTCTCTCATTGACTTTTTGACAACAACTGACTTCACAAACTCTGATACCTTCAGCCCTTTCTACCTCAATCTCTTGCTACCCTCTACCTCCGCACTATCCCCTGCCACGCTGTTTTCTGTAACCTACTGATCATCCCTTTCCCCTTCTGCCGCCCAATACCCTCGCTTCCTTCCCTACCCTGCAGCGCTGTATAGCCCTTGTGGCTTAGCGCTTATTTTTTATTATAATAATAATTCATCAAGGAAGATGCGTAAGTGCTGCATGTGTCATACTCATCATTTCGAAATATCAATGTAACATGAATTCACTCTACGACTCTCACCTTTGTACTAACGCTGCTCATTGTATTCACATTAAAAATAATGGTCCCGGCGAGATCCTCTCTGTGCTGCACTCTGTCACTGTTGGAGTAGCAGTGAGACGATAATGATGTCTTGTCTTAAGAGCTGCTTAATGAGCCGCTTAATGAGGCAGGAAGCAGCGGGGTTCAACAGAGAGCAGACTTCATTGTTTATAAGTGCTTAAATGAGGTGTGTGACCATATGTATAGCGATGACGACATGTGCGTGTGTGAGTAGTGTCGACACGTGTCTACCTAGAGGGTGTTCCGGGAGTCAACGCCCCCGCGGCCCAGTCCTTGACCAGGCCTCCTGCTGAATTACGGCATGATCAACCAGGCTGTTACTACCGGCCGCACGTTGTCCATCGTACGAGCCAGAGCCCGGCGCTGATCGGGTACTGACCTTCGGTATCAATCCAGCACCCTCTTGAAAGTAGCCAGGGTTCTATTGGTAATTCCCCTTATGCCTAATGGGAGGCTGTTGAACAGTTTTGGGCCCCGGATACTTATTTTGTTTTCTCATAGTGTACCAATGACTTCCCTACTTTTCATTGGGGGTATGTTGAACCGTTTGCCCAGTCTTTCTTTCATAGGGAGTGATATCTGTGAGCAGATTTGGGACTAGACCCTCTAAGATTTTCCAGGTGTAGATTCTGATGTATCTCTCTCGCCTTCCCTCCAGTCAGTGAGTACAGATCTAGTGACTCCAAGTGTTCCCAGTAATTAAGGTGCTTGACAGAACTTATGTGCAGTAAAGATTCTCTGTATATTTTCTAAGGATCATCATTGTCTTGGCATCCCTTGTTCTAAAGGTTCTCATTATCCTTCCTGTCATTTTCTTCGCAGCTGTGATAGTGACATCTGGAGGATGTTCTGGGGGTCAATGCTCCCGCGGCCCAGTCCTTGACCAGGATTCCTGGTGGATCACGGCCTGATCAACCAGGATGTTGCTGCTGGCCGCACGTAGTCCAGCTTATGCCTGGTGGGAGGCTGCTGAATAGTCTTGGGCCCCGGACACTTATTGCGTTTTCTGGGGGTATGCTGCACCGTCTGCCCAGTCTTTTGCTTTCGTAGGAAGAAATATTTGACTGGAGATTTGGGACCAGTGTATGGACGGATGTATGAACACAAGCGAATGTTATTATATGCAAGTAGAACACACACAATCTTGGAAGAACGCATGATCATTAAGTTTACGCACAGTTTAAATCATTGGCTCAAAAATCCAAGTCCAAGACTATATTGTCTAGAACACATGTATATTGCACTAGTGCGATTTATTATCGGGACTTCCCAAAAAAATACCTAAAAGTAGTTGCCTGGTTTTCCTTATTTTTCTTGTTTTTTTTTTCTCGTCCTCTAAACTTTCTTTTAACACTTGGAACGCCTCTCCGACCGACCTCTTATATTCAGTGTTAAATTACTGTACTGCTGAATTACTGTACTGTGGAGCGATTTATGCGATTATTGGCATGTGTGGGGAGTCGTCTGGTCACTGTTATGTAGTCCGTTCCTGAAATTTAATTTCATTGTTAATGGGTTTCACCAAATGAAAGCTTAGCATTCACTATGGGATGAATAAATTTTAATTTGCCAATTATATTTAATAAATTGGTTTCCATGCAATGACTAGAGAATGCCTCTTCTTATCGGCTTCAAACACTAAGCGCTGGTGTTTTGAATCTGAGCTGTGTAGATACCACTCTGCCAAATTATAGCATATTAGACTTCTTATCAAACAAGAAACTAATTAATTTTTATGCGATTGCAGAGAATATTTGTTATAGAACTGCAACACGAAAATTGAGTAACATTGAGAACTCGTGTTTTAAGGGCGTTTTAAAGTTTCGCAAGTTTAGTAAACCAGAGTCAGTCATACTGTCAGGTACAGTGTCCTGTCTGCCACCAACTTCACCCAAGGCTTTAGTTTATAACTTCACAGCGTCTTATCCGATCGGTTTCAAATTTCCAGCCCTGCTAAGGTATAACGAGTGAAAGCTTCGTGGAGCAATTCGAAAGCGCAGGCGCCCTCCGCTCAGTGCAGGCGCCCTCCGCTCAGTGCAGGCGCCCTCCGCTCAGTGCAGGCGCCCTCCGCTCAGTGCAGGCGCCCTCCACTCAGTGCAGGCGCCCTCCGCCCAGTGCAGGCGCCCTCCGCTCAGTGCAGGCGCCCTCCACTCAGTGCAGGCGCCCTCCGCTCTGTGCAGGCGCCCTCCGCTCAGTGCAGGCGCCCTCCGCTCAGTGCAGGCGCCCTCCGCTCAGTGCAGGCGCCCTCCGCTCAGTGCAGGCGCCCTCCGCTCAGTGCAGGCGCCCTCCGCTCAGTGCAGGCGCCCTCCGCTCAGTGCAGGCGCCCTCCACTCAGTGCAGGCGCCCTCCGCTCAGTGCAGGCGCCCTCCGCTCAGTGCAGGCGCCCTCCGCTCAGTGCAGGCGCCCTCCGCTCAGTGCAGGCGCCCTCCGCTCAGTGCAGGCGCCCTCCACTCAGTGCAGGCGCCCTCCGCCCAGTGCAGGCGCCCTCCGCTCAGTGCAGGCGCCCTCCACTCAGTGCAGGCGCCCTCCGCTCAGTGCAGGCGCCCTCCGCTCAGTGCAGGCGCCCTCCACTCAGTGCAGGCGCCCTCCGCTCAGTGCAGGCGCCCTCCGCTCAGCGAAGCCGCCCTCCGCTCAGTGCAGGCGCCCTCTGCTCAGTGCAGGCGCCCTCCGCTCAGCGCAGGCGCCCGCCGCTCCGTGCAGGCGCCCTCCGCTCAGCGAAGCCGCCCTCCGCTCAGTGCAGGCGCCCTCTGCTCAGTGCAGGCGCCCTCCGCTCATCGCAGGCGCCCTCCGCTCAGTGCAGGTGCCCTCCACTCAGTGCAAGTGCCCTCCGCTCAGTGCAGGCGCCCTCCACTCAGTGCAGGCGCCCTCTGCTCAGTGCAGGTGCCCTTCGCTCAGCGTAGGCGCCCTCCCCTCAGTGCAGGCGCCCTCCGCTCAGTGCAGGCGCCCTCTACTCAGTGCAGGCGCCCTCTGCTCAGTGCAGGTGCCCTCTGTTCAGTGTAGGTGCCATCTGCTCAGTGCAGGTGCCCTCCGCTCAGTGCAGGCGCCCTCCACTCAGTGCAGGCGCCCTCCACTCAGTGCAGGCGCCCTCTGCTCAGTGCAGGTGCCCTCTGCTCAGTGCAGGTGCCCTCTGCTCAGTGCAGGTGCCTTCCGCTCAGTGCAGGCGCCCTCTGCTCAGTGCAGGTGCCTTCCGCTCAGTGCAGGCGCCCTCTGCTCAATGCAGGCGCCCTCTGCTCAATGCAGGCGCCCTCCGCTCAGTGCAGGTGCCCTCCACTCAGTGCAGGCGCCCTCCGCTCAGTGCAGGCGCCCTCTGCTCAGTGCAGGCGCCCTCCGCTCAGTGCAGGCGCCCTCTGCTCAGTGCAGGCGCCCTCCGCTCAGTGCAGGTGCCCTCTGCTCAGTGCAGGTGCCCTCCAATCAGTGCAGGCGCCCTCTGCTCAGTGCAGGTGCCCTCCAATCAGTGCAGGCGCCCTCTGCTCAATGCAGGCGCCCTCCGCTCAGTGCAGGTGCCGTCCACTCAGTGCAGGCGCCCTCCACTCAGTGCAGGTGCCCTCCGCTCAGTGCAGGCGCCCTCTGCTCAGTGCAGGTGCCCTCCGCTCAGCGCAGGCGCCCTCCGCTCAGTGCAGATGCCCTCCGCTCAGCGCAGGCGCCCTCTGCTCAGTGCAGGTGCCCTCCGCTCAGTGCAGGCGCCCTCCGCTCAGTGCAGGCGCCCTCCGCTCATTGCCGGCGCCCTCCGCTCAGTGCAGGCGCCCTCCGCTCATTGCCGGCGCCCTCCGCTCAGTGCAGGTGCCCTCCGCTCAGTGCAGGCGCCCTCCGCTCAGTGCAGGCGCCCTCCGCTCAGTGCAGGCGCCCTCCGCTCAGTGCAGGCGCCCTCTGCTCAGTGCAGGCGCCCTCCGCTCAGTGCAGGCGCCCTCCGCTCAGTGCAGGCGCCCTCCGCTCAGTGCAGGTGCCCTCCGCTCAGTGCAGGCGCCCTCCGCTCAGTGCAGGCGCCCTCCGCTCAGTGCAGGCGCCCTCCGCTCAGTGCAGGCGCCCTCCGCTCAGTGCAGGTGCCCTCCGCTCAGTGCAGGCGCCCTCCGCTCAGTGCAGGCGCCCTCCGCTCAGTGCAGGCGCCCTCCGCTCAGTGCAGGCGCCCTCCGCTCAGTGCAGGCGCCCTCCGCTCAGTGCAGGCGCCCTCCGCTCAGTGCAGGCGCCCTCCGCTCAGTGCAGGCGCCCTCCGCTCAGTGCAGGCGCCCTCCGCTCAGTGCAGGCGCCCTCCGCTCAGTGCAGGCGCCCTCCGCTCAGTGCAGGCGCCCTCCGCTCAGTATCATGTAGATCATTCCCAACATTAGTTTCCAAGCGATAACTTATATCCCTTTGAAACAACTTTAAAGTCTCAACACTCCTGTACTGTACTCAGGAGAAAGTTAGTAGTGTTAGTATAATGTGTAGGTGACATTCTGCCATCTTTAATATATGAAAGGTACGGTACTACTTTGCGTAAGTGAAGTATGCTGTCTTAAGGGTTGCCTTGTGTGGGCCAGGAAATCTCTAATTAAGGAATTGGACTTATTCTCTTTATGTATACCTGCAGGTTATACCTGGAAGGTATAACCGGGCTTCGGGGGCGTTGACCCCCCCGTAGCCCGGTCCATGACCGGGCCTCGGGGGGCGTTGATCCCCACAAGGTAACGCTTCATCCTTACAATAAAACAAATATGAATGGCCTCAGTCTTAATTAAATGGCTGTTGCATCTTACAGATGGATGACTTTCTTTTGTCTTTGAAGTTTCAAGTTGATTTTAGGTTAAGTTTGAATGTATAAAAATTATTTAATAAATTGTTTCCCGTGAAACAACTAGAGAATATTTCTTCTAATGAGAAGTAAGTCACGGTATTTAACATGACTATCCTCTAAACCGCTGTAAAAATATCGTACGTTATGGACAATAAAACTTACGTATAAAACTTACTTTCCTACCTATGTACGTATAAAACTTGCTTTCCTACCATTGCACGTATAAAACTTACTTTCCTACCTATGTATGTATAAAACTTACTTTCCTATGTACGTAGAAAACTTACTTTCCTACCTATGTACGTATAAAACTTACTTCCTGCCTATGTACGTATAAAACTTACTTTCCTACGTACGTATAAAACTTACTGTCCTACCTATGAACGTGCCTAAACCATAAACGCTTGTTGATCTCAGAGAAAAGTTTGGATTGATTTTGGCCAATGTGCTACATCCCAATTTGCCTTTTTATGGAAGAAATTATCGTCCGATAATTCTGAGTGCCTCACTTGATGGGCATCAATCCTTCAATACTGATAATTTAATAATACAAATTCTGAGCAGATTCAAACTTGCTGTGATGGTATAATTTAGAACATTGGTCTGAGATAATAAAACAACTCTTCACCTTATATTCATAGCTGGTATTTTTAGTGGAAGATTTCAAATTCATTTTGGGGTGTGTATGTCTTAATTTAAAATACCAATTTTAGTAAAGAAATTGGGAAATTAATTTCCATATGAGAGATTGTGAATGGCTCTTTTGACTCACTTCAAATGTTCACTGCTAATATTTACCTGCATTAAAAACTTATGCCACAGACATTAATATTGCTATCGCGTGCCTTGAGGTAGAAGGGCCGTGGTAACGCAATATGGGGATAACTAACTTTCTCTGATCTTGCAGTGACAGAAATACATATTACTATTATATTCTTTGGAAACAGCTAATCCTGTAGGGGTCACACAGCACATAGGGAAATAAAAACTATCAAGCTTAATCAGAGGATGACATCAGCTCCAGTTGCTTGAACTAAAAGTCCCTCACCAGCATTAAGGTATCCCCCCTCTTGAATAGAATACTATCAATAAGATTTTAGCAACTTTTTGAAAAAATACAGCTTTATCAATGCCTGAGAGTACGTCAGGAAGGACAGAGCTTGGTTTCTGGCAGTTAGAGCCCCTCATGCAGGGGATTTTCTATCGTATGCCTCTAATTCTTCAACCCTCAGATTCATGTTGCCTTCGCTTTGCCGCCTTAATCATCACTAAACACAGGTGTATCTGTTGCAGTGCATCGGCAGACAGATCCCGATACAATGGCACCCTACATGACACCTTGCACGACACCCTGCACGACACCCTGCACGACACCCTGCATGACACCCTGCACGACACCCTGCACGACACCCTGCGTGGCACCCTGCATGACATCCTGCGTGACACCTTGTACGACACCTTGTGTGACACCCTGCATGACACCCTGCGTGGCATCCTGCATGGCACCCTGTATGGTACTCTGTGTAATCTGTATGACACCGTGTTGCACCCTGACTATCCTACATGACACCCTATAAGATTCCTTGTGTGGCACTCTGTATGTTGCTCTGAGTGGTTCCTTGTGTTGCACTTTGCGTGGCATTCTGCAAGGCCTCCTGCATGGTGCACTGTGTTGCAACATGAATGGTGCACTGTGTTGAAACCTGCATGGTGCACTATAGCAACGTGCATGGTGCACTGTGTTGCAACATGCGTGGTGCATTATATTGCAACAAGCATGATATTGGTCGATCAGTTACCCAAACTATTCCTGAATGCTTAGAATGAGTTCAGTGACCTTGGTCTTGGGTACGTAAACATGCCAGTTATTTCTACAATTTGGTCCTTGTTACTGTACACAAGTGTTGAAAATTTGATGCTAATTGGATGAAGCGTTCTCAGGCTACGAGAAAAATAAAATAAAAAATTAGAAAGAAAACAAGAAAAGAAAGAATTCAGGGAATCTGTTAAGGTACCCTTCGGGGATATCTAATAAGCTCTGTGGAAATCGGAGAGAAAATGTGGAAGTTTTTAGTGTTGTTCAATCAGCAGAGAACATGTTCGACCAATCACGTCATGTCATATGTCATGTCCTCTTAGTGGCAGTGCGTTGCATGGCATTTTCTACTTTCGGACGTGCTAAGTTTATTCAGGTATACAAAAATAAAGTTACATAAATTTTCATACATAGCAGCATATGTGTAGAGAACCTGGGATAACCCAAAAAAGTCAGAGTGACTTATTTCCATTGGAGTCCTTTGTGCTCAAGTGTGTCAGTGTCCATAATGCAAGAAAAACATCATTTGATACCGCAGAGTGCGTTGAAAACACGATACCAGTGAAGAAAATGCTCAGCGGGATTGCGCTAGTGGTATTTATTTATTTATTTATTTATTTATTTGAACATGATACAGAGAAGTAAAAAAGGAATACAGTAAAGTGCAGCATGCCAAATCCCCTTGTATGCATAGCATTATGGGCAGGTTTAAAATTAACTTAAGATTAACATTTCTGAGGTGCAATTATGAGAAACATTTATGAGATACAATTTATATGATAAAATTATTCAGTATTTATTTGGTTGTGAGTGAGTAAGTGATTTTTGAGAAGAGACTTGAATTTATAAACAGTGTTTCTTTTATATTTACAGGTAATGAATTCCAGATTTTAGGGTCTTTTATGTGCATTGAGTTTTTGCATAGCGTGAGATGGACACGAGGAACATCAAAGAGTGATCTGTGCCTTGTGTTATGGTCATGCGTTCTGTTGAGGTTGGTAAGGAGATGTTAGAGGGGAGGGTTTATGTCAGAGTTAAGTGTTCTATGTATGTAGTAGGTGCAGTAATAAGTATGGATGTTTTGTATTGTGAGTAGGTTTAGAGTTTTGCATATTGGTGGAGTGTGCTGCCTGTAGTAGGAATTTGTTATCATTCTGACTGCAGCCTTTTGTTGGGTAATTAGTGGTCTGAGATGGTTTATTGTTGTTGAGCCCCATGCACAAATTCCATAGGTGAGATAGGGGTAAATAAGTGAGTGATATAGGGCCAGGAGGGCTGACTGTGGAACATAGTACCCTATCTTCTATAGTATGCCTACGGTCTTGGAATTTTTTTTGGAAATTTGTTGTATATGTGTTTGAAATTTGAGTCTATTATCAAGGTGGATTCCTAGGAATTTTCCCTCTGTGAGCTTTGTGATAGGTGATCCGTTTATCATTATGTTAAGAGGGACGTCTGTAGCTCTGTTACCAAACTGAATGAAGTAGGTTTTGTCAATGTTTAGGTCACAGACCCTGAGCTGCTTTGGGGATTAGCGTGGACGGTTACAAAGCATGGCTTGCTTCTGCAGTGTTTTAAAAACTGAGTTTGGAGAGTTGAAGGAGGAGGTCTTGCTTCTCCAGGAGGAGATTAGGAGGCTGAAGGTCCACCTCAATGGGCCTGGGAGAGAGTGTGAGGTGGTTGGAGATGTGGGGAATGAGGCTTCTAGCAGTGAGGTGCAGTCTGTCTCTCCCCAGTCCCGGGGAAATGATATTGGGAAGGGGAGGAGAGAAGAGCCTAGATAAGTACAGGTCATTATAGATTTTTTTAAGTTTAAGGGAGGATCCCAACCCTATTTTAGCATCTGCCAAAGGGGGAAAATGAAGGTTTTCTTTGGCAATTGGAAATTGCTGGTTGACAGATACTTTTTGGGAACCCGCAATCCCATTCAATTACAAATGGGAAAAACTTTTTTGGGAAAATGAATTTTTGGGTAAAAGGGGTGGGGGTTTATCTTTTGGGGCAGGGGGGGGTGGGACTTGCAAAACTGATTGAAAGGCCATTGGGGAAATGCCAGATTTTAAACTGATGGAAGATAGAGGTATGGGGGGTGGGAAACAAGCAAGGGGAACACTAGGGGGTTTGGGAAAAAGTAAATGATAAAAGGATTTTAGCATGAAGTTATAACAAAGACAATAGAACAGCTAAAAACAAAGGGGGACAGCAGAGGGCAGCAAGGGACTAGTCTTCTTAAGGCTTACTATACTAATAGCAGGAGTGTTAGAAATAAGATAGATGAGCTAAGATTAATTGCAAGTGCAGGAAACATAGATATTATTGCTATGACAGAGACCCGGCTCAATCTGAAAGATAGAGAGAGATGTCATCTGAATGTCACATACAAGGCTATAAATATTCACTGACAAACACAGGAAAGGTAGAGAAGATGTACGTCAGAGACACCAATTGTTGTGTTAGACAAGATATTAAATTAGAAGTACAACACTAAATTTGTTTATTACAGCTCGAGGTCGAGAAAACTAATTTTGGTGATTTACAGGCCCAATCTTGATAGGGAGTGCAGTAAACTTCTATGGGACGAAATTCAAGTATCACATACGAAAATGTTGTGCCAACAGATTTATCCATAGGATTGACTAACATAAATGGCTAATTCTGATAACAATCTAGGATTGTTTTAAACAGTTTGATAATGCAACTAAATAATCCTGACTAATTTGCAGATAACACCAACTGTCAAGACTGAAAGTTTAATGATGAGTCAGAGATATTACAAACACATTTATATACAGAATCTAATACTTAGCAGTTTAAGATCTCATCCGATCTGATTACTAGCAGACTATAACATCAGAGGTAGCTGAACTGAACATCCATAGGGCAGTGTGGTATGTCACTACATGATACTGTAGATAATAAAGCCTGCATTGTTCTACTGAAATTATCTAAACAAAGTCTATTTTAACAAAATGATCCAAATGATGAATTAGTAGATTAAATATCCATTGGTTTGTGAGAGATATAGATAACCAAAAGAGAAAGAGGCAATTAAGAAATCGATATTCAGTTAGTATAGAGAAATAAAAAAGGGAATTAGAAATACAAAGATTGCAGGTTGTGTTGCAAGAGAATCGAAGACTAACCCAAAAGGATTCTTTTCAGGTATACAGAAGTAAGATCAGGCAAGATAGGCCCACTCAAAGTTCTCACAGTCAATGAGCAGTGATAAGGAAAGGGGCAGAATTTTTGTCACATACTTCCTCTCAGTTTTTACTACACAGGAGGATACTTGGGGTATAATCTATAATGACAACATGAGGAACAGGACGATACAAACTGTGCACTATTAGGGTCACAGATGAAAGTGGTCCTTAGGCAAATAGATAAATTAAACTCTAATAAATCCTCAGGCCCCATGAACTGTATGCAAGGGTCTCTAAAGGAAATGTAAAGAGGAGCTGAAAATACCTTTGGCTAATCTTTTCAACATATCACTACAAACTGGCATGGTACAGATAAGTGAAATGGCAAATGACACCTATTTTCAAAAGAGTGTGACAGGTCCTTAGCTTTTAACCATAGACCAATAAGCCTAACCTCCATAGTGTGGGAAAATTTATGAATCAATAATTGCTGAGGTGAATTGCAGCCACCTTGAAAAGGCAACTATCTCAATCGAATCTCAGCATGTATTTGCTGTGAAAGGGACGTTCTGCCTTTTACGAATTTATTAACTTTTTCACTAAGGTATTTGAGGAGGTAGATCTGCAGTAACGAATATGATATTGTGTATATGGACTTCAGTAAGGCTTTTTATTGAAAATCCCACATCAGAGACTCATTATGGAAAATTAAAGCATGAATAGGAGGAGAAATTCTTCTTCCTGATAGAGGCATGGTTGGACAACAGGCAAAGAGAGTTTGCATAAATGAGAAATCAGAGTAAAGCGTCACGAGCGGGTGTTCCACAGGGTCAGCAAGGCCTCTGCCGTTCACAACGCACACAAACGATATAGATGAAAGAGCGACATCGGCAAGCTACTGCCGATGACACCAAAATAGGCCGTCGAATTCATTCTGGACGAGGAGAATGATAATCAGAAGACTGAATAGACTGATGCAGTGGTCGGAGAAGTGGTGATGCAGTTTAATATAGACAAATGCAAAGTTCTAAATGTTGACAGACAACAACCATGCCACATATATAAACTAAATAATGTAGATCTTAATATTTAATGGATTATTGCGAAAAAGATTTTAGGAGTTCTGGTTAGCAGAATCACAAACCAAGACAACAGTACAGTGCTCAATAGCTATTATGAATCTCGCCTACATCAAGCAGCTATAAATAATAGAGTCCTCAGGCTGTTCTTCAACTCTATACATCCTTGGTTAGGGCCTCACTTAGATTATATATATAGTTTGGTCACTGTATTACTAGAATGACATAAATTCTCTGGAAAATGTACAAAGGAGGATGACAAAGATGATCCCATGTATCAGAAACCTTCCCTATGAGTGAAGTAGATCATAGTCTGAAACTGGGTAATTCCCAGAAAGACGAGAATTAGGGGGGATATGATTGAGGTTTATATGGAATATATGGAATAGTCAAGGGGATGGGCAGGCTGATAATATCTAGCCCCAGACAGGACTCAGCAATGGTTTAAGTTGGAAAATCTAGATTCAGGAGGGATATAGAAGTGCACTGTCTGGTAACAGAGTTGTGATGAGTGGAACAAACTCCCGGCACCGCAGTAGAGGCCAGAACGCGTGAGCCAAAACAGGTTGGATAAACATGAGTAGATGTGGGTGGGTGTGAGTTAGACCTGATAGCTTGTGCTAAGGGGTCGGTTGCCGTGTTCCTCCCTTGAGTCAATGTGACCTGACCTGACTGGGTTGGGTGCATTGGCTTGCCAGGGGACTTGGACCTGCCTCGCATGGGCCAGTAGGCCTTCTGCAGTGTTCCTTCGTTCTTATGTTCTTAGAGTAAGTTTGTTAGCCCTCATCCAGGTAGATATTTTTGTAATTCGGTATTTACAGTATTGGCTAGCATGACTGGACTCGGGGGGGAGTAGACGTATGTAGTGTCATCTGCAAACAGTGTGGGTTTGAGTAGTTGCGATGCATTTGGTAGGTCATTTATTATATGAAAAGAAAGAGCCAAAGGACACTTCCTGTAGGACACCAACTGTAATTTGAGCGGAAGAGTTTGCCCCCATTTGTTTTTCACATATTGGCTTCTCTTGCTGAGGTAAGACTTGAGGTAGTTGAGGAGTGCCCTCTTATACCATAGTGCGACAATTTTATGTGGAGCAACCGGGTCAACTGTATCAAAGCTTTACGTAAGTCAATGAAGATCCCCAGTGGGACTTCTTTTTTCTCGATTGCAGTGTATATATGTTCTAGCATGTGTATAATAGCATCATTAGCATTTTTAATAGGCCTGAACCCAAACTGACAGGGGTTGAGTATGTTGTGGGAGATGAGGTAGGAATAGATTCGCTTGTGAATTAATTTTTCGAAGATTTTAGAAAGAGGGTGTAAGTTAGATATTGGCCTATAGTTATTCAAGTCTGGTCTTCTTTATGGATCGCGGTGACCCTTGTTATTTTGAGAACTGTAGGGAAGGTAGAGGATTCAATGATTGAGTGTTGCAATGATTGGTGATAGCACTTGTGACGCTTTTTTGTATATAAGGGGTGGTAAGGTATATAAATCTCCTGTCTTGTTTTTTGGTGTGTTGATAATAAGGGAGACTTCAGTTGGGTTAGTCGGAGCTAGGAACAGTGTGTTGGGGTAGTTGCCAGTGAGGTAGTCATTGGGTGGGGTATCCGAGCTTGGGATTTTATTGGCAAGGTTTTTTCCTTTAGTGGAGAAGAAATTATTGAGTCTGTTTGCTGTTTCAGTTGGTGGGAGTTGGGGTTCATCTGATTTTGTTAATTTAATTTCGGTATTTCGTGATATCTTTTTTGTTCCTAGAATTTCTGACAGGGTTTTCCAGGTCTTTTTTATATCACCTCGTAAGTTGGATAATCTGTTCTCATAATAAAATTTTTTAGCCCTTCTTATCAGGCTGGTTAGGGCTGACGAGTAACGTTTTGTTTGGTCTCTGGTTATGTGACCTATTCTGTACTGTTTTTCATATAGGTGCTTTGTATTTATGGATTTGAGGATGCTGGGTGTTAGCCAGGGGCTGTTCAGTTTCTTAGCTGTCATCTGTTTAGTTTTTTAGGGCAGTGCTTATTATAGAGGTGTTGGGTCTTTTTTAGAAAATTATTGATACATTCATCAATATCTGTATAGATTTCTAGCTCAGTGTGCCAGTCAATGTTCGTCACTGCTGCTATGAAGTTATTAATGGCTGCCTCACTGAGAAGTCTGAAAGTGATTTTAGTAGTGTCATGGGGTAATTTGCCAAGAATTGTAATGAGGAAGGTAGGGTAGTGGTCTGTGGCATTATCTGCGATTATGCCTGATTTTAAAGGGGATATTGTGTTGGTCGAGATGTGGTCTAGTAGGGAAACACTAGTCTCTGTAACGCTTGTAGATTTTGTTACTGTTGGTAGCAGCATACAGTTGCTCATTGAGTTTGTGAATTCAGTAACGTGTGGGTCCTGGTCTTGCAGGAGATTTATATTGAAGTCACCTGAGAGTAGCAAGTGATCTTTGTTCATGCGTGCATCAGTTATCATACTTCCTAGATTATCACTAAAACGGCTAATGTTTGACTGTGGTACTGTGTAAATGTTTATCACTCTGAGAGATTTTTGTAGGTATTTGGATTTGAATTTAGCTATTATATATTCCCCATGTTCATCCCTTGTGCAAGTATTAGTGATACATTCTAGTTGGTCTGAGTAGTATATAGCTGTGCCACCCCCTTGTTGGTCTGGCCTACAGTTGTGTATGGCTGTGTAACCAGGAATAGCATAGACACCTGTAGTATCAGGCTTTACCCAGGTTTCAGTGAGAGTAATGATGGATATACTGGCATGCAGGGAATTTAGTAATGCTATGAGGTCATCGTAATGTTTGCATAAAGATCTGATATTGTAGTTAAAGACAGTCATGTTGTTGTTGGCTCTGAGAAGTGCCTTTGATTGTTCTGCAGTGTAGTAATTACAGTAACTGTTTGATTCATTTAAGTCATTAAATAAGAGGTTGGTATCAGGATCAATGCTTGTAATCATAAGATTTATAGTGAATCTATAGTTAGAATTAAGTATAAGGCAAAGTAAATATTCTTAAGCTATAAAATAGCACATGAATTATTTTAACAAATGTAAAAAATATGAGCTAAGGTAGTTCTTTAAAGCTAATATAAACGAGACAATATAAAAGGGACTAAAATAATTTGTGGTGAACAAATAAAGTGGTAATCAAATAAGTGAGCTAGGAAATATAATGGCAAAATAGTTAACTTATTACACTTTAGCACCTGAGAATAGCAAAAATACAAATTACAAATAGCACCAGACTCACTCTTGTTCTTGCACTAAGGTCTAATATAATGAATTTGGTGTTGTCAATGTATTGAGCTAGAATGAGCTAAAGTACAACTAGGTATAAACTAATAATATAAAAATACCAATTAAAATGGTTCAAGACTCACTTACAATTGCACTGAGGTCTGATATAAGTTAACAAGAATTAGAGTATAACTAGATTTAGATTTACAAGATAAAAATTCACAAAATAAAGTACCAAAAGAACAATAAGTAAAAAATTAAAAAAGGCAAAGACTTGGTTATAATATGATAGTATGATGGTACAAAGGATAATATAAAGGTTGGAGTTGAATATACAAACTTGAAAATTTGGCAACAAAAGGTTAAGTATAAAATACTGATTAATATACAAAAGTAAAATTGGCTGATAGTAAATATGGTGTTTTATAAAATTTTAGTAAGTAATAATGATTACAAAAAAATAATTAATAAAAACAAAATGAAAAAAAAAGAAATGTTTATTTAGTATTAAATCTTAAGAAGCGTTATTTGGATTCAATATTGCACTGGTAGTTATACTAGAGGTTACTTGGCAGTACAAGGTATTTAAGAGTACTCTAAGAGAGTAAATGTGGTATTAAAACAGGTTATGGTAATTGAACAAGTAATGGTAATTAAAATAATGTCAAAAATGTTAAGTAAATTGTACTGATAGTAAAAATGGTATTAATAGTAAATTTAGTAAGTAATAACAATTAATAGTTTTAAAGAAATATGAGGTTGTAATATGGACAGAGAAAGTATTAATTAAGCAAATATTTAAACAAATAATAGTAATTAAGAAAATTACATAAGGTGACTTATACTTACTAGTAAAAACACATTAATGAGGTAGTTGATTTTTTGATTACTAAGAGATTGTACTATGAAATTTGAACAATAATGGAGCAAAAGATACACTACGCTACGTAGGCTTTTAGGTTGGACATTGTTTAGTTGTTCTCTGTAAGGTTAGTATCCCTGAGAAATCGTGATAGATCATTCTCGTTCGTGATTGTGTACAGTTGACCTACATTTGTTTTCCTAACTAGAATTTTCCCATCCCGTGTGAAGCATTGGTGTATTGTGTCATTATTCTCCCGCTTAAGTTTTCTGACTCTATACAGGAGGTTCTGACGTTTTTTGGCGAGACACTCGTTTATGTATACTTCTTTCTTTACTTTAATAGATGCAATTATTAAGTCTTTTTTTCCTGTCATGTGAGTGGAATCTAAGCATAACACTTTTTCTACCATGGGATCCTAGTAACCTGGCTTCCTTTATTTCTGACTGGTACTGTAACTTTTGTTTGGTCCTTTATGATCTGGAGAGTAATTTCTTTACTGTTCGTTTGGTTCATATCACTGGGAAAAAGTGGACTGTTAACTATTACTGCGTCCGATAGTTTTTCTTGCTCAGTTTTATCTTCTTGGAGAGCAAAGTAGTCACTGAACTGGTTATCCAAGTTGTTCTTCCATTCTTTTACTGCTTCCTCAACCTTGGTATTAAGAGATATTATTTGTTGAGTATGGCTATCTATGACTGTTTGGATGGTCTTGTCACAGTTACTCATTCCTGGTGTTGATAACTTTTGTTCAAGACTGAGGATTTTGTGCTCGAGTTGTGTCATCCTGGTGTCTTGTTTTGTTAGTGTCTCTCGAAGATTCATATTTTCAATAACTAAGGTGAAGATGCATGACTTTAGGGTATCTGGATCATTGGTCATACCTGAGAGACTACTTGGTAGGTTGAATCTGGGAAAGAGGGAAGTTGATGGGGTGGAGGCAGCCATGTTTGATGTTATTGTTGTGGTGTCCTGGACGGTGGTGAGAGGGCTTGTAGCTGAGCCGGCGTCGTCCTGGGTACACTTGTTGAATAGTTGATTTTTCGGTGTTCTCTTGTTGGCCTTGGTGTTGTTTCCTCTGAGATTGCGCCTCATAATACTTCAAGAATAGTTGTAGTTAAGAGAAAGGTGTAGTTATATAAAGCTTAGGGTTTCGTTATTCAGCTGGCAGCGGGGTGTTGTTTTGGGTTTGAGGGCAGTCTTCCTTTGATCTCTATGATTTTCGATTTGTAGGTTTCACTGTTGATAATCTTTGGTCATTCTGGGTGCTACGTTGGGTAGCGCAGTTTGCTTGCAACTAGGTCATCATAGGAGCATTGGTGGCTCTGGTTGATGGAGAAAAGTACGGAGCTTGGAGGTCGTTGCTGCTGCTGCCGCTGCAGCGTATGTAACGTCTGGTATGGTATGTAACGTCTCCTTATGATGTAGTTAGTTTGTTGTGGGTGTGCTAAGACCAATGAATTTGTTCTTTAGCATGAATGGTCTGTATCTAGAGAAACGTTTAGAAAAGACTTAATTTTAAATGAGTTCCTCCTAACTGACCAGTTTTACTCACACACACAAAGGTGCAGGGAGGCAAAAACCAAGTGTGCTAGGAAATGGAAGAAATATAGAAGGCAATAAACCCACGAGAAGAAGGAGAGCAGTCGCAGAGCCAGAAATGAATATGCACAGATAAGAAGGGAGACTCAACGACATAGCAGCGAAAGCCAAATCTGACCCGAAGCTGTTATACAGCCACATCAGGAGGAAAACAACAGTCAAGGATCAAGTAATCAGGATAAGGAAGGAAGGAGGAGAGACAACAAGAAATGACCGTAGAGTATGTGAGGAACTCAACAAGAGATTCAAAGAAGTGTTCACAGAGGAGACAGAAGGGGCTCCAGAAAGACGGAGAGGTGGGGTACACCACCAAGTGCTGGACACAGTATACACAACCGAAGAAGTGAAAAGGCTTCTGAGTGAGCTAGATACCTCAAAAGCAATGAGGCCGAATAACATCTCTCCATGGGTCCTGAGAGAGGGAGCAGAGGCGCTGTGTGTACCCCTAACAACAATATTCAATACATCTATCGAAACAGGGAGATTGCCTGAGGCATGGAAGACAGCAAATATAGTCCCAATCTTTAAAAAAGAAGACAGACATGAAGCACTAAACTATAGACCAGTGTCACTGACATGTATAGTATGCAAAGTCATGGAGAAGATTATCAGGAGAAGAGTGGTGGAACACCTAGAAAGGAATGATCTCATCAACAGCAGCCAACATTGTTTCAATGACGGGAAATCCTGTGTCACAAACCTACTGGAGTTCTATGACAGGGTGACAGCAGTAAGACGAGAGAGAGAGAGAGGGGTGGGTGGATTGCATTTTCTTGGACGGCAAGAAGGCGTTTGACACAGTTCCACACAAGAGATTAGTGCAAAAACTGGAGGACCAAGCAGGGATAACAGGGAATACTTGTCAGGAAGACAGCAGCGAGTCATGGTACGTGGTGAGGTGCCAGAGTGGGTGCCTGTGACCAGCGGGGTCCCACAGGGGTCAGTCCTAGGACCAGTGCTGTTTCTGGTATTTGTGAACGACATGACGGAAGGAATAGACTCCGAAATGTCCCTGTTTGCAGATGACATAAAGTTGATGAGAAGAATTCATTCGATTGAAGACCAGGCAGAACTACAAAGGGATCTGGACAGGCTGCAGACCTGGTCCAGCAATTGGCTCCTGGAGTTCAACCCCACCAAGTGCAAAGTCATGAAGATTGGGGAAGGGCAAAGAAGACTGCAGACAGAGTACAGCCTAGGGGGCCAGAGACTACAAACCTCACTCAAGGAAAAAGATCTTGGGGTGAGTATAACACCAGGCACATCTCCTGAAGCGCACATCAACCAAATAACTGCTGCAGCATATGGGCGCCTAGCAAACCTCAGAACAGCATTCCGACATCTTAATAAGGAATCGTTCAGGACCCTGTACACCGTGTACGTTAGGCCCATATTGGAGTATGCGGCACCAGTTTGGAACCCACACCTAGCCAAGCACGTAAAGAAACTATAGAAAGTGCAAAGGTTTGCAACAAGACTGGTCCCAGAGCTAAAGAGTATGTCCTACGAGGAGAGGTTAAGGGAAATCGACCTAACGACACCGGATGTTACGATATGGAGTGTATAACATTGGGATTACTGATCCTTGATGGGGTATCAGTTAGTAGGTTGGCCATTGTATAGGGGGAACTCCATAGCAACAAGGTTTTAGTGCAGCCAATATAGCCTTTTTAAAAGGACTTTCTTTGTTAACCTTCTGTAGGATGGCCAAAACTCAAATAAAATCCGTGTCTTTAATAACAATAAAACTTACATAGGATCTTCATATACCTATGAACTATATCTTAATTAAAATAGAGCACTAAAATTACTTTCTCCTTTAAACATAAAGGATACTATTATATATATGCAGCTATTGTTACGACACGAGTCTACTAGGAAACAATTCCAAGTAGTAGAGTTAGGCAATCAATCTGTTGCTAAAATACGATTTTAGGTAATATGATCAGTGAACTCTTAGAAATCAGGCTAGAAGTGGGAGTACTAGTCAGAGTGAACGTGGAAACCTACTAAGAGCAGGGGTAGTGAACCTGCTCTGAGCGAGGGCGGTGAACCTACTCCCGGTACCACTGAGTGGTAAGCCGACGTCAGGTTGGTCACGTGACTGAAGGACTAACAAAACATAATATAATACAATATTAGCATTAATATTAGCCTTAACATATATATTACAAAATAAAGGAGCATATCCTATTATAAAATATAACTGGTATGGCCATACTCGTAACACTGGAGGACAGGAGAGATAGGGGGGACATGATAACGACATACAAAATATTGAGAGGAGTTGACAAGGTGGACAAAAACAGAATGTTCCAGAGATGGGACACAGCAACAAGGGGACACAGTTGGAAGTTGAAGACACAGATGAATCACAAGGATGTTAGGAAGTATTTCTTCAGTCACAGAGTAATCAGGAAGTGGAATAGTTTAAGAAGCGATGTAGTGGAGGCAGGATCCATACATAGCTTTAAGCAGAGGTATGATAAAGCTCACGGCTCAGGGAGAGTGACCTAGTAGCGACGAGTGAAGAGGCCGGGCCAGGAGCTAGGACTCGACCCCTGCAACCTCAACTAGGTGAGTACAACTAGGCGAGTACACACACACACACACACACACACACACACACACACACACACACACACACACACACAAGGTAACAGAAGTAAGACACACACAAGGTAACAGAAGTAAGACACGAGAGAGAGGGGTGGGTTGATTGCGTTTTCCTAGACTGCAGGAAGGCCTTTGACACAGTTCCCCACAAGAGATTAGTGCAGAAGCTGGAGGATCAGGCGCATGTAACAGGAAGGGCACTGCAATGGATCAGGGAATACCTGACAGGGAGGCAGCAACGAGTCATGGTATGTGAAAAGGTATCACAGTGGGCGCGTGTGACGAGCGGGGTCCCACAGGGGTCAGTTCTAGGACCAGTGCTATTTTTGATTTATGCGAACGACATGATGGAAGGAATAGACTCTGAAGTGTCCCTATTCGCAGATGATGTGAAGTTGATGAGAAGAATTAAATCGGATGAGGATGAGGCAGAACTGCAAAGAGACCTGGACAGGCTGGACATGTGGTCCAGAAACTGGCTTCTCGAATTCAATCCTGCCAAACGCAAAGTCATGAAGATTGGGGAGGGGCAAAGAAGACCGCAGACAGAGTATAGGCTAGGTGGACAAAGACTACAGACCTCACTCAGGGAGAAAGACCTCGGGGTGACCATAAAACCGAGCACGTCACCGGAGGCACACATCAACTAAATAACTGCTGCAGTATATGGGTGCCTGACAAATCTGAGAATAGCGTTCCGATACCTTAATAAGGAATCGTTCAAGACACTGTACACTGTGTATGTTAGGCCCATACTGGAGTATGCAGCACCAGTCTGGAACCCACACCTGGTCAAGCACGTCAAGAAGTTAGAGAAAGTACAAAAGTTTGCAACAAGGCTAGTCCCAGAGCTCAGGGGAATGTCGTACGAGGAAAGGTTGAGGGAAATCGGACTGACGACACTGGAGGACAGAAGGGTCAGGGGAGACATGATAACGACATACAAGATACTGCGGGGAATAGACAAGGTGGACAGAGATAGGATGTTCCAGAGAGGGGACACAGGAACAAGGGGTCACAACTGGAAGCTGAAGACTCAGACGAGTCAGAGGGACATTAGGAAGTGTTTCTTCAGTCATAGAGTCGTCAGGAAGTGGAATAGCCTAACTCTCTCTCAGTATTAATGGTATTTTATTAGTAATTAGGATTCATAGAGGTGAAGTGTATTTCTGGGACATATAAACAACTGACGTGCTCACACACACGCGCGCACACACACACATACACACTCGGGGTCAGGAGCTGAGTCTCGATCCCTGAAACCACAACTAGGTGAGTACACACACACACACCCACTCATTCACACAGCTGATCCTTGGAATTTGACCACGTTCCCCCACCCCCTCTCTCCCTCTCTCTCCCCCACAGATCTTTCCCCCCCCCGTCCTTGCCTTCACTCCCTCCTATCCTTCTCTCCCCCTCCTTGGCGTTTCTCTCTCTCATAGCCTTTTTCCCTCCCCTCCCCCCTTCTCTCTCTCTCTCTCTCTCTTACTCACTCCTATAGCCCTATCCCTCACCCTCCTCTCTACCTCTCTATCTCTCTCTCTCCCTCTCTTTCTCCCTCTACCCTTTCTCTCCCCCCTCACGTTTCTCTCTCTCTCTCCCTTTGTCTTATCCCTCACCCCCATACTCTCTCCTTTCTCTCCCTTTTTCTACCATTTCTCTCTCCCCCTCTCACTCTCTCCCTCCTCTAGCCTTCCCCTTCTGTTTTCTCTCTCTCTCCTCTAGCCTTGTCCCTCCTCCCCACACACACACCTTGAAAGCACATAAACTTCTCTCTGTGGTAAAATACATAAGCTTCTTTCTGTGGAAAAAAAATGGGTGGCCCTAGAGGATGGAAAACCAGAGATCTGGTGGATGAACCAGGGAGGAAAGACTGGGAGTTAGAGCTCCAAAAAAGGGAGGAAGAGTGGAGAAGGAAGATAGTAGAGCTTGGTAAGATAATGGAGGAGTGGATAGCTGAAGAGTGCAGGAAGTGGGAGCTACAGGTCTTAGCAGCAGAAACTAGGATACAGTGCTTAGAAGAGAAGCTGAAAAACCTAAAACAGATTATAGACAAATGACAATTCAGATGCAACACCAGGAAATTCTATGTCAGGCCCAGACAAGGGGACGGTAAGAAACAAAGGAGATATGCCATATGCGAAGGCCCTATCAGACCCACGTGGGGCCAGGGAAAAGAAGAGGAGCACATTAAGATCAAATGACAGGTCTGAAGACAATGAAGGTATGTTATATGCAGAGACTCTAACAACCAACTGCAGTAGCAAGGAACAGCTGGTCAGGAAAGACAGTTCACTGAGAATAGAAGTTTCAGATAGGACAGGGACTGAAGGCAAGACCATTTCAATGGAAGGAGATAAAACACCTCAGAGGATGCAAATGGAGACTCAGTGGGAGGAGGAAAGGGTGAGGTCAATTTTTGTCTATGGGTTCTAAGAAGCCAAGGGGGACAACTTCGAAGAAATAAGAATCAGTTCGAACCAGGATTCTGCAAGAGAAAGCACGACTGAGGGACAAACAGGGGTACCAGAGAGTATACCTCGATCACGACAGAACACAAGAAGAAAGGGCTACACTGAAAGAGAGGGTACAGAGACACAAGAAGGAACGAGAGGCAATGATGAAGATGAGCAGGATCCAGACACAGGAGGAAGGGCAAACACCCTGCAGAATCTCCCACCGAAAGATTCCAACCGTGACAATCCCAACGCAACTGAGCAACCTAAACTACAACCCACTCACTGTTCCCTCTGCCACCAATCCCCACATCACAAACCTCACCCCAACAGCTGTCCCTTATGGGCATTCTGACCCCACCCCCATCATCACAAATCCCACCTATACCACAGCCCCCCATAGGCCCCCACCAAGGCTCTCGCTCCCCCAACCACAATATTCTTGCAGGACCACAGTGATAGAAAAGAAGATGAAAGTTTGGTACACAAACGCAGACGGAATAACGAATAAACATGAGGAGTGGAACAAAAGAATCAGCAAGAAATCCCCAGACATCATAGCAGTCACAGAAACAAAACTCGCTGAGACAATAACAGATACCTAAAGTCAGTGCCGGATCAGCCGGGCTGTGGCTCGTACGTTGGACTGCGTGCGGCCAGCAGTAACAGCCTAGTTGATCAGGCCCTGATCCATCGGGAGACCTGGTCATGGACCGGGCCGCGGGGGCGTTGATCCCCGGAATAACCTCCAGGTAACCTCCAGGTAACCTCCCACTGGGATATCAGATCCTGAGGAAAGATAGAAGGAGTAGAGGGGGAGGAGGGGTTGCACTGCTCATAAAAAACCGATGGGGATTTGAGGAAATGGAAGGCATGGACGTGATTGGAGAAAGAGACTACATTGTAGGTACAATTCAGTCTGGAGAACATAAAGTAGTCATTGGAGTGGTGTATAACCCACCACAGAACTGCAGGAGGCCAAGAGAGGAGTACGAAGAAAACAACAGGGCGATGGTGGACACACTGGTTGAGGTTGCAAGAAGAGCTCACTCAAGCAGAGCTAAGTTACTGGTAATGGGCGATTTCAACCACAGGGAGATCGACTGGGAAAACCTGGAGCCACATGGGATCCCGAAACATGGAGAGCAAAGATGATGGATGTGGTACTTGAAAACCTCATGCATCAACATGTCAGGGACACTACCAGAGAGAGAGGGGAGGATGAGCCAGCAAGACTGGATCTCGTGTTCACCCTGAGCAGTTCAGACATTGAGGACATCACTTACGAGAGGCCCCATGGAGCTAGCGATCATGTGGTTCTGAGTTTTGATTATATAGTAGAGTTACAAGTGGAGAAGGTAACAGGAATTGAATGGGAAAAGCTAAACTATAAAAGGGGGGACTACACAGGTATGAGGAACTTCCTACAGGAGGTTCAGTGGGACAGAGAACTGGTAGGAAAATCAGTAAACAAGATGATGGAATATATGGCAACAAAGTGCAAGGAGGCAGAGGAAAGGTTTGTTCCCAAGGGAAACAGAAATAATAGGAACACCAAAGCGAGTCCTTGGTTTACCCGAAGGTGTTGGGAGGCAAAAACTAAGCGCAACAGAGAATGGAAAAGGTACAGGAGGCATAGGACCCAGGAAAATAAGAAGATTAGTAGAAGAGCCAGAAACGAGTATGCACAGATAAGGAGGGAGGCCCAGCGACAGTACAAAAACGACATAGCATCGAAAGTCAAATCTGACCCGAAACTGCTGTATAGCCACATTAGGAGGAAGTCAACAGTCAAAGACCAGGTGATAAGGCTGAGGAAAGAAGGTGGAGAACTCACAAGAAACGATCAAGAGGTATGTGAGGAGCTCAACATGAGATTATGAGATTTAAGGAAGTATTTACAGTGGAGACAGGAAGGCCTTTGGGGGGACAGACCAGATGGGGACACCAGCAAGGAACATACCAACAAGTGTTGGACGACATGCATACAGATGAGGAGGAGGTGAAGAAACTGCTAAGGGACATCGATACCTCAAAGGCAATGGGACCGGACATCTCCCCGTGGGTCCTTAGAGAGGGAGCGGATATGCTGGGCGTGCCACTTACTACAATCTTCAACACGTCCCTGGAAACTGGGCAACTACCTGAGGTATGGAAGACGGCAAATGTAGTTCCCATTTTTAAAAAAGGAGACAGAAAAAAGGCACTAAACTATTGACCTGTGTCATTGACATGTATATTATGCAAAGTTATGGAGAAGATAATCAGGAGGAGAGTGGTGGAGCACCTGGAACAGAACAAGAGTATGAACGCCAACCAGCATGGATTCATGGAAGGCAAATCCCGTGTCACAAACCTTCTGGAGTTTTATGATAAAGTAACAGAAGTAAGACACGAGAGAGAGGGGTGGGTTGATTGCATCTTCTTGGACTGCAAGAAGGCCTTTGACACAGTTCCTCACAAGAGATTAGTGCAGAAGCTAGAGGATCAGGCGCATATAACAGGAAGGGCACTGCAATGGATCAAAGAATAACTGACAGGGAGGCAACAACGAGTCATGGTGCGTAATGTATCACAGTGGGCGCCTGTGAGGAGCGGGCTCCCACAGGGGTCGGTCCTAGGACCAGTGCTATTTTTGGTATATGTGAACGACATGATGGAAGGGTTAGACTCAGAAGTGTCCCTGCTCGCAAACGATGTGAAGTTAATGAGGAGTATTAAATCAGATGAGGACTGGGCAGGACTTCAAAGAGACCTGGACAGACTGGACACCTGATCCAGCAAATGGCTTCTCGAATTTAATGTCGCCAAATGCAAAGTCATGAAGATAGTGGAAGGGCAAAGAAGACAGCAGACAGAGTATAGGCTAGGTGGCCAAAGACTGCAAATCTCGCTCAAGGAGAAAGATCTTGGAGTGAGTATAACACCGAGCATGTCTCCAGAAGCACACATCAACCAGGTAACTGCTGCAGCATATGGGCGCCTGGCAAACCTGAGAACAGCGTTCCGATACCTTAATAAGGAATCGTTCAAGACACTGTACACCGTGTACGTCAGGCCCATACTGGAGTATGCAGCACCTGTTTGGAACCCGCACTTGATAAAGCACGTCAAGACACTAGAGAAAGTGCAAAGGTTTGCTACAAGGTTAGTTCCAGAGCTAAGGGGAATGTCTTATGAAGAAAGATTAAGGGAAATCGGCCTGACGACTCTGGAGGACAGGAGAGTCAGGGGAGACATGATAACGACTTATAAAATACTGCGCAGAATAGACAAGGTGGACAAAGACAGGATGTTCCAGGGAGGGGATGCAGAAACAAGAGGCCACAATTGGAAGTTGAAGACACAAATGAGTCAGAGAGATATTAGGAAGTATTTCTTCAGTCACAGAGTTGTCAGGCAGTGGAATAGCCTAGCAAGTGTCGTAGTGGAGGCAGGAACCATTCATAGTTTTAAGACGAGGTTTGATAAAGCTCATGGAGCGGTGAGAGAGAGGGCCCAGTAGCAACCGGTGAAGAGGCGGGGCCAGGAGCTAAGACTCGACCCCTGCAACAACAAATAGGTGAGTACAAATAGGTGAGTACACACGCACACACACACACACACACATACACACACACACACACACACACACACACACACATATATATATATATATACATATATATATACATATATATATATATATATATATATATATATATATATATATATATATATATATATATATATATATATATATATATATATATATATTATTTTATTATTATAATTAACATTTCGGCCGAGTCCCACCAAGGCAGGGTGGCCCGAAAAAGAAAAACTTTCATCATCATTCACTCCATCACTGTCTTGCCAGAAGGGTGCTTTACACTACAGTTTTTAAACTGCAACATTAACACCCCTCCTTCAGAGTGCAGACACTGTACTTCCCATCTCCAGGACTCAAGTCCGGCCTGCCGGTTTCCCCTGAATCCCTTCATAAATGTTACTTTGCTCACACTCCAACACCACGTCAAGTATTAAAAACCATTTGTCTCCATTCACTCCTATCAAATACGCTCACGCACACAAGACCTCCTTTACCCCCTCCCTCCAACCTTTCTTAGGCCGACCCCTACCCCGCCTTCCTTCCAATACAGATTTATACACTCTCGAAGTCATTCTGTTTCGTACCATTCTCTTTACATGTTTGAACCACCTCAACAACACTTCCTCAGCCCTGTGGACTACAGTTTTGGCAATCCCGCACCTCCTCCTAACTTCCAAACTACGAATTCTCTGCATTATATTCACACTACACATTGCCCTCAGACATAACATCTCCACTGCCTCCAGCCTTCTCCTCACTGCAAAATTCATCACCCATGCTTCACACCCATATAAGAGCGTTGGTAAAACTATACTCTCCTACATTACCCTCTTTGCTTCCAAGGACAAAGTTCTTTATCTCCACAGACTCCTAAGTGCACCACTCACCCTTTTCCCCTCATCAATTCTATGATTCACCTCATCTTTCATAAACCCATTTGCTGACACGTCCACTCCCAAATATCTGAATCCATTCACTTCTTCCATACTCTCTCCATCCAATCTGGTATCCAATCTTTCATCACCTAATCTTTTTATCCTCATAACCTTACTCTTTCCTATATTCACTTTTAATTTTCTTCTTTTACATACCCTACAAATGATGTATGAACCAACCTCTGCAACTTCCCTTCAGAATCTCCCAAGAGTGTCGTCAGCAAAAAGCAACTGTGACATCTCCCACTTTGTGTTTGATTCTTTATCTTTTAATTCCACGCCTGTTGCCAAGACCCTCGCATTCACTTCTCTTACTACCCCATCTATAAATATATTGAACATCCACGGTGACATCACACATCCTTGTCTAAGGCCTACTTTTACTGGGAAATAATCTCCCTCATTCCTACATACTCTAACTTGAGCCTCACTATCCTCGTAAAAACTCTTCACTGCTTTCAGTAACCTACCTCCTACACCATACACCTGCAACATCTGCCACATTGCCCCCCTATCCACCCTGTCATACGCCTTTTCCAAATCCATAAATGACACAAAAGCCTCTTTAACCTTATCTAAATACTGTTCATCTATACGTTTTACTGTAAACACTTGGTCTACACACCCCCTACCTTTCCTAAAGCCTCCTTGTTCATCTGCTATCCTACCCTCCGTCTTACTCTTAATTCTTTCAATAACAACTCTACCTTACACTGTACCAGGTATATTCACACAGACTTATCCCCCTATAATTTTTGCACTCTCTTTTGTCCCCTTTGCATTTATACAAAGGAACTATGCACGCTCTCTGCCAGTCCCTAGGTACCTTACCCTCTCCATACATTTATTAAATAGCACTAACCACTCCAAAACTATATCCCCACCTGCTTTTAACATAACTATCTTCTCATCAATCCCAGCTGCCTTACCCCCTTTCATTCTACCCACTGCCTCATGAACTTCCCCCACACTCACACCTGGCTCTTCCTCACTCATGCAAGATGTTATTCCTCCTTGCCCTATACACGACATCACAGCTTCCCTATCTTCATCAACATTTAACAGTTCCTCAAAATACTCCCCTCCATTTAATAACTCTCCTCTCCTATTTTAACTGACAAATCCATCTGTTCCCTAGGCTCCCTCAACTTGTTAATCTCACTCCAAAACTTTTTCTTATTTTCAACAAAATTTGTTGGTAACATATCACCCACTCTCTCATTTTCTCTCTTTTTACATTGCTTCACCACTCTCTTAACCTCTCTTTTTTCCTCCATGCATCACTTCTACTTTGTAAATCCTCTCATATGCTAACTTTTTCTCCCTTACTATTGTCTTTACATCATTCCACCAGTACACACACACACACACACACACACACACACACACACACACACACACACTTTAGCCCCCTATCTCCCTCCTGCCTCCTCCTCCTATTCTTCCCTTCTCTCTCCTTCACGTCTCACTGGTACCTCCTTGAAAAACATTCTCTCATCCCTCTTACTCACACATTTGTCAGGCTGCTTGGCTCTGACTTGTATGAAGCAGCCAGCGCTCCTCTTTACCTTAAAAGTCAGTTCTACCAAGAAAGAACTTTTTTTTCATGATGTTGGACGGCACTGCTGACCTGTAGAGTGCTTGTAATGTCACTTCTTCATTGCTACTAGAGCTTCGCTTTGTTACCACGCGCTGAAGCTTTAGTAGTGATGTATCACAGCACTACCCTTCTCAGCTAGATGACTCACAAGATCGTAATGACACGATTGCAAACAAACCATACCACGGGTGGGGATAGAACCCGCGATCAGAGAGTCTCAAAACTCCAGACCGTCGCGCTAGCCACTGGCTAGCTGGTCCAGTAGCTAACGCGACGGTCTGGAGTTTTGAGACTCTCTGATCGCGGGTTCTATCCCCCCCTGTGATATGGTTTCTTCTCAGCTAGAGCTCGGTGTTACACCTGTAACTTATGACACTGAGCCTGACTATCATCATTTCTAATTCTTTGTCATCACTGAAGGGTCTTGACTCATATAATGACTCCAACAACATGCTCGTTGGAGAAGCCAGGTATAGATACTAAAAAATCCGGAAAAAAAATTGATGTACAATTGTTTTGGATTCCACCATACACTGAATTGCTCCTTAGTGATAACGTTGATATGTTAGCCAAGAAGAGCACCCTGAAGGAGACTGTGCAATATAACTTTGGTATATCTGTGTCTAGCATTGGGAATAATATTAGGAGAGCAGTAAATAATGGAAATGATTGTTATAGGGAAGACACACAGATGATGAAAAAACTAAATATGAAGTATGTGGTCAGGCCTATGCTCACTATCTTGAACACTATATGCTTAATTGTCCACTTATTGAATATAATAACTTACGTGACATCAAGATATCTTATATTAATGAAAATAAGATACCAGATATATTAAGCAAATTTCCTAAATTTCCTGGTGACAAATAAGTGAACTGTAGATATGAATCCAGATGTACTCCTGTTAAACCCTTCTGGGGCCTAGTTCCTAGGCCTTTTGTGTATGCATATGCTCCTGCGCTACCGTCCACAGGATGGATATGGGGTGCACAATAAACCAGTCACTTCGGTGGCAAAATCTAAATCTCACAAGGAAATGACATGAAACAAGATTATGAAACATAAACCACTTAAGGCACTCCCGGAGGCGTCAATGTGTGTACCTCGATTGAGACAGAATAGCAAAGAAGAGAGAACAACAGAGAAAGAATACAAATCCACCAGAGACAGAAAGGAAAATTAAAGAATGCATCGACAGGTATGGAAGCTCAACCTGTGGAGGAGTACCATGCTCATCCCCACTTAGACACCAGTGAAGTCCCAGCACCATGTCTCACTTAAATGCAATAACTCAAAAATAATCCATACACACCCCCTCTTCCTACACCCACAATCCAGATCCCTCTCAGTTTAAGCACCTTCCTGACAACTCCCACTCACCTTAACTCCCAACCTTCATTTCCCTACTCACCAGAACCCCATGTTACTATGTATGATAATTGTAATCACTTAAATTTACATGTATAACTGTACTTGTGAACCTGTACCTAAATGAACTAACCCCATCCCCCTAGTCACTAATACATCTAAGATACTATCCCCTTCAAGTACAAGAAGCCAACTCCAACCGTCTCTCACCCTTACCATCGATGTCCAACACCCCTCATCAATTCCCTAGCCCATGTGCTTAGACCAGGAAAACAGGAACCTGAGAACCAAAACAAAGTAACAGAAACTCAACAAAGTGTGCTACACAAATGTTAATTGAATAACAGGTGTGACAGATTTAATGAACGAATAGTGGAGGCATCCATAGGCATCCAAGTGTATATTATCATGTATCTTTCTAGAGCGCCTGAGATTTCAACGCGCAAGAGATTTCAACCCTTCCCAGTAATTTAAGTGCCTTATCTTACTTATGTGTGCCATCAAAGTTGTCTGTACACTCTCCAGGTCAGCAATTTCGCCTGCCTTGAAGGGGGCAGTTAGTGTACAGCAGTATTCCAGCCTAGAGAAAACAAGCGATTTGAAGAGAATCATCATGGGCTTGGCGTCCCTAGTTTTGATGGTTCTCATTATCCATCCTATCATTTACCTAGCAGATGCGGTAGATACATTGTGTAGTCTTTGAAGGCAAAATCCTCTGACATTATCACTCCCAGATCCTTCACATTACTTTCTCGCTCTATTGTATGGTTAGAATTTGTCGAATACCTTGATACAGTTTTAATTTCCTCAAGTTTTCCATATCTGAGGGGTTGAAATTTCTCTTCATTGAACTTCATATTGTTTTGAGAGGCTCATTTGAAGATTTAGTTGATGTCCGCTTGAAGTCTTGCGGTGTCTTTGATGGAGGTCACTGTTATGGATTACATTTCTAAGTCAGATATGAGGATGAGGAATAGAATGGGAGCGAGTACTGTGCCTTGTGGAACAGAGCTTTTCACCGTAGCTGCCTCAGACTTTACTCAGTTTACTATTACTCTTTGTGTTCTATTTGTCAGGAAGTTTTAGATTCATCTACCAACTTTTCCTGTTATTCACTTATCACGCATTTTGTGCTCTGTTACACCATGGTCACACTTGTCGAAAGCTTTTGCAATATCTGTGTATACATCTGTATTTTGTTTATCCTCTACAGCATCCAGGCCCTTGTCATAGTGGTCCAGTAGCTGGGATAGGCCCGAAAGACCTGATCTAAACTCGGGTTTCCCTGGGTTCTGTAACTGGTGGGTATCTAGGTGGTTCGGGATCTTGCTTCTTAGAACCCTTTCAAAGATTTTTGTACGACATGCTAGTGCAATCGGTCTGTAGTTCTTTGCAATTGCTTTACTGCCACTTTTGTAGAGTGGGGCTATGTCTGTTGTTTTTAGTGAGTGTGGGATGACCCCCGTGTCCATGCTTCCTCTCCACAAAATCTGAAGGCACGCGATAGGAGCTTCTTTCAGTTCTTGACGAACATGAAGTTCCATGAGTCTGGGCCTGGGGCAGAGTGCATGGGCATGTCATTTATTGCCTTTTTTCAAAATCTTGTGGTGTTAGGATAATATCTGAGATTTTGAGATTACCAAATTTTGAGTCTCGTTCGTAA
The DNA here is from genome assembly GCF_038502225.1 of Cherax quadricarinatus. Lineage (NCBI taxonomy): Eukaryota > Metazoa > Arthropoda > Malacostraca > Decapoda > Parastacidae > Cherax > Cherax quadricarinatus. The sequence continues at coordinate 32,175,467 of NC_091307.1, forward strand.
AGAATTCATTTGGATTGTCGACCCTTAGTCTGGGTAGTGGCTCACTGAACACTGAGTCGTATTGGGACTCTGGTATCTCACATATTTCTTGGCTGTCATCTGTGTATGTCCCATCTCGCCTAAGCAGGGACCCAATACTGGATGTTTTTTTCCCCTTAGATATGGCATAAGAGAAAATGTATTTTGTTTTGCTTTTTTTTTCAATTTCCTTTATGGCTTTTAGTTCTTCCTACGATTCTTGTCTCCTGTAAGATTCCTTCAGCTTAAGTTCGATATTTGCAATTTCATTGACTAGTGCCTCCCTTCGTATTTCAGATATCTTGGCCCCTCTCAGCAGCTCTGTGACTCTATAGGGAGTCTCTCTTTCTAGTTTACATCTTCTCTTTCTTTTTCTTAATGGAATGTGCCTTGAGTAGATCTCAAAAACTACAGAGTTCATTTTTTCTAGGCAAATGTTCGGATCCATGTTGTTTAGGATATCTTCCCAGCTTGTTTCATTTAGGACATGGCTGACTTGTTCCCACTGTATACTTTTGTTATTGAAGTTGAATTTTGTGAAGACCCCCTAATGACTGAACACATTTTGCTGGTCAGGAGTCCTGTGCATACATGTCTGTACCTCTATTATGTTGTGATCTGAGTGTATTATCAGATCGTCATTGTAATTGAAGATGAGGTCCAGCGTATTTTCTAGTCTTGTAGGTTCTAATATTTGCTGGTTTAAGGTGAATTTGGTGCAGAGATTTAATAATTCATGTGTGAATTTTCATCTGAGCTGCCTCCTGGGATGATCGCTGTTAAAATATTATTTGCTACCCTCCTGCATTATAGGTGTCTCAAGTTGAAATCTCCCGGTAGCAAGATGTTTGGGGCAGGAGTTGTGAAATTTTGCAGACAGTGGTCAATTTTCGAAAGCTGCTTCCGGAATAGCTGGGAAGTTGCATCAGGAGGCTTGTATACAACTACATAATATTTGCACAATATTCGTCACACTGATCCAGTCAAGGATCCAGGGAGGTTAAAAATACCTAAATAAGTTTTTCACTTAATGTTGTTTACTGTGTTAGATCTAAGACATAATATTAACAATAGATTTTTATTAATCATTCCAATTTTAACAAGGAAATTACACATGGAAGTTGAGCAAAAATTGGAAGAACTGTTGCAACTAATTGTGGCAGAGTTGCAAATGAGTTATTTCACAACATTTAAAATGAATTAAAATAATATTGACCTTAATGGTGCACAACAACTTACAAAAGTTACATTCAGTTTCCCATATTAAAGTTAAGCAAAGTTTAACCATGGAAAGTGTGAACATGATAGTGGTATACAATACCAGCAAGTTGATAAGTTAGACACATGTGCAATTTATAAGTGCCATGGAAAGCGCTCATAAATTTCTCGGATGCATTTAATCAAGTTCGCTGAAGGTTACAGGTCCTAGCTGTTCAATACTAGGAGTAAAAATAAAAATTCTTGGTATGTTAAATATACTTTCTCTCACGGTACTGAAGCGGCTGTGCGATCCATCATTTCTCTTGCTTATTTCCTAATAGGGAGCGTATTTGGAGGAGACTCTCCACTAGGCCAAAGAATCTATGTTGAATGGAGCGCATTCTTCTGAATATGTTTCAAAACTTGTTTTAGGTCATCAGTGGGTGATTTCTATTTACTTCCACCTTAAAAGTGCCTGAACGACATAAGTCCACCTAAGAGGCCCCCTCTTAGGTGAATTTAACTTGCTCAAATAATTCATCCCATTGAACAATTTCACACCCTGTTTCCTCATTTTCAGATTCGCTTGCAACAACGATCCTGATATCATGAAGGAACTGTTCTTTTTTTTTTTAAATCTGATGGAAACTAAACTAACTTAAAGCGAGGATAAAAAATGAATTAAATCTTCGTTTCACTGTTTCTGACTTTGACCGAAGTTTCACAGTAGGACAGGTCAGAATCTAGCAACTGTTGCATGGATTGCTGAAGACCAATAATTGCTGCATCATTTATTGAGATGGTGACAATTTTCTCTTCTTCCGCTTGTTTCACTGCATCTTAATGAATGAGGAACAGTCATAACCTCGGTCAAGGGCTACAACTCCCTACTACTCATTATATCTATTAACATGCTCAAATAATTTCATATCCGACTTTATCACTTTTACTTGCGAATTCCATCTTAATACTTTTGGGAAATACAAAAACCTTTCCCTTTGAGGTAGAGTGCAACACAAGTTGACTTTAGGACTGAAATCACAAGAGAAGATGTTTATTGAATCGCCGTAGACAGAAAAGAATTACTGACCCTGGATCAGTTGAGTGTGAACGAGGTAGCTCAGGTTAAGCGACGTAAAAACGAAGGAGACACTCATCAATTGCAATTACAGTTGCTTCATAGTCTAAAAGTTTAATTACAATTACCTAAAAATAATTATATTCAGTTTCAATTACAATTACTTAAAGCCAGGAAGGTAAATAATGCAGGAAAATGGGGAAGTGAATAGAAAGTCCAGGAATGAATATCCTGAGATAAGAAAAGAGACTCATTTATAGTTTGATAATGACAAAGCGTCGACAGCAAAAATCAACCGAAAATTGATTTACAGTAACATCGGGAGGAAGACAGCAGGTAATCAGGCTGAAGAAGGAGGGAGGAGAGCTCACAAGAATTGATCAGTAAGTCTTTGTGGAGCTCAGCAAGAAATTTAAACAGGAATTCTCAGAGGAAATAGGAACGGTGCCAGAAAGACATAGTGGTAGAGTGCACCAGTAAGTGTTAACACAATACATATGACAGCAGAGGCGAGGACACTACTGTGTGAGCTACATACTTGGAAGGCAATGGAGTCCTGAGAGAGCGGGTGGAAGAACTCTGTGAACTACTAGTGAACCTGAACTGGTTGCAGGTCTGGTCTGACACGTGGCGACTAAAATTCAACCCAACAAAGTTCAAAGTTATGAGGACTGGGATGGGCAAAGAAAAGCAAACTGAACATCGGCTAAGAAAGGGACATAAGTTGCAAATCTCACTCAAGGAAAAAGACTTCAGGGTGAGCATTGTACCTATCATATCGCCTGAGATACACGTCAACCGATTAATTGGTGCAGCAAATGCTCATATGGCAAGTTTAAGATAAGCTTTCAAGAACCTAATCATTATAATAAAAAGGAAGCTCTAATCAAGAACCTAAACCAGGAGTCATTCATGACACTTTATATTGCATATGTTAAACCCATATTTGAAAATGCAGCATCAGTATGGAAACGACACATGATTAATCATGTCAAGAAACTGAAGAAGATGAAGTGGTTTGCAACGAGAGTGCTCCAGGAGGTAAGGGGTATGTGTTAGGAAGAGAAATTGGGAGACATTGGAGAAACGAAGGACTAGGGGCGATATGATAACGTACAAGATTCTGAGAGGAATGGATAACTAGGATACAGCTGAATGTTGAAAACACAACTGAGTAACAGGGACGTTAGGAAGAATTTCTCCAGGCTTTGGGTGGCCAGGAAGTAGAACGACCTAGATGGAGTGGTAGAGGCATGATCCACATGTAGCCTTACGACGAGGTATGATACAGCTCTTGAAGTCGGAAGAGCGTGTACCCAGTAGCAGCCAGCGAACAGGCGGGGCCAGGAGCTGAGACTTGACCCCTGTAATCATAAATAGGTGAGTATATACTCAAACACACAAATTTACAATTTTCCCTTCTCCCTGTAATTTTTGCTCGTTGTTGATCGAGATCTAGGACTCATTACTCAAGAGAGATCATCAGCTCATGAAGGTGAGAATTACGGTCTCATTGAGACAGGTGACGGAGGACGCAGCCTCCATCTTCCAGAGCAATTGCTTATTTTTAGTGCTGAGTTGTTTGGTGCGAAGAGGTGAAGAGCTCGTGCAACGGGAACGCCTCTCCTGTGAATGGCCTTCAATGACCTGCCATCAATTACTCCTCCTTTCAGCTTTTCCGTCAAGTGTAGTTGGTAATAGGTGAGTACGCGCTAGCTGTGGGATTTAGCACACTCTCCTGCATGTATGTGCACTCACCTATTCACCTATTTGTGGTTGCAGAGGTCGAGTTTCAGCTCCTGGCCCTGCCTTTCAAGCTGGGGCTGTTACTGGTAAGTGATAGAAGCTGTTCAGCTCTTTAGCAATGATAGAAATTATTCAGTCCCTCAGTCTTGATTGACGGTGCTGAGTCACAGCTAAAGCAAAGCCAAGAAGATGGTGACATTTCGAAGCCAGAGTAAGCTGCAGCAGTCGGAAACGACGTCACAAGTGGACTAGGACAACTAGTCTAAGTAGTTTAAGTTATTTAGTTGTTTGGCAACTGAGCGACAGAAGTAGTCTTCTGTACCAATATATCTATTACAACTTTATTACTAACCTGTGGCCCAGCTCATGGGCTTGACCTACTTCCAGTAGTGGTTTCTGCCCACCTGTAACGATGTGATCATTTGCTGAACCTCTTGTCTTGTTCCAGTTCACAAGTCTCCGTTATCGTTCTTTTGCATTAGTTTTATTAAGGCTGAAGTAGAGAACACTTCTTCCACTGTCTCCTGTATATACTAGTCTCAGTTGATAAATTAGACACATGTGCAACTCTTGGGTATCTTTATTTGAGGAAACGTTTCGCCACACAGTGGCTTCATCAGTCCATACAAAGGAGAATCTTGAAGAACAGGAGGAGAATGAGGTAATCAGTCCCTCAACCTTGAGTCGATGTGGTCAGTCCATCAATCTTGAATAGAATACGGCATACGTGCTGAGAAGGAGCTTATAAACCGATGGCAGGAGAGGTGCAGCAGTCATAGGTGGTGTAACATTTGTTCAATGTTGAAGTAGGTCGTGCCCAAGAATTAGGCAAGCGAAGAATTCCCAAGTAGTAAGATCCCAAGAAGTTGCAGTGTCTGACAGGTTTGTAGATGAATGGTTCAGAGAACCGACATGTTGATAAATTAGACACATGTGCAACTCTTGGGTATCTTTATTTGAGGAAACGTTTCGCCACACAGTGGCTTCATCAGTCCATACAAAGGAGAATCTTGAAGAACAGGAGGAGAATGAGGTAATCAGTCCCTCAACCTGCTGCACCTCTCCTGCCTACGGTTTATAAGCTCCTTCTCAGCACGTATGCCGTATTCTATTCAAGATTGATGGACTGACCACATCGACTCAAGGTTGAGGGACTGATTACCTCATTCTCCTCCTATTCTTCAAGATTCTCCTTTGTATGGACTGATGAAGCCACTGTGTGGCGAAACGTTTCCTCAAATAAAGATACCCAAGAGTTGCACATGTGTCTAATTTATCAACATGTCGGTTCTCTGAACCATTCATCTACACTAGTCTCAGTAAAGGACCAGAAAATGTTACCAATTAGTGAAGAGTTTTCTTAAGGAAAGTTACCAAGATGTTTCACATATATCTTTTGCCACCAACTTAACAGTGGATGTAGCTCAGGATATCTCTAAAAATATTAACAACAGTTTAGAAAAGGACAGGATAAAGTTATATGAGAATAAACCTAAAAATTGGAGATAGTTTTGACAAAATCACTGATGAGGGAGATTGAACAAGAGGTAGTAACGTTAAAATTATTTATAACTAGAGCTAACATTAGTACCGAAACTAAAATGAAGACTTGAAATAATTCCAAGTTATTGGGGAGAATCTTTTGAAAAAAAAAAATTATGAAGTGCCAAAACAAGAAGAAAAATCCACAAACAAATGCAATACAAAAATGAGATGATAAAAACCAGAGTGGAGTTCAGTATTTAGTAACAAATTGTAGGGTAAAGGCGTGTTAGAGAAAATAACTAAGATAAACATAGGGCAATGAAAATAACATTTACACAGATTAAGCATAAAAAATGTTGTTAGGTAAGACACATATGCAACAGTTAGGTATCTTTATTATGAAACGTTTCGCCTACACAGTAGGCTTCTTCAGTCAAGTACAGAAAAGTTGATAGAAGCAGAAGATACTTGAAGACGATGTAATCAGTCCATCACCCTTAAAGTTTTGAGGTGGTCAGTCCCTCAGTCTGGAGAAGAGCATTGTTCCATAGTATGAAACAATATTGTTTCAGACAACGGAACAATGCTCTTCTCCAGACTGAGGGACTGACCACCTCAAAACTTTAAGGGTGATGGACTGATTACATCGTCTTCAAGTATCTTCTGCTTCTATCAACTTTTCTGTACTCGACTGAAGAAGCCTACTGTGTAGGCGAAACGTTTCATAATAAAGATACCTAACTATTGCATATGTGTCTTACCTAACAACCTGTCGGTATTTTATACCATTTTAATGTTCATAAAAAATGTTAAAGAAAACCTAAGGATATTGTGAAACTGGAATGCTACAAGGTTATACAAATTCGAAAAAAAAAAACATCTTTCAAAGTTAAGATGAAAATAAAAGATTTTATATACACTGCTAAAAATAGATTGATGAGGAACTGGGGAAGAAAAGAAGAATTTTTTTTTGTTTATGGAGCATCAGGATCATATCTATCACCAATGACTTCACAAAGAGATGAGCAGAGGATAGATAAACTAAAACGAATGGAAAGGAAAAAAAATAGAGTGATAAACACATTTCTGAAAATAGAGTTATTTCGAAATGGACATAAACGAGAAGAAACCTGAAACATTTTGTTCAACTGAAACTTAACTGGAAAAAACATATTTTAAGTGAGGTTATTTGACGGAAACTTCTCAATGTTAAAAAAAAAAAAAAAGACTGGGGAGAGAACCGACAATACAGGTAAAAGAATCAATTCATGTTATTGAAAATGAATTTCAAAATACAAAAAGAAGAAACATTTTTAAAGCGAATACAAAATGAAGATGAGAAACTCATATTACTCATTGTAAACAACTCATCGTTTAGTGACACTTAAAGTGTGTGTGTGTGTGTGTGTGTGTGTGTGTGTGTGTGTGTGTGTGTGTGTGTGTGTACTCACCTAGTTGTGGTTGCAGGGGTCGAGTCATAGCTCCTGGCCCCCCGCCTCTTCACTGGTCACTACCGGGTCACTCTTCATGATCCATGCGCTTTATCATTCCTCTTCTTAAAGCTATGTATGGATCCTGCCTCCACTACATCACTTCCAAGACTATTCCACTTCCTGACAACTCTGTGGCTGAAGAAATACTTCCTAACATCCCTGTGATTCATCTGAGTCTTCAACTTCGAACTGTGATTCCATGTTGCTGTGTCCCATCTCTGGAACATCCTCTCTCTGTCCATCTTGTCGATTCCTCTCAGTATTTTATATGTCGTTATCATATCCCCCTTATCTCTCCTGTTATCCAGTGCCGTCAAGTCGATTTCCCGTAACCCCTCCTCGTAGGACATACCGCTTAGCTCCAGGACTAGTCTTGTTGCAAACCTTTGTACTTTCTCTAGTTTCCTTACATGCTTGGCTAGGTGAGGGTTCCAAACTGGTGCTGCATACTCCAATATGGGCCTAATGTACACAGTGTACAGGGTCCTGAATGGCTCATTTAGATTTCGGAATGCTGTTCTTAGGTTTGCCAGGCGCCAGTATGCTGCAGTAGTTATTTGGTTGATGTGCGACTCAGGAGATGTGCCCAGTGTTATAGTCACCCCAAGATCCTTTTCCTGGAGTGAGGTTTGTAGGCTCTGGCCCCCTAGATTGTACTCTGTCTGTAGTCTTATTTGCCCTTCCCCAATCTTCATGATTTTGCACTTGGTGGGGTTGTACTCCAGGAGCCATTTGCTGGACCAGGCCTGCACCCTGTCTAGATCCCCCTGTAGTTCTGCCTGGTATTCGTCCGACTGAATTCTTCTCATCAACTTCACATCATCCGCAAACAGGGACACTTCGGAGTCTATTCCTTCCGTCAAGTCGCTCACAAATACCAGAAACAGCACCGGTCCCTGTGGCACCCTGCTCGTTAGAAGAGCCCACTCTGACACCTTGCCACGTACCATGACTCGCTGTTGTCTTCCTGACAGGTATTCCCTGGTCGATTGTAGTGCCTTCCCTGTTATCCTTGCCTGGTCCTCCAGCTTTTGCACTAATCTCTTGTGTGGAACTGTGTCAAACGCTTTCTTACAGTCCAAGAAAATGCAATCTACCCACCCCTCTCTCTCTTGTGTTACTGCCGTCACCCTGTCATAGAACGCCAGTAGATTTGTGACACAAGATTTCCCATCCCTGAAACCGTGCTGGCTGTCGTTGATAAGCTCATTCCTTTCTAGGTGCTCCACCACTCTTTTCCTGATAATTTTCTCCATGACATTGCATACTATACATGTCAGTGACACTGGTCTGAAGTTTAATGCTTCGTGTCTGTCTCCTTTTTTAAAAATTGGGACTACATTTGCTGCCTTTCATACTTCTGGTAGTCGCCCTGTTTCGATAGCCTCATCACTTCTTCCTCGGTTGTATGTATTGTGTCCAACACTTGATAGTGTACCCCACGTCTCTGCCTTTCTGGAGTCCCTTCTGTCTCCTCTGTGAACACTTCTTTGAATCTCATGTTGAGCTCCTCACATTGCGGTCATTTTTTTGTGACCTCCCTTCCTTCCTTCCTCAGCCTGATTACCCGGTCCTTGACTGTTGTTTTTCTCATGATATGGCTGTAAAACAGCTTTGGGTCAGATTTGGCTTTCGCTGCTATGTCATTTTCGTATTGTCTTTGGACCTCCCTTCTTACCTGTTCATATTCATTTCTGGCTCTACGACTGCTCTCCTTATTCTCCTGATTCCTTTGCCTCTATTCCCTAGCACACTTGGTTTTGGCCTCCCTGCACCTTTGGGTGAACCACGGGTTCATCCTGGCTTTTCCGTTATTCCTGTTAACCTTGGGTACGAACCTCTCCTCAGCTTCCTTTCAGATTGTTGCCACATATAGGAAAGTACTGGTTTGGTAATAGAGTTGTGGATGAGTGGAACAAACACCCAAGTACAGTTATAGAGGCCAGAACGTTGTGTAGCTTTAAAAATAGGTTGGATAAATACATGAGTGGATGTGGGTGGGTGTGAGTTGGACCTGATAGCTTGTGCTACCAGGTCGGTTGCCGTGTTCCTCCCTTAAGTCAATGTGACCTGACCTGACTAGGTTGGGTGCATTGGCTTAAGCCGGTAGGAGACTTGGACCTGCCTCGCATGGGCCAGTGGGCCTGCTGCAATGTTCCTTCGTACTTATGTTCTTACTTATGTTCTTATATTCCATCATCTCGTTTACTGACTTCCCTGCCAGTTCTCTGTCCCACTGAACCCCGTTCACGAGGTTCTTCATGCCTGCATAGTCCCCTTTCTTGTAGTTTAGCTTCATTCGTCCGGCCCTTCAGGATTTTCCCTCCACCTGTAACTATGTACTCGAAGCTCAGAACCCCATGATCACTGACCCCAAGGGGACTTTCATATGTGATGTTCTCATCACATATTGTTGTTGGTAATGAGGTTTTCCAGTACCACCTCCATCATCTTAGCCCTCCACGTTTCTTGGCCCCCATGTGGCTCCAAGTTATCTCAATCGATATCCTTGTGGTTGAAGTCACCCATGATCAGTAGCTTTGCTCTGATCGCATTAAAGCCCCTCTGACCACTTCAGCCAGTGTGTTAACCATCGCTCTATTACTCTCATCATACTCTTGCCTTGGCCTCCTGCTGTTCTGTGGCAGGTTACACATCACTGCAATTACTACCTTGGGACCTCCAGACTGAAGTGTTCCTATTATGTAGTCTCTTGCTTCTTGCTTCTTCACATTGTGAAGTGGAACAAAATTCTTCATCCGTAAGCCATGCGTGTCGTAAGAGTCGACTAAAATGCTGGGAGCAAGGGGCTAGTAACCCCTTCTCCTGTATATATTATTAAATGTAAAAGAAGAAACTTTCGTTTTTTATTTTGGGCCACCCCGCCTTGGTGGGGGTAAGACTGGTGCGCTGAATGATAGATATATATACATATATATGCAATAATATCACAGTAAACAGGTGATTTTTAAAATATGCAAAACAACCACTGTGAAAGTGTAGTGAAATTCCAAGCGCTTGGAATTTCACTACTCTTTCACAGTGGTTGTTTTGCATACATATATATATATATATATATATATATATATATATATATATATATATATATATATATATATATATATATATATAAATATATATATATATATACACTCACACACACGTGTATGTGTGTGTCGTGCCGAAATGGTTAAAACTGGTCAATTAGCAAGAACTCATTAAAATTAGGTCCTTTCTAAAATTTTCTGTTGCACGTTTAAATATATATTTTTTTATTTATGTTAATGTAGAAATTAAAAAAATTGTACCAAAAGAAACTTAGAAAACTTACCTAACCTTATTAAACATATGCAATTTAATTTAGCCTAATCTAAATATATTTTAGATAAGTTTACAAAAATTTAGTAATAAATACAATGAAATATAGTTTTTCGTTAGGTTTAGAATGATTTTTGCGAAATTATTGTATACCCAAATTTTCACTTGCCTTATTTGGCAAGCCAAAATCGGAAGTTTTAAGTATTCGGTATGATATATATATATATATATATATATATATATATATATATATATATATATATATATATATATATATATATATATATATATATATAAATATATATATATATATGCAATAAGATCACAGTAAACAGGTGATTTCAGAATATGCAAAACAACCACTCTGAAAGAATAGAGAAATTCCAAGCGCTTTCGAGACTACTCACATTATCAAGGAACTATGTTCCTTGATAATTTGAGTAGTCACGAAAGCGCTTGGAATTTCTCTATTCTTTCAGAGTGGTTGTTTTGCACACACACACACACACACAAATATATATATATATATATATATATATATATATATATATATATATATATATATATATATATATATATATATAACAACACTGCAACTAGCCGATGATTCGAACCCTTGTCGTTTTGGCCCGCCTCATTTTTGAGCAAAAATCACATATGATGCTCTAATCCACAAGACCATGCAATCCTACAAGAACCAAGCATCCAGCAGAGCTAGATGTTTTACCTAGATCCAAGGACATACGGTGGTGTGGGTGCCTCTGAGCTAATATCATTCCCCTCCTCGTTTGGTGTACTAGCCTCCACGAGCAGTATATATATTATTATAACCACGAACGAGTGGTATTTAATCAATAACAGCACTGCAACTAGCCGATGATTCAACCCCACGTCGTTTTCGCCCGCCTCATGTGAGCAAATATCACAAATGATGCTCTAACCCACAGAACCATGCAATCTTACAAGAACCAAGCACCCAACAGAGCTAGGTGTTTTATCTTGATCTGTATGTCCTCGAATCAAGGTAAAACACCTAGCTCTGATAGGTGTTGGGATAATCTGGTTTCCAGAGGTTTACCAGTCTGACCAATGTATGAGAGTGGGTAAAGGGTGCATGGGACATTGTAGACACCACGGACATTATTATGTGGTGTGTTTTTAATCAATATCTGTTTCATTGTCCCAGTATTTTTGAAAATCAGATTTATATTGAGTTTCTTTAGTGCCTCCCGCCGTGGCTTGTCTTGCATAGCAAAGAGTGCCTGTCTGAGATTGTTTTGCGTATATATATATATGTCGTGCCGAATATGTAAAACTTGCGATCTTGGCTTAAACAGCAACGCTCATCTTGCCATATAAGACAAGTAAAAATTTGTGAATGCAATAATTTCGCAAAAATTATTCTTAACCTAACGAAAAAAATATATTTCATTATGTTTGCTTATTATTAGGTTATTGTAAACGTATTTAAATATATATTTAGTTGGATTAGGCTAAATTAAATTACGCTTGTTGTAATAAGGTTAATTAAGTTTTCTAAGATTCTTTTGGTGCAAAATTATAAATTTTTACATTAACATTAATGAAAAAAATATATCTTCTAATGTATAAGAGGAAATTTTAGAAAGGACTTAATTTTAAATGAGTTCTTGCTAACTGTCTGGTTAGGGTACCCCCTTTGACCTCCCAACATTCTGAATTCATGACAGATTTAGAAAAGTGCTGAAAAAAATCCTTCGAGATTCTGGTCTATGTTGGCATGACAGCATCACGCACCTGCTGCAGATTTGTCGGCTGCTCATTCATGCAACGTACCAACCGTTTCACCACATCCCAAAGGTTTGTACCAGATTCTGACTCTACCATTTGCATACTGCAGCAGAAAAAGCGATTTGTCAAGCCAGCCGATGCTTCCCCAATCCTCAATTGTCTTTTTTTGGAGATTCTTTGTCTATGTAGTCTCAGTTTCCAGTTCTTAGCTGGTCTTCCTGTTCCTGATGCACCAACTTCGAAGAGAAGTCATCTATGAAGAATTGGTGGAAAACCTCTTCAAAGTTTACAAGAAGATGGGATGTAACATGTCACTTAAAATTCACTTTTTGGACTCACATTTAGACTTTTTTTTCCAGCGAACTGTGGGGCAGTTAGTGGCAAACATGGTGAAAGATTTCACCAAGATATTTCAACCATGGAGAAATGATACCAGGGAAAATGGGGCACAAGAATGCTTGCAGACTATTGCTGGACATTGGCAAGAGATGATTCTTTCAGCCCATTATAAATGTCAAGCAAAAAGGCAGAGAGTAGATACTGATTAGAGTTTAAAACATACTGACATATATTGTACGTTATAATAAAATAATCAAATATTACATGTCTCGTATCTTTAAATATATAGTCAATAAGCATTTTTCAAGGTGATATTTGGATTCAAGACATGAAAATACATAAGAATTAACTAATCTCATTTAAGAAGTATACAACTTTTCAAAAACTGTTGACCAATGTTATTAGTACCTGGTACCACAACCAAGAACTTGCCAGTGCGTGTTCAACATTGGAAGATTCTTAGCCAAATAGTGTAGTAATACTTATAAAATCTAAGGGTAGTCATCTCTCTTATTAAACAATTATCTGCAGTGTATTTTTCAAATAAACATTAATTTTTCACTTAAATGTCTTATTTCATCACTGACCCAATTAATATGCACACCACTGTGTGTGTGTATATATATATATATATATATATATATATATATATATATATATATATATATATATATATATATATATATATATATATATATATATAGATGTGAAGGCTTACTCAGCCCTGTAACAACTTCAGACAGTATTACCAAGGCTGGCTCCTCCTCAGGAAAATTAATGAATAGAAAAAAAAATAATAATTCACAAAGATAAACACTTTATTATTTATTAATGCAAAGATAAAACAGTGAAACATAAAGGTGTATCCTATTTGAAAGAAAAATGAAAAATGAAATGAAAAAATGACATTTGAATGCAACGCTAATATGTACAGTTATACTGGGGTGTCTGGTGGAGGTTGACACCGTCTTGTAGAAATTGTAGCCGTTACTGATGATGAGGGGGGGGGGGTCACAGGTGTTGGTGACAACCCAACGGCTAGTTCTTCACAGAGTCTATAGCCTTGAATAGTCAGTCCAGATGACAGGAAAGCAGGTTCTTTACCACTACGAAGATGAGGGGTTGTTGTCTGCTGTCGCCTACAGTTAATCAGTTAGGTAGATCAAAAAGTGACGTCTCCGGACTTTTGCAAAAGTACTTCTCCTTCAACACTTCTCGTTGGTTGGCAAGTGACCTGATCTGTCATTCCAAGGTGGAAAGAGAAACAGGTTACCCACTGCTTAAGAAATCACTCTCCATGATAAGTACAATACCTAAAAGACGTGGTGATTATCAAAACATCTAACATGGAGATAAAGGCTGAAAGGACTAACTTTATTATTGGTCAAAAGTGAAGCTTTCAACCAATAAGTCCACTAGAATAGGAGCAGGCTTTTACTTACAGTTGTGCTGGGAGCTGTGAGTCTAGTGATTAATGCTTGGCCGGAGCCCCACACGTCACCTTTTGGGGTGGGGAGAAAGGGGGAGGGAAATAGCGGGAGCTAGACTTACCCTACCTTAACAAACAGCCGGCAATCAAACTATCGTTACCATATACTCGCTCACTATTCCTATCTGTTGAACTTTTCCCTCACAATAGACAACTACTTGCTATACTCTGAAGCTGAAGGGATGGGTTCCCCAGTTTCAAGGAGATCAAGATCAACAAATACATAGTGCTGCCACATCGTCATAATTTCATCCCAGTAGGGTCGGAGACCCTTGGAACAATGGACAAGTATGCTCTAAAATTCCTGAAAGAGTTAGGTGAACAACTTATCACAGAAACCAAAGACCCCAGACAGGCCAGCTTCCTCTTTTAGAGACTCAGAGTTGTGATCTAGAGGGGAAAATGCCTGCAGCATTCTGGGCACGCCTCCCACAGCCGGGGAACTGGATGAAGAATTTGAGATATAGGCTCTGAAATGTAATTTAAGTTGTTCTCCTTCCCATTGTGCCTTTGTTAATGCATTTTGCTTATAAATAAAGTTCACATAAAATATAGGGGATGGTAGGAGAAGGAAATATTCAAACAGCTCCGGGGAGAATCTTGAGCCTTCCCTTAAGTACGTTTATTCTTTCTTCTGAGGATGAGGGTCCCCAGTCTACGCACCCAGTTTTACACACCCGCGTGTGTAAAAATCGAGAATAAGACACAAGATGGAAAACGACCTATCTAACTTCCACACATATATTGGCTTAAATAGCAGCGCTCTTCTTGCCGAATAAGGCAAGCAAGAATTTGTGTATGCAATAATTTCACAAAATCATTCTGAACCTAACGACAAAATATATTTCATTGTGTTTGTTTATTATTAAATTACTGTAAACTTATATAAAATATATTTAGTTGGAATAGGTTAAATTAAATTGGGCTTGTTATAAGGTTAAATAAATTTCCCAAGTTTTTTTTTGTACAAAATCATTAATTTTTATATTAACATAAATGAAAAATATATCTTTAAATGTATAAGAAAATTTTTAGAAGGGACTTAATTTTAAATGAGTTCTTGCTGACTGACCAGACCAGTTTTACATATTCGGCACGACATTTTATATATATATATATATATATATATATATATATATATATATATATATATATATATATATATATATATATATATATATATATATATTAGCTACTTATGAATTAAAACTGACCATTTTCTAAGAAATAAGGACCAGGGAAACCTGATTACTGCTCACCAGGCAGAAACAGAATGTTTCGAATGTGTAACACAGAGGCGATGGTACAATAATGGAAGGTGACACAGATGAACCACAGCGATGATAGAAATCTTCTGAAGTGTCAGTGTAGTAAATAAGTGGAAAGAGTTGAATGAGGAAGTTGTGGAAGTAAATTCCATACATAATTTAAACAGCAGGTGAGAGGCCAGAAACCAGTAATACTGGGGGCCAGGAGCTGAGTCTTGACTCCTGCAGACACAAGGCAGTACACGTGATGCACTACACACGTGTCTGCCTCAGATGACCTCGCTCTGCCCCGCTTGATGCAAGGCTGCTGCTGCTCTCACAAAAAAAAAAAAAAAAAAATGACGACACAAGGAAAGACAAGAATAGAAGGAAAAAAAGCCCCAATAATATTTTGCGCTTCCTAAGAAAGTGAGCTCAGTAATGAAGCTCCCAAGTGCACCTTCTAAGTGGGCTTAAAAACAGTCACTTTTATTTATTAACTGTACTGTTTCTGGAGTTTGAAAGTTGAGTCATTTTATCTTATCTTACCCTTACCTTCTTACCTTTTCTTATCCTTCTTACTTTTTTTCCCTTCCCTTACCCCCACCACCCTTAACTCCTCCCTCCATTCCCTTCCCTGCCTCGCTATCATTCCTTTCTTCCAGTAACTATCCCTGACCATCCCTAACACACCTTCCGTTTTCCTGTAATTCCCAACCCTCATTCTCCCGTCCCCCCTCTCCTCTATTTTCCTTCCCTACACTTCCCTTCCATCTTCCTCATTTTGTCCCCTCCTATTCCTACTCCCTCAGTACATCTCCTCCCTTCCTCGATACATCTCCCTCCCTCGGTACATCTCCTTCCTCCCTCGGTACATCTCCTCCCTCACTCAGTACATCTCCTCCCTCCCTCAGTACATCTCCTCCCTCCCTTAGTACATCTCCTCTCTCCATCAGTACATCTCCTCCCTCCCTCAGTACATCTCCTCCCTTCGTCGATACATCTCCTCCCTTCCTCGATACATCTTCTCCCTTCCTCGATACATCTCCGTTCCTCGATACATCTCCTCCCTTCCTCGATACATTTTCTCCCTTCCTCGATACATCTTCTCCCTTCCTCGATACATCTCCTCCTTTCCTCGAAACATCTCCCTTCCTCGACACATCTCCTCCCTCCCTCAGTACATCTCCCTTCCTCGATATATCTCCTCCCTCCCTCAGTACATCTCCTCCCTTCCTCGATACATCTCCTCCCTCCCTCGGTACATCTCCTCTCTCAGTACATCTCCTCCCTTCCTCGATACATCTCCTCCCTCCCTCAGTACATCTCCTCCCTTCCTCAGTACATCTCCTCCCTCCCTCAGTACATCTCCTCCCTCCCTCAGTACATCTCCTCCCTTCCTCGATACATCTCCTCCCTCCCTCAGTACATCTCCTCCCTCAGTACATCTCCTCCCTTCCTCGATACATCTCCTCCCTCCCTCCCTCAGCACATCTCCCTTCCTCGATACATCTCCTCCCTCCCTCAGTACATCTCCTCCCTTCCTCAGTACATCTCCTCCCTCCCTCAGTACATCTCCCTCCCTCAGTACATCTCATCCCTTCCTCGATACATCTCCTCCCTCCCTCAGTACATCTCCTCCCTTCCTCAGTACATCTCCTCCCACCCTCAGTACATCTCCTCCCTCCCTCAGTACATCTCCTCCCTTTCTCGATACATCTCCTCCCTCCCTAAATACATCTCCCTCCCTCAGTACATCTCCTCCCTCCCTCAGTACATCTCCTCCCTTCCTCGATACATCTCCCTCCCTCAATACATCTCCTCCCTCCCCCAGTACATCTCCTCCCTTCCGCGATTCATCTCCTCCCTTCCTCGGTACATCTCCTCCCTTTATCGGCACATCTCCTCCCTCTGTACATCTCCTCCCTCTCTCAGTACATCTCCTCCCTCCCTCAGTACAACTCCTCCCTTCCTCGATACATCTCCCTTCCTCGGTACATCTCCTCCCTTCCTCGGTACATCTAGTCCCTTCCTCGGTACATCTCCTCTCTCCCTCAGTACATCTCCTCCATTGCTCGATACATCTCCTCCCTCCCTCAATACATCTCCTTCCTCCCTCAGTACATCTCCCTCCCTCAGTACATCTCCTCCCTTCCTCGATACATCTCCTCCCTTCCTCGATACATCTCCCTCGATTCATCTCCCTTCCTCGGTACATCTCCTCCCTTCCTCGGTACATCTCCTCCCTCCCTCAGTACATCTCCTCCCTCCCTCAGTACATCTCTCTTCCTCGATACATCTTTTCCCTCCCTCAGTACATCTCCTCCCTCCCTCAGTACATCTCCCTCCCTCAGTACATCTCCTCCCTCCCTCAGTACATCTCCCTCCCTCAGTACATCTCCCTCCCTCCCTCAGTACATCTCCTCCCTTCCTCGGTACATCTCCTCCCTCCCTCAGTACATCTCCTCCCTCCTTCAGTACATCTCCTCCCTCCCTCAGTACATCTCCCTTCCGCGATACATCTCCTCCCTCCCTCAGTACATCTCCTCCCTTCCTCGGTACGTCTCCTCCCTCCCTCAGTACATCTCCTCCCTTCCTCGATACATCTCCTCCCTCCCTCAGTACATCTCCCTTCCTCGGTACATCTCCCTCCCTCAGTACATCTCCTCCCTTCCTCAGTACATCTCCTCCCTTCCTCGGTACATCTCCCTCCCTCAGTACATCTCCTACCTCCCTCAGTACATCTCCCTCCCTCAGCACATCTCCGCCCCCCCTCGGCACATCTCCCTCACTCAGTACATCTCCTCCCTCCCTCGGTACATCTCCCTCCCTCGGTACATCTCCCTCCCTCAGTACATCTCCCTCCCTCAGTACATCTCCTCCCTCCCTCGGTACATCTCCCTCCCTCAGTACATCTCCTCCCTCCCTCGGTACATCTCCCTCCCTCGGTACATCTCCTCCCTCCCTCAGTACATCTCCTCCCTCCCTCAGTACATCTCCTCCCTTCCTCGATACATCTCCTCCCTCCCTCAATACATCTCCTCCCTCCCTCAGTACATCTCCTCCCTTCCTCGATACATCTCCCTTCCTCGATACATCTCCTCCCTCCCTCAGTACATCTCCTCCCTTCCTCGGTACATCTAACTTATGACGTCTCAAGCTTTTGTATGTAAATAATTCACAGACAAAGACAGAGGCTAAAAGGGGAAGTGGCTAGGGCCTGGAGGATGGTAGGTGGCTAGGGAGGGGAGGATGGTAGGTGGCTAGAGACAGGAGGATGGTAGGTAGCTAGAGACTGGAGGATGGTAGGTGGCTAGAGACTGGAGGATAGTAGGTGGCTAGAGGCTGGAGGATGGCAGGTGACTAGGTTGGGGAGGATGGCAGGTGGCTAGGTTGGGGAGGATGGCAGGTGGCTAGGTTGGGGAGGATAGTAGGTGGCTAGGTTGGGAAGGATGGTAGGTGGCTAGGGAGGGGAGGATGGTAGGTGGCTAGGGACTGGAGGATGATAGTTGGCTAGGGAGGGGAGGCAGGCAGGTGGCTAGGTTGGGGAGGATGGCAGGTGGCTAGGTTGGGGAGGATGGTAGGTGGCTAAGGTGGGGAGGCTGGTAGGTGGCTAGGTTGGGAAGGATGGTAGGTGGCTAGGTTGGGAAGGATGGTAGGTGGCTAGGGAGGGTAGGATGGTAGGTGGCTAGGGACTGGAGGATGATAGTTGGTTAGGGAGGGGAGGCAGGCAGGTGGCTAGGTTGGGGAGGATGGTAGGTGGCTAGGTTGGGAAGGATGGTAGGTGGCTAGGGAGGGTAGGATGGTAGGTGGCTAGGGCCTGGAGGATGGTAGGTGGCTAGGGACTGGATAATGGTAGGTGGCTAGAGACTGGAGTATGGTAGGTGGCTTGGGTGGGGAGGATGGTAGGTGGCTAGGGCCTGGAGGATGGTAGGTGGCTAGTAACTGGATAATGGTAGGTGGCTAGAGACTGGAGTATGGTAGGTGGCTTGGGTGGGGAGGATGGTAGGTGGCTAGGGCCTGGAGGATGGTAGGTGGCTAGGGACTGGATAATGGTAGGTGGCTAGAGACTGGAGTATGGTAGGTGGCTTGGGTGGGGAGGATGGTAGGTGGCAAGGGACTGGAGGATGGTAGGTGGCTAGGGTGGGGAGGACGGTTGGTGGCTAGGGACAGGAGAGTGGTTGGCTGCTAGGGACGGGAGGATGGTTGGTGGCTAGGGAGGGGAGGATGGAGGGTGGCTGTGGAGGGGAGGATCTTAGCTGGATAGAGAGGGGTGGATGGTAACTGGCTTGGGTGGGGTGGATGGTAACTGGCTAGGGTGGGGTGGATGGTAGGTGACTAAGGAAGTGAGAGTGGTTCAGGACTGCAGGGAAGTGGTACAGTACCATGGGAGAGTAGAACACAACAGTAGAGGAGTGGCACTGTACCATGAGAGTGACACACAGTATTTTGTATGTCGTTATCATGTCTTCCCTAACCCTCCTGTCGTCCAGTGTCGTCAGACCGATTTCCCTTAACCTTTCTTCATAGGACATTCCCCTTAGCTCTGGAACTAACCTTGTCGCAAAACTTTGCATTTCTCTAATTTCTTGATGTGCTTGATCAAGTGTGGGTTCCAAACAGGTGCTGCATACTCTAGTATGGGCCTGACATACACAGTGTACAGTGTCTTGGATGATTCCTTACTAAGGTATCGGAACGCTGTTCTCAGGTTTGCCAGGCTCCCATATGCTGCAGCAGTTATCTGGTTGTGTGCTGTGTGCTTCTGGAGACGTGCTCGGTGTTATACTCACCCCAAGATCTTTCTCCTTGAGCGAGGTTTGCAGTCTTTGGCCAGAAGCAGAAGATACTTGAAGACGATGTAATCAGTCCATCACCCTTAAAGTCGTAGAATTTTGAGGTTGTCAGTCCCTCAGAAGAGTACTCTTCTCCAGACTGAGGGACTGACCACCTCAAAACTTCAAGGGTGATGGACTGATTACATCGTCTTCAAGTATCTTCTGCTTCTATCAACTTCTCTGTACTCGACTGAAGAAGCCTACTGTGTAGGCGAAACGTTTCGAAACAAAGATACCTAACTGTTGCATATGTGTCTTACCTAACAACCTGTCGGTATTTTATACCATTTTAATGTTCAGTCTTTGGCCACTTAGCCTATACTCCGTCTGCGGTCTTCTTTGCCCTTCCCCGATCTTCATGACTTTGCATTTGGTGGGGTTAAATTCGAGAAGCTAGTTTCTGGACCAGGTGTCCAGCCTGTCCAGGTCTCTTTGAAGTCCTGCAAGATCCTCATCTGATTTAATTCCCCTCATTAACTTCACATCATCTGCGAACAGGGACACTTCTGAGTCTAACCCTTCCATCATGTCATTCACATGTACCAAAAATAGCACTGGTCCTAGGATCGACCCCTGTGGGACCCCGCTCCCTGTCAGGTATTCTCTGATCCGCTGCAGTGCCCTTCCTGTTATACGAGCCTGATCCTCTAGCTTTTACACTAATCTTCTGTGAGGAACTGTGTCAAAGGCCTTCTTGCAGTCCAAGAAGAGGGAATCAACCCATCCCTCTCTCTCGTGTCTTACTTCTGTTACTTTATCATAAAACTCCAGGAGGTTTGTAACACAGGATTTGCCTTCCATAAATCCGTGCTGGTTGGCGTTTATACTCTTGTTCCGTTCCAGGTGCTCCACCACTCTCCTCCTGATAATCTTCTCCATGACTTTGAATACTATACACATCAGTGACACTGGTCTATAGTTGAGTGCCTCTTTTCTGTTTCCTTTTTTAAAAAATGGGAACTACATTTGCCGTCTTCCATACCTCGGGTAGTTGCCCAGTTTCAAGAGATGTGTTGAAGATTGTGGTTAGTGGCACATACAGCATTTCTGCTCCCTCTCTAAGGATGTACGGGGAGATGTGTGTGTGTGTGTGTGTGTGTGTGTGTGTGTGTGTGTGTGTGTGTGTGTGTGTGTGTGTGTGTGTGTGTGTGTGTGTGTGTGTGTGTGCGCGTGCGTGCCACAATTACAAAAAAGCAATCTAACGCAAATAAGCCATCCTCTATTTGCATGTTCTGCGCGCTCCCACACACATACGCACGCACGCAAGACTCTACACCTGTAACTGGATACTGGTGAATGAGTACACACACACACATACACTAACAATTTTTATGAGCTGTGCTCCACCACTGATATATAAAATAGCAAAATACCCCACTACTACCACATGTCTCTAGCCAGCCAGCGAACCATCTAGCTAACCAGTCAGCCAACCAGCAAGCCACTCACTAGTACCATGGGAGAGTAGAACACACAGTTGGGGAGTGGTGCTGTA
Organism: Cherax quadricarinatus; assembly: GCF_038502225.1. Lineage (NCBI taxonomy): Eukaryota > Metazoa > Arthropoda > Malacostraca > Decapoda > Parastacidae > Cherax > Cherax quadricarinatus. Next base: position 32,196,983 of record NC_091307.1, read on the forward strand.
CCGAGGGAGTGGTACAGTATCATGACAGAATAGAACACAACAGATGGGGAGTGGTACAGTACCATAGCAAAGTAGAACATAACAGATGGGGAGTGGTACAGTACCATGGCAGAGGATCACACAACAGTTAGGGAGTAGAACAGTACCATCTAGCTAACCAGTCAGTCAGCCAACCAGCCAGAAAGCCTCCTAACAAGCTAGCCTGCTAACCAAACAGCTAACAAAGACCCCAGCTAGACAGTAAACCACGCTCACAGCCAATCCGCCTGCCAGTTACTAAGCCATACCCGCCAGGAAGCCAGTCAATAAGCAACAGCCAAATAACAAATCAGTCAATGAGCTAGCCACCTAGTCAGCCACACGGACATCTAAAGCAACCAAGCAACTGGGGATCGATGCAAGAAGTGCTTGTGAACCCAAGCGATGCCTCACTGTCTGTCTGAGCTCTGCAGCATGCATCCCCGGCTCGCCCAGTGCCTGCGTGATTGAGCCCGTTAAACGCTCCTGCATTGCACCCTCTTCAAGCACTGGTAATTAAGATCGTTACACCGTTTACTTCCTATAGAGGCCAGAGAGGTGTAAGCACTCGCCTTGGTGGATCACAGCAACGTGTCCTGTTGGGTCTGAACACCCGCCTCGACACTTCTAGGTACAAGAAGCGCCGTTGAAGACCTTAGAGACTGATTTGCAGCTCATTCGCGATCAACGAGCGATCAACACTCAGTTGTGAATGTTTTATTGCTGTGCTCTCTCGTAAGCTTCATTGCCAGCCAGATGTATTGCGTTTTTTTTTATTTACAAATTTTTGGGCAAATATACGATTTTATAAGTTTATTGAATCTAAACCATCTTAATCTAACCTAAGATTGACGTTGAGTGCTACTTCAGAAAAGTGACGTAGTAAAATGGGAACTGAATGAAAGGTTGGCGCTCTCAAGTTTTCTTAAAATTTCTTAGAAATTAATTGACAGATTCTTAAAACTGTGATGCATTTATAAAGATTATCTTAAGTACTACACACAATTATTCTTTCTACTTTTGCATTAACTTGAAATAAATTAATCTACTCCAAATATGGAGGATTGAACTTGAAACAGTGCAATAATAATAATAATAATAATAATAATAATAATAATAATAATAATAATAATAATAATAATAATAATATAGCCGGGTACACACATTCATATCTCCCTTGTTGGAGTTTATTGGTTCGAACCAAAAGCGTTAACTCGCAATTTTTATATGGGTGTGAAACATAGGTTGTGAATGTTGCAGCAAAGAGGAGGTTGGAGGCAGTGGAGATGTCATGCTCGAGGGCAATGTATAATGGAAATATTACGATAAGAATTCATAGCCTGGAGATTAGGAGGTGCGTGGCCACTAAAAGTATTATGCAGAGAAGTGAGGAAGAATTGTTGGGGTGGTTTGCACATTTAGAGAAAGTGAAGCAAAATAGGATAGTTTGGAGGGTGTATAAATCTGCAGTGGAGGGAAGCCGGGGTAAGAATCTCCCTTGGAAAGGTTGGACCGAGGAGGTTTTGTGTCCGAGGACCTTGGACGTCCAGCAGGCACGTGTGAGCATGTTAAGAGTGGAGGCAAATGAGCTTTAGGATTTGACGAGCTGTTGGAGTGTGAGCAAGATAACATTTTATAAAATGATTCAGCGAAACCGGTTACCTGGACTTGAGTCCTGAAAGTAGAAAGTACATTGCCTACACTCTGAAGGAGGGATGGGGCTATTTGAAGTTTGGAAAGGCATATCAGCGCGCCTCTGATAAGACAGTTGATAAAGTGAATGATGGCGAATGTTTCTTTTTCGGGTCACCCTACCTTGGTGGGAGACGGCCAGTGCGTTAAAATTAACAATAATTATAATAAAATGAAATATTAATAATAATAAAAATAATAATAATAATAATAATAATAATAATAAATTTACAGTTGCAAGTTGTCCACTTCTGGTGCAGACCTTGCCTTACACTCCATAATTCCAACAGACACTACAGAAAAATACTAGATTCTTTAGTCCTTCAGAAGTTCGATAGATTGTGGATCATTCAGAAATTCAGTAGATAATAGATTCTTCAGAGCTTCGATAGACGCTACACCTTGAAGAGTGCGAAAGCTGCTCAATACTCCGGAGCTCCGGTAGACGCTAGATCTTCCAGTTTGATAAATGCTCGATCCATCAGAGCTCTAATAAAGTTTTAATCCTCCAGGCTTCTTATAAATGCTGGATCCTCCAGGGCTCTGATAGACGTTAGATCCTCCAGGGCTCTGATATATACTAGATCCCTCAGAGCTTTGTTAGATGCTCTATTCTTTAGAGTTACAGTTAACTTCTATTCTTATGAACATTCTTCAGCGCCTCCATACATTTCTCGAATCTTACATGTCCCATCGGATTAGCAAAGATTTTTTTTCAGCAAACGCACAGATCCTACACGAATCCTCCAGATTTTCTGCAATTCCACTACAACTATTACAAACTCTCCCGTTATGAAAAATCCCACAACGTTCCATTAAATCTATCAGGATTCCTGCAATTATATCTAATCTCTTAAAAAGTTTGAGTGTATATATTTTGAACAGAATTAAGACACATCTTTTGAAAATATCTTAAAAACATCTTCAGGTTATTTATATGGGAGATATGTAAAAGAGTAGACAATGAAAGGAATAAAAGTGATGAGAGAGGTGAAAATAAAGTTGCCGCTAATAAAACACTGCTATGAGGTTAAATCTGGAGCGGTGATTCCCCGTCCGACCAACACAATCCTAGTATGGTGATGCTCGTTGTAGACAGTAAGACCTTGGTGTCCTGGCCACAAGTTATTTGCGGATAGCGCTCTTTCTTTCTTTTTCATCTTACACTGAATGCTAATGTACTTCAGTGGGGTCGTTCAGAGTGTGATATTCCTGCCCGCTCGGTGATATTGTAGTCAAAAGTGTACTAATTTTTTCCTCTCACATTAAATTAGATCAAGCAATGATGTGCATAGGCAACGTCAGGATAAATATGTATGATAGTGTACGTCGAATTTTTCAGAATTCGAATTCTCCAACACAGTCAAGTGTAATCTCATAGTTCTAGCTGCTGATTGGGCGGTGTAGCCTTCTGATGGTGTAGGCAACCAATCAGTCAGTCTCAGCTGTGTAAAGGCAGGGAGAAGGGGAAGCAGCTAGCATCACCGCGTCAACTGTTCCCTGATAGGAGATTGTGTTTTGCGTCACAGTCAAGGCGTCCAGCAGGAGGGGAAGGGGGTAGAGGGTGTCTGGATCTGAATCGAGGCGGCATTGTGATAGAACACCTGGAACGTCGAGACAAAAGGCAACACTTACTTTGTTTTTCTTGCATATAAGGCGCACAAGCATATGAGACGATCTTTCCATGCAGATGTAACGTAACGTTAGTAAACAAATGCTGAAGCGTAACCAAAAGCCTGCCCTTGACCCTGACCTTGAGAAAATAAGGCGCAAGGTGATTTTCCAAGACATTTTGCGGGGAAAAAATGAGCGCCTTATATGCCGGAAAATACGGTATTTGTATGTACATATATTTTTTTAAGTAAATTTGGTACACGCTCAGCATTCCGTTACTTTATTATGTATGATAATTACATGTACTTGGTGGGAACATAAAGCAGTCATGGATACAAGGTCAAGATGTCGACAGGATAGAGCGAGAGGCTCATGCAGAGCAAGCATATATTTTGACAACGGTTTCTTCCGTGTAGAGCTGTGTTTAATTACACAGGATGAGTTGCATAAATGAAGCGTTGAAATTGTTAGTCTGAGCTGGGACATTTACATTGAGGAGGATGGGAAGAGAAATTCTACTATACTTCTCTCCCCATCCCACTCTAAGACCGTATCCCATTTTTTCCTGTCTCCCGAGTACCGTCATAGAAGCTAAGACGTTGTGTAGTTTTAAAAATAGGTTGGATAGGTGAATGAGTGGGTGTGGGTGGGTGTGAGTTGGACCTAACTAGCTTGTGCTACTAGGTTCGGATGCTCTGCTCCTCCTTTAAGTGACGTGTCTGACCTCACTAGGTCAGAGAGGTCAGACGGTCAGTGAGCTTCAGGTCACTAGGTCAGTGAGCTTAAGCCGGTAGAGGAATTGGACCTGCCTCGCATGGGCCAGTAGGCCTGTTGCAGTGTTCCTTATTTCTTATGTTCCTCTTATGTTCTTATAACCCACTGTTCCTCATTCTTCCCATAACCCATTGAGTCAGTGTCGCCTAAGTGGCACAAATTCTGTTGTGTACCTCACATTAATGCCGTGAGTAGTAGCTCACAGGATTACTGTAAAGTACTCAGCATTAATACGAGCGGAAGCTCGCAAGAACAGGATTACAGAAGTCATAATGAACCTTGAGACTCGATTGGGAATAGTTACATCTTTACAAATATTAGTCATATATTATATTAAAAGTTCTTCACATAAGAAATCTACGCAATACAATGTTGAGAAACAATCTCAAGAAAATTTGAGTATTTTATTACCACCAAAAGTATTGGTCACTATTAAGTTACAATATACTCAAACATCATTTCATTTGAACGTTGAAAAATGTGCATACAGATACCTTTGCCCTGTCCTCTAGGGTTTACTTGAACTTGGCTCTAGACGTTTGGCCTATGCAGCTCTTCCTCTTTCATCATCCCACACTTCTCATCCCAAACTTTCTCCCTATTCCACTCTTTTTTCCTCTTTATCCTCCACCCTATCCCTATATTCTTCAGACATTTTTTTCCTACATATCCTACTCTATCTCTCTCTCTCTCTCTCCCTATCCTCCTCTTTCTAATCCACTCATCCTTGATCTCTGTCGTACTCTTCTACATAACACTTTCTCCCTTTTCTGCACTTACAGCACTTTTCCTTCTTATTGCATTTTTCCTATCTCATTTTCCTCCTTATAACATTTTTCCTATACACCATTTTCATGTTAGACTCCTTCTCCGATCCTGTCCCATTGTTTCTCCCTCATTATTCCTCTCTTTCCCCTCCCCTTCCTCTGTTCAACTCTTCCTTATTCCCTGTCTCACTATCCCCAGACCATATCCGTTTCTTCCTCCCTATTCTACCTTTATTCCCATTTCCATCCCATCTTCTGCCATCTTCATCTCACTCATGCACCCCATGGTTCAGCCAGACAGCCTCCTGGGGTGTCGCCAGGAAGCAGACGTGAGCGCCTGCTGATGATGGATTAAAGTTACTTACCACAAATATAGAACTAGTCAACAAGCCTTCGAAAAAGTTCGTCGTTGAGGGGTGATCATGAGGGCTTCACCTACGTCTGGAAACCCGAGCAAACATAAGCCCCGCTTGATAAATTACGTGAAGGATTATCGGTAAATGTATCCTATCTGGTGCGAGATTTTTTTTCCAAGTCGATTGCTACTTGGGAAGTTAACAGTGGTTGGATGAGGACGTGCTGTGACACTTGGGAAGCATACCTGGAGAGGGTTTCGGGGGGGTCAACGCCCCCACTGCTCGATCTGAGACCATGCCTCGTGATGGATCAGGGTCTGATCAACCAGGCTGTTACTTTGTAGATGAATGGTTCAGAGAACCGACATGTTGTTGAATTAGACACATGTGCAACTCTTGGGTATCTTTATTGAGGAAACGTTTCGCCACACATTGGCTTCATCATCTTAATACTTGGGAATTCTTCACTTGCCTAACCCTTGGGCACGACCTACTTCCATATTGGACAAATGTGACACCACCTACGACTGCTGCCCCTCACCTGTCTACGGTTTATAAGCTGCTTCTCCGCTCATATACCGTATTCTATTCAAGATTGATGGACTGACCACATCGACTCAAGGCTGAGGGACTGATTACCTCATTCTCCTCCTGTTCTTCAAGTTTCTCCTTTGTATGGACTGATGAAGCCACTGTGTGGCGAAACGTTTCGTCAATAAAGATACCCAAGAGTTGCACATGTGTCTAATTCAACAGGCTGTTACTGCTGGCCGCTCGCAAGCTGACGTACGAACCACAGCCCGGTTGGTCAGGTACTGACTTTAGGTGTCTGTCCAGTGCCTTCTTGAAGAGAGCCAAGGGTCTATTTGTAATCCCCCTTATGCATGCTGGGAGGCAGTTGAATAGTCTTGGGCCCCGAACACTTATTGTGTTCTCTCTCAGTGTACTCCTGACTCCCTTGCTTTTCATTGGGATAATGCTGCATCTTCTGCCGAGTCTTTTGCTTTCATGGGGAGTGATTTTCGTGCGCAAGTTTTGTAGTAATCCCCTTAGGATTTTCCAAGTGTATATTATCATGTATCTCTCTCGCCTGCGTTCCAGGGAATACAAATCAAGGGTGGGGGGTAGGGGGGCCATGAAAGTTCTTTACACACTCTCCAGGTCAGCAATTTCGCCTGCCTTGAAGAGGGCAGTTAGTGCACAGCAGTATTCCAGCCTAGAGAGCACAAGCGATTTGAAGAGAATCATCATGTGCTTGGCGTCCCTAGTCTCATTATCCATCCTATCATTTTCCTAGCTGATGCGGTAGATACATTCTTGTGGTCTTTGAAGGCGAGATCATAGTGGTCCAGTAGCTGGGACAGGTAGGAGCGACTGCTCTAAACCCATGTTGCCCTGGGTGGTGTAATTGATAGGTATCTAGGTGATTGGCGATCTGCTTCACAGAACCCTTTCAAAGATTTTTATGATATGGGATATTAGTGCTAGCGGTCTGTAGTTCTTTGAAATTTACTTTACTTTTTGGAATATTGTGTTTGGTTGGGAAGGAGGTTAGGGATGGAGGGGGCTCTGTTGGAATCTGTGCTAGTTGTTTTCCCCGATGGTGAGTTTTCATGCTTGTTGATGCATGCCTTGTCTTTCCTCCTGCTTCTAACATCTGCCCTCTCAATTGCTTTTATTCCTTTCTTCTTTCACGGTTGAGGTACACCTAGTGGTATTTTTCCGAGTCACTTAACTACAATTTCTGCTGATGATCTTATTTCATACCATTTCTGTCAAGAATGTCAATTTTGCTGGGTGAATTTTTTCTCTCAAATGCCCCCTCCCCCAAGTCTGAAAATCTGCCACCTGGGACAATTCCTCTTCTCCTTTATTGTGGTATTTTTTATTTTTATTTCCTCCACCTGCTGTCTTTCATCATAAGTAATCCCATCAGCCTCCTGAAGTCCACGAAAAATCAGTGACCTCTCCCTCTACTCTTCCCATTTTCTTTCCCTCTGTATCTTGATATCCAGTTTGATCTCCTTTAGCGTTTTCCTTATCTCCTGGACCTACCAGTGGCCTGATAGCATTTCCACAAAGTTCTTCTTAGCTCCTCCCCCTCATTCAGTCCTCTTACTGGAAGCTAATATTCCTGTTCCAGTCTCTTTGCCCCTTTCATTCTTTGTCCCCACTTTTTGCTTCAACTCTTTCAGTACCTCCTCCAGGCTCTGTACCTTCGCCTCAACAGCTGCAGTTCGTATCTCCCATTTCTTGCTTATTATGCATTTTATGTACTCTTGTTCCATCATGCTCTTGAGCCCTGCTGCCTGTGCTTCCTTCCAGCATAATCTTCCTCGGTTTCCCTGCCTCTTGGAATCCCATTATTCATCCTGTTTAGGATATGCTAGCTTCCAAGAGTTGCAAACTCTGTGCATGTTTTGTGTGTGAGTGTGTGTGTGTGTGTGTGTGTGTGTGTGTGTGTATACTCACCTATTTGCTCACTTGTTGTTGCAGAGGTCGAATCATAGCTCCTGGGCCTCGCCTTTTTGCTGGTTACTACTAGGTTCACTCTATCCCTGCTCCATGAGCTTTATCGTATCTCTTCTTAAACTATGTGTGGATCCTGCCTCCACTGCATCACTCTCCAGACTGTTCCAATTCCTAACAACTCTATGACTGAAGAAAAACTTCCTAACATCCCTGTGACTCATCTGAGTCTTCAACTTCCAGTTGTGACTCCTTGTGCTGTGTCCCATTTCCGAAATTTTCTGTCCCTATCCACCTTGTCAATTCCTCTGAGTATTTTAAATGTCGTTACATGTCCTCCCTATCTCTCCTGTCTACCAGTGCCATCAATTCGACTTTCCTTAACTTCTCCTCGTAGGACATACCCCTTAGGTCTTGTTGCAAACCTTTGCACTTTCTCTAATTTATTGACGTGCTTGGCCAGGTATCTATTCCAAATTGGTGCTGCATACCCCATTATGGCCTGACATGCACGGTATAGACAATCTACACAGGTGTAAAACTGAGAGTGCCATATAAGCGTAGAGTTGAGAGTGCCATATAAGCGTAGAGTTGAGAGTGCCATACTAGTGTAGAGAGACGTGCCAGAGCTCACACTTCATCTTCCGCTCTTGCCTCTGACCCTCAACACTCCTCAAACCATCAACATAAACATATACGCAAGCTTATACAAATAATTTCCGCAGTGACCTACTGTTCTAGGTTTGTAGGTTACTGGTGGCAGTTGTACTATGTAGGATACTGGTCCAGTAGCACCAAGTACGAAGGATACTGGTCCAGTAGCACCAGGTACGTAGGATACTGGTCCAGTAGCACCAAGTACGAAGGATACTGCTCCAGTAGCACCAAGTACGTAGGATACTGGTTCAGTTGCACCAAGTACGTAGGATACTGGTCCAATAGCATCAGGGATGTAGGATACTGGTTCAGTAGCACCAAGTACGTAGGACACTGGTCTAGTAGCACCAAGGAAGTAGGATACTGGTTAAGTAGCACCATGAACGCAGGATACTGTTCCAGTAGCACCAAGTACGTACGATACTAGTCCAGTAGCACCAGCTACGTAGGATACTAGTCCAGTAGTACCAAGAATGTAGGATACTGGTCCAGTAGCACCAAGAATGTAGGATACCGGTCCAGTAGCACTAAGAACGTAGGATGCTAGTCCAGTAGCACCAATTACGTAGGATACTGGTTCAGTAGCACCAGGGATGTAGGATACTAGTCCAGTAGCACCAAGAATGCATGATACTGGTCCAGTAGCACCAAGTACGTACGATACTGGTCCAGTAGCACCAGCTACGTAGGATACTGATCCAGTAGTACCAAGAATGTAGGATACTGGTCCAATAGCACCAAGAATGTAGGATACCGGTCCAGTAGCACCAAGAATGTAGGATACTGGTTCAGTGGCACCAATAATGTAGGATACCGGTCCAGTAGTACCAAGTACATAGGATACTGGTACCAGTAGCACCAAGTACGTAGGATTTTGGTGCCAGTAGCACCATGTACAGAGGATATTGGTGCCATTAGCACAATAGACACAGGCTATTTCTACGAATTCAACTAAGTACATAAACTATTGGTGCCACTTGCACTAATGAAATGGGCAACTGGTGCTACTTCTACTACTGACGTAGACTTTTGGTGCTGGTTGTACTAATGACCTAGGCTGTTGGTGCCGTTTGTACTAAATAAGTTAGCTATTAGTGCTGGTCGCACTGAGTACTCAGGCAATTGGTGCAAGTTGTGCTAAATATGCAGGCTGGAGGCCTGGTCATGGACCGGGCCGCGGGGGCGTTGATCCCCGGAATAACCTCCAGGTAACCTCCAGGTATTTGTGGCAGTTGTGCTGTGACGTAGGCTACTGTCACCAGTTGTTTAAGTAAGGTAGTGATGTACTAGGTGTTACGGAGTACTCAAGGATGGAGCACTGCACCAGACCCAGCAGCACAAGCTAGTCAGGTCCAACTCACACCCACCCACACCCACTCATGTATTTATCTTACCTATTTTTAAAACTACACAACGTTTTAGCCTGAATAACTGTACTCGGGAGTTTGTTCCACTCATCCACGACTCTTACCAAACCAGTGCTTTCCTATATCCTTCCTGAATCTGAATTTTTCCAACTTGAAACCATTGCTGCGAGTCCTGTCTTGGCTGGAAATTTTCAGCACGCTATTTGCATCCCCTTTATTTATTCCTGTTTTCCATTTATACACCTCGATCATATCCCCCCTAATTCTACGCCTTTCGAGAGAGTGCAGATTCATGGCCCTCAGTCTATCCTCATAGGGAAGATTTCTGATACATGGGATCATCTTTGTCATCCTCCTCTGTGCGTTTTCCAGAGCATTTATATCCATTCTGCAATACGGTGACCAGAACTGAGCAGCATAGTCTAAATGAGGACTAACCAAGGGTATATAGAGCTGAAGAACAACCTGAGGACTTCTATTATTTATACTTCTAGATATGAAGCCAAGAATTCTTTAGCTTTATTGTGAACACTAATGCACCGTTGTCTTGGTTTAAAATTACTGCTAACCAGAACTCTTAAATCCTTTTCGCAATCAGTAGTATTAAGATCTACATTATTTAGTTTAAGTGTGGCTTGGTTATTTAACTGTCGAACATTTAGAACTTTTCATTTGTCAATATTAAATTGCATCTGCCACTTCTCCGACCATTGCATCAGTCTATTCAAATCATCCTGGAGTGCTCAAGTGTCCTCATTAGAATGAATTGGACGGCCTATTTTGGTGTCATCAGCAAATTTGCTTATGTCGCTATTTATTCTCTCATCTATGTCGTTTATGAAAATTGTGAACAACAACGGGTCCAACGCTGACCCCTGAGGAACACCGCTTGTGACGTGCCCCCATTCTGATTTCTCTCCATTTATGCAAACTCTCTGCTGCATATTTGTCAGCCACGCCTCTACCCAGGAAAAAATTTCTCCTCCTATTCTGTGTGCCTTAATTAAGTTTCCTCAATAGCCTCTGGTGTGGAACTCTATCGAAAGCCTTACTGAAGTCCATATACACAATATCATATTCATACCATGATCTACCTCCTCAAACACCTTAGTGAAAAAAGTTAGCAAATTCGTAAGACAGAAACGCCCCTTTGTAAAACCGCGTTGAGATTCATTAATCAATCTGTGCCTATCAAGATGGCTACGAACTGCTTCGGCAATTGATTCCAAAACAATATTTATATACAATAACCTCCATATATAATGTCATTTTCTGTGTAGTATACGGAAAGCAAACACATTTTATTCCTGTTAGTCAGGCAGTGGCCAGGACAGGAGCAGATGAGAGATGTGTTTAGTTTAGTACCAGACTGGTGGTGACGGGGTGAAGTTATCATGTTTGGGCTGTAGTTTGAGTAGGTAATTTTGGTAAGTTTAATAGTGTATTCCATTTTGTGTATTTTCTGGCGCTCTCATGTTTATTTGTAAAGCCCTAGTATGCAGGATCCTGTGTTTTGGAGAGTATTTAACGTTTCCACTGTAGGCTATGTAGCCTGCAGAAAGGTTGGGGTGTCATGGAGCCTCCCTGTTCATAAATGTCCATTTATTTTAACTCAGTAGCAGTGCTAGTGAGCTAATGTGAACTGGAGTGTGGTGGTTTTTTGTAGTAGTTATAAGCTGTATATAAGTTATTATTAATATATATATTTTTGTATAGGTGAGTTTGTTTGTCCTTCCATATACTATATTAATTATTTGCACTCGTGCTTCATTATATGAGTACATACTGGCCCAAGGTTTGCTGTCTTTTTCAGAGTAATTTTATAACCCCTAGACAGCAGTGTGAGCAGCCTTTAGGAGCCAGGAATATTTTATTTAAGTTACGACATCAAAGTCGTAACACTTGGTAAGTAAGCTCTTGGTACCATTTCTATTCAGGACAATTTACAAAAATTCCTTTTAGCAACAAGTTTTGTAACGATATTTTTATTATGCAGTATGCAATAATTTCGCAAAAATCATTCTGAACCTAACGAAAAATATATATTTCATTGTGTTTGTTTACTAATTATTAAATAATTGCAAACTTATTTAAAATACATTTAGCTGGATTAGGCTAAATTAAGTTGCGCTTGTAATAAGGTTAGGTAAACGTATAAGAGAAAATTTTTACAAAGGGCTTAATCTTAAATGAGTTCTTGCTAAATCACCAATTATATATCTATATATATATATATATATATATATATATATATATATATATATATATATATATATATATATATATATATATTAATAGTGCAATATATATTTAATTTACATTCAAACCAACAACAGCAAAAAATGTACACATCCGCCTTGTGAATGAATATAAATCTTAGGATTGACATTATCCTTGAGCAGCAGCAAGACCACACATATTATAATGACGCGCACGCGCGTTCACATACAATACTCACGCACTTGCACACGCGCGCGCACACAAAAACATGAAAACGACATAAAATAATGCGAGGAATTGAGAAGGTGCATAAAGACAGGCTGTTCCACAGTTGGGACACAGCAATAAAGGGTTGCAATTGGAATTTGAAGATTTAAATGAGTCAGAGGGATAATAGGAAGTATTTCTTCAGCCATATAGTTGTCCGGAAGTGGAATAGTCTGTAAAGTGATGTAGTCGAAGCAAGAATCATACATAGTTTTAAGATGAGGCATTATAAAGCTCATGGAGCAGGGAGAGAAAGGACCTAGTAGCGACCAGTGGAGAGGTGGGGCCAAGAGCTATGACTCGACCCCTGCAACATGTTTGAGGACCGCTACTGTTAAACATAAATGTCTCCTAGGTAAAACACGGGATAAAGTTTATGGTGCAAAACTAGTGAGAATAATAATAACAGAAATGGACAAATGTAATTTCCAGGGAGGCCTCAACAGGCATCAAATGAGGTCCGGTAAGCGTTGTCTGGAGTTCAATGTGAATAAACGCAAAGCACTGCAAAGTTAGACTAGACACAGAATACGTCATGAGTTTAATGAAGCTGCAATTATGAGTGAAGGAAAAGAGCCTAAGGGTGAACATTACATCAGTTATGTCAACTGGGCTACACAGGAACCGGTCGTACAACAACAGCGGTAATTGCAAAGGCTAGCAAACTTCAGAATAAAATTCAAGAACTTGAACAAAGAATCCTTCTGAACTTCATTCGCGATAAATGTCAGGTAAGTCACTGAGTACATGACCTCATTGTGGAGCCCTCCCCCCTAAACCTGATCAAGCAAGTCCAGAAGCATCGAAAAATCCAAGGAATTTCAACATGACTAGTCATAGAGCAGAGAGAAATTAATATTCAGTATGTCTTGAAGCTTCAAAAGATTCAAAGAACTGCAACAAGACTAGTCCAAGAGCTGAGTTGGATGTGCAATGAGGTGAGGTTCATGAACTTAACGTGACAACTTTGCCAAAGAGCTGGACAATTGGAGATATGATTATGTCTTACTAAACCTTAAGAGTAATTGACTGGGCTGATAGGAAAAAATGTGTAAATTAAGAGCTCCAGAGTCATAATGACAGGCGAAGCTGAGAACGCAGATGTAACAGGACGTAAGGAAGTAATTCTTTAGTCTCAGGCTGATTGCAAAATTAAAGGATTTGGTTGAGGCATTGATGGAGGTAAGATAAGATTTCGTTCGGATTTTTAACCCCGGAGGGTTAGCCACCCAGGATAACCCAAGAAAGTCAGTGCGTCATCGAAGACTGTAACTTATTTCCATTGGGGTCCTCAATCTTGTCCCCCAGGATGCGACCCACATCAGTCGACTAACACCCAGGTACCTATTTGCTGCTAGGTGAACAGGACAACAGGTGTAAGGAAACGCGTCGAAATTTTTCCACCCGCCGGGAATCGAACCCGGGCCCTCCCTGTGTGAAGCGGGAGCTTTAGCCACCGGGCCACGAAGCTCCATATATGAACATGCAACGGTAAGAAGAGTAGACGAGTCAATATATGAAAGAAAAAAAGATAAGAAAAAGCCTGGCTTGAAAAGAAACTGTTTTGCAATCACACCGGACTAAAGACAACTGAAAAAGACTGCGTTAAAGGACTGAAGAAAGAAGGAGAGCTCATCAGAAATGAAAAGGAAGTCTGTGAGGAAATGAATAAACGATTTAAGGTCTTTTCTGTGGAAACATGAACAACACCGATGAATCAGAAGAGATACGCCATCTAATATACACAAAAGCGGAAGAGGTGAAAGAAATCTTTAGTGTGCGGGATACATGAGAAGAAATTGGATTTGAAAAAGTGTCACCATTGATTTTTCGAGGATCAGACACATTATCTGAACGACTAACTAAAATATACAAGTCAATTCGACACAATTGCTAGAGATTTAGAAGACAGGTAAAGTAGTCCTAGTATTGGAGAGGAGCTGATCAAAATATCGACTTGGATGACAGCCAATAAACTTACGCTTAACACTGACAAAACCTACTATATTATGTTTGGTAGCAGAGCAGGAGATGCGCAAATTAACATTAAAATCGACAACACTCTAATTACCAGACATAATGAGGGCAAATTCCTAGGCCTATACCTTGACAACAACCTGAATTTCAGCACCCATATCCAACACATAACCAAAAAAGTATCCTAAACGGTTGGGATCCTCTCCAAGATACGATACTACGTGCCGCAAACTGCCCTTATCACACTATACCATTCACTTATATATCCATACCTCACCTATGCTATTTGTGCTTGGGGATCAACTGCAGCAACACACCTAAAGCCAATAATAATCCAACAAAAAGCTGAAGTAAGAATAATCACTAAATCCCATCCCTGGCAACATACCCCCCCACTCTTCATAGATCTAAACTTACTCCCTGTTCAGTACATCCACACTTACTACTGTGCAATCTACATCTACAGGACCTTAAACTCCAATATCAACCTTGACCTAAAACGCTTTCTTGATAGTTGTGACAGAACCCACAGGCATAACACCAGACACAAACATCTCTACGACATTCCCCGTGTCCGACTAAACCTTTACAAAAATTCAATGTATGTCAAAGGCCCTAAAATCTGGAACACCCTACATGAGAACTCTAGAACTGCAGACACATTCATCACCTTCAAAACTACCATTAGAAAACATCTTATCTCCCTGATACACCCCATCAACTAACTACACGAATACCACCTAGTGGTTCACACTTACACTCACTCACCCATTTGACCATAAACAGAAATATTAATCTCAATCTTAAAATAATGAATCATATGATACTCCAATACTGAAACTATGTACTGTGCCAAAACAAAAGCATTCACATTGCTAAACTCACAAACTAGTATTTAGTCACTTAGCCATAATACCAGGTTACCTCATAATTTGTAATATTTTAAAATAAAAAATTAAACTAAGTCTGCCCGAAATGCCTAGCCATGCTAGGCGTTCTAGTGGTACACTCTGTAATCATTATTTAACTACATGTAAACCACACAACAACCAAATTCTGTAAATTCAACATTGTAATCTTTATAGAGAATAAACTTTGAATTTGAAAATTTGAAATTTGAGTGAGTATAAATGGCCAGTATTAATGATACGAGTACTATGTAAGGTAATGGAGAAAATAGTCAGGAGAGTGATGGAACACCTGTAGGGGAACGGTATCACAAATACAAGTTCTTTCAAAGAGCTTGGTTGTGCTAGGTACCAGCTTATAGTCCAGTCAACAGAACAATCAAGATATGAGAAATAGAGTATACACCAGAAGTTAGTTTTGATTGCCATATATTCCCACTACCAGAACATATAAACAGGAATTTCCACTTTAGATACTAGGGATCAACCAAAGAATCAAACCATGACTAAAGTTGAGAGTAAATGATAGCTCACTGTACAGCTATAAATACGCAGACAGAGAGCAAATTATAGAATAGTGTTAGCCTGCTGAAGGCTCGTGAGAGTATGAAGACACACCAACCCTGTATCCTCAGCTTGAGCAAGCGGACATCCTTAAAATGGTGTACTCATTCAAGTACACAATTATCTACCATACATTAAATCTGGTTTCAGATGACATGCACGAATGCGGTTGTGTGTGATACATGTGGAATACAACATTTGCGCTCACTGTACACTAAAAGCGGATTCATAAATAATAACTAGCATGGGTTTAGAGATTGCAAAACTTCACTCACAAACTTGCTGGAGTTCCATGGTAAAGTAACAATAGTAAGGTAGGAGTGATAAGGATAAGCAGACTGCACATTCTTGGACTACAAGAAGACATTTGATACTGTACCACAAAACACTGAAGCAAAACCCAATAAGAAGGGAAGGGTGCATATGAACTTGGACAATTTGCAGGATTGATCACACAAATGGCCACGTGAATTCAGCTCCAACATATGCAAGGTTATTAACACTGGGAAAGTGGCAAGAGGACCGGAAATTGAGGGTAGATTCAGGGGATAGAAGTGATAATAATACCGAGCATGTCGCCAGAGGCTAACATCAAACAGAATATCCTTTGCAGTCAGCGCTCCTTTAGCAAATCTACGAGATGATTTCAGGAATATTGACAAAGGCTCATTCACGCCCCATATACGACATATATCAGGCCCATTTTGGAGTAAGCAGCAAGAGAACGGAACCCACACTTGTTGAAGTGTGTTAAAACAGCTGGAGAAGGTGAAGAGGTATGCAACGAAATTAGCCCCACATTTTAGAGAAATGAGTTATGAGAAGAGGCTTAAAGAACTGAACCTGGTGACGTAAGATAAAATAACCAAGAGACATGATAACGACATACAAAATACTCAGAGGCTTTTATAAGGTGAACAAGGAGTGTGTGTTTGAAACGCTGGGGACAGGTATTCGAGGTTATATTTGGAAGTTAAAGACTCAGCTGAGCCACCTAGATGACAGTATTTTCTCAGTCTCAAGGTGGTTACGAAGCGGAATGACCTGAACCAAGTACCAGTGGAGGCAGTTTCCATATATAGTTTGAGAATATTTGTAATAAGGTCCATGAGGCAAAAAAAAAAAAAAAAAAATCTGGCACGCAGCAAATCAAGAGCCAGAAGCCGAGATTCGACACTTGCAATAACAAATAGGAAAATATATACAACAGCATCTAAAGATTCTGACAGATCACAAAATATTAAAAAAGTACTTTTTTGGTATAATGGTTCTGAGTAAATGGAACACTTACACTTAATTCACAATTAATTCACACTTAATTCACAGTTTCAGAAGAAGGTATGATCGGGTTTTCTAGGTCAAAATTGAGTAAAGGCAGTCGATAAGCGTCAGGAAGCTGAGCCAGTAACCTTTACTCAACCCCTGCAAGCACTTCTAATTATATGCAGAGCGTTCACAAGAGCCGCAACTCATGGAAAAAGCATATTTATTAGTAAATTAGAAGAAAGGGTTTTCACATAAGTGTACACAATACACAGTATTTTTAATGTGAATCCACTTCTCATACTTTATAATTACTGAACAGAAAGAAAAACGTAATTAAAGTAATTAATGTATTCTCAATAGGTAGCGTTTTGTTTGAACACCTTGTTGAACTAGAGAGAGAGATGTGGAGCACACGTAGAGAAGCGGATTCATGAACAATGACCAAGAGTTTAGAGATGGAAAATTCTGTTTGGAAAACCTGTTAAACTTCTGTGACAAGATAAGTGATCTATGTAATGGATGTAAAGGAGAGCTGCATGACTTCTGATGCTGTAAAGTACAAGAAACCCTGTCAAAATACAAATAACCCGCACATGGAAGAGGAGCTTACGATGACGTTTCGGTCCGACTTGACCATTTACAAAGTTACAAACGTCGTCGTAAGCGCCTCTCTTCTATGTGCGGGTTATTTGTGTATTGTTCCAGTCACGGTATTGTGCCTTTTTTTTTTTGTTAACCCTGTCAAAAAACAAAATGGCCAGGGGCATCTGTCTGGACAAATTTAATAAGCAGGGTTTCACAAGAATACTGAGACCGGTATTGTTTGTATATTAAGTGGGCGGCAGGCTGGGTGAGATGGGGCTCTGTATATTCCTGATCGTTAGCGATCAGGGATACAAGTGGACCAGGACAAATTGCAGCATTGATCAGACAAGTAACTAAAGGAATTCAACCTCAGCAAATGCAAAATCATGATAATTGGAGATGAAAAAATCCGAAAATTGAATACCGACTAGGGAGAAAGTGGTTGCAAACATCGCTCAAGAATAAAGGACTAAGAAGTGAGAATAATACTATAGCCAGAAGCTCACATTTTACGAGCAACCTCTGCAGTTCGTGTCTGGAGTACAATGAGCTTTCAAGAATCTCAAGAGTCAATGGAAACCAACTATGCAACGTATGTCAGCCTAACCTGAAGTGTGCAGTACCAGCCTCCACTCCATCCCTCATCTGATACACCATGTCAAGAAACTGAGAAAGTGCTGAAGTTTGTAACTAGTGTAATCCCAAAGATAATTAAATGAACTTCATGAAGAGAGAGCTAAACTTCACCACATGAGAGGCTAGGACAATGGAAGACATTATAGAGACGTACAAAGCACTCAGTGGACTTGAGAGGCTAGATGAATAAACTGGTGAAGAGGCAGAAAGTAGATTGACATGGGAATATCATGCGTTGAAGATACCGATGAGCTACAGGGTTGTTAGACAATATTTCTTCAGCATCAAGGCAGTTATGAAGTGGAATGAGTTAAATGAAGACGTGCAGAATGTAGAATCTCTATATAGCTTAAAGAATATACATGACGCGGTCAACGAGGCTAGGAGGTCGTGAGCTTAAGAACATAAGAACATAAGAAAGAAGGAACACTGCAGCAGGCCTACTGGCCCATGCGAGGCAGGTCCAACTCTCCTACCGGCTTAAGCCAATGCCCCAACCTAGTCAGGGCAGGTCACATTCACTTAAGGAAGGAACACGACAACTGACCTAGTAGCACAAGCTAATCATGTCCAACTCACACCCACCCACACCCACTCATGTATTTATCTAACCTATTTTTAAAACTACACAACGTTTTAGCCTCAATAACTGTACTTGGGAGTTTGTTCCACTCATCCACAACTCTATTACCAAACCAGTGCTTTCCTATATCCTTCCTGAATCTGAATATTTCCAACTTAAAACCATTGCTACGAGTCCTGTCTAGGCTAGATATTTTCAGCACGTTATTTACATCCCCTTTATTTATTCCTGTCTTCCATTTATACACCTCAATCATATCCTCCCTAATTCTACACCTTTCTAGAGAGTGCAGGTTCAGGGACCTCAGTCTATCCTCATAGGGAAGATTTCTGATACATGGGATCAACTTTGTCATCCTCCTTTGTATGTTTTCCAGAGCATTTATATCCATTCTATAATACGGTGACCAAAACTGTGCAGCATAATCTAAATGAGGCCTAACCAAAGATATGTAGAGTTGAAGAACAACCTGAGGACTCCTATTATTTATGCTTCTTGATATAAAGCCAAGGATTCTGTTAGCTTTATTGCGAACACTTATGCACTGTTGTCTTGGTTTCAGATTACTGCTAACCAGGACTCCTAAATCTTTTTCGCAATCCGTAATATTAAGATCAACATTATTTAGTTTATATGTGGTATGGCTATTTTCCTGTCCAACATTTAGAACTTTGCATTTGTCTATATTAAACTGCATCTGCCACTTCTCCGACCACTGCATCAGTCTATTCAAATCTTCCTGGAGTGCTCTAATGTCCTCGTCAGAATGAATTCGACGGCCTATTTTGGTGTCATCGGCAAACTTGCTTATGTCGCTCTTTATGCCCTCATCAAAGTCGTTTATGTAGATTGTGAACAACAGGGGGCCCAACACTGACCCCTGTGGAACACCGCTCGTGACGCTTCCCCACTCTGATTTCTCCCCATTTATGCAAACTCTCTGCTGCCTATTTGTCAACCATGCCTCTATCCAGGAAAAAAATTCTCCTCCTATTCCATGTGCCTTAATTTTCTTCAATAGTCTTTGATGTGGGACCCTGTCAAACGCCTTACTGAAGTCCATATACACAATATCATATTCATTACCATGATCTACCTCCTCAAATACTTTAGTGAAAAAAGTTAATAAATTCGTAAGGCAGGAACGCCCCTTTGTAAAACCATGCTGAGATTCGTTGATTAATTTGTGCTTTCCAAGGTGGCTACGAACTGCCTCGGCAATTATTGATTCCATAAATTTTCCCACAATGGAGGTTAGGCTTATTGGTCTATAGTTCGAAGCTAAGGACCTGTCACCTGCTTTGAAAATAGGTATCACATTTGCCATTTTCCACTTATTTGGCACCAACCCAGTCTGTAGTGATATATTGAAAAGATTAGCCAGAGGTTTGCTAAGCTCCTCTTTACATTCCTTTAGAACCCTTGCATACAGTTCATCAGGGCCTGGGGATTTGTTAGGTTTTAATTTATCAATTTGCCTAAGAACCATGTCGCTTGTGACCCTAATCGTGCATAGTTTATTATCATCCTGTTCTACATAATTTATTATTTCTGGAATATCCCTAGTATCTTCCTGAGTAAAAACTGAGAGGAAATATGTGTTAAAAATTCTACACATTTCCTTATCACTGTCAGTGAGCTGACCCGAGTAACTTTTGAGTGGGCCTATCTTGTCCCTGATCTTACTTCTGTATACCTGAAAGAATCCTTTTGGGTTAGTCTTCGATTCTCTTGCAACTTTAACCTCATAATCTCTTCTTGCTTTTCTTATTCCCTTTTTTATTTCTCTCTTTAACTGAATATATTGATTTCTTAATTGCACCTCTCCTCTTTTGATTTGCCTATATATGCCTCTCTTTTGACCAATGAGATGTTTTAATCTATTGTTCATCCATTTAGGATCATTTTTGCTTAATATGATTTCCTTATTTGGAACGTAAGTTGTCTGAGCAGCTAGAACTATGCTCTGGAAAATGTCATATTGGCAACCATCACCACCTACCTGACTCATAGTCAGGTCATTCCAGTTCAGCCCACCAAAGTAATTTTTCAGTCCTATAAAATCAGCCAAGTGGAAGTCAGGGACAGAGACTTGATTGCCATTATTAGGGGAATTCTATGATATATTAAAACTGAGTGATTTGTGATCACTTTCTCCAAGCTCATCATTAACCTCAAGATTATTAATTAGCGTTTCCCTGCTGGCAAGAACCAAGTAAAGCAGGTTATTTCCTCTAGTTGGCTCTGTCACAAACTGCTTTAAAAAACAATCCTGAATCGTATCAAGAAAGTCACTTGATTCTAAATTTCCTGCCAAATTGCTCCAGTCAATCTGTCTATAGTTGAAATCTCCCATTATCACAACATTTTCGTATGTAGAAGCCTTACGAATTTCATCCCATAGAAGTTTACCGCACTCCCTATCAAGATTTGGGGCTCTGTAAATCACACCGAAAATTAGTTTTTCTCGGCCCTCGAGAAGCTGTAACCAAACAGATTCAGTGGCTGACGCTTCTAATTTTATATCTTGTCTAACATAACACTTTAAATTGTCTCTGACATACATCGCTACTCCACCACCCTTCCTGTTGACCCTGTCAGTGTGGAATAATTTATAGCCTTGTATGTGACATTCAGAAGGCATCTCTCTATCTTTTAGATTGAGCCAGGTCTCTGTTATAGCAATAATATCTATGTTTCCTACACTTGCAATTAATCTTAGCTCATCTATCTTATTTCTTACATTCCTGCTATTAGTATAGTAAACCTTAAGGGAGCTAGTCCCTTGCTGCCCTCTGCTGTCTCCCTTTGTTTGCTGACATGATCTGTTGTCTTTATTTATAACTTCATAATGAATGCCTTTTATACATTTACTGTTTACAACCCTAGTATTGCAACCTGACTTTCCCACACACTCCCATACCTCTATCTTCTACCAGTTTAAAATCCTAGGCATTTCAGCAATGGCCTTCTCGATTGAGTTTGCAAGAGCTACCACCCCAGCCCCAGAAAGATGTACCCCATCCCTTGCATACATATCATGTTTGCCATAAAAGTTGTCCCAGTTGTCAATGAATGGGATTGCAAGTTCCTTGCAGTATCTGTCTAGCCAGCAATTTACACCAATTGCCCTAGACAACCATTCATTGCCCACTCCCCTTCTAGGCAAGATGCTACATATAATTGGGACCCCTCCCTTAGACTTAATTAAATCTATAGCTGACCTGTACTTATCTAGCAGCTCTTCTCTCCTACCCTTCCCAATATCATTTCCACCAGCAATGAGACAGATAACAGGCTTGTTCCCATTACCTGACATGATATTATCCAACCTGTCGTCTATATCACTAACACCAGCTCCTGGGAAGCACACTCTATCTCTTACCTTCTTATTCCTATTACAGAAGGCACGGTCCATATATCGTACCTGTGAGTCACCAACCACAAGTATGCACTTACCTCTATTTGCAGGGGAAATAGTACCTTTACCTTCACTGGCCACTGAAGTACACTCATCCTGAAGAACAGAGAAGCAATTTCCTACCTTCAAATCTCTCTTAACTTTCCTTATCTTGATGCTCTTCCCATTACTGTGAACCACTTGCCACTTGTAGTAGGTGCTGGATTGCACCTCACTGCTGGTAGCCGTTGCTACCTCCCCACCTACAGCTTCCTCGCAGCGAGAGACAGATTGCACCTCGCTGCTGGTAGCCTCATTCCCCTCCACCATATCAGCCACCTCACACTCGCTCCCAACCCCATTGAGGTGAACCTTCAGCCTCCTAATTTCCTCCTGGAGAAGCAAGACTTCCTCCTTCAACTCTCCAGCCTCAATTTTTAGAACACTGCAAAAGCAAGCCATGGCTTTGTAACTGCCCACGTTAATCCCCAAAGCAGCTCAGGGCCTGTGACCTCACGTGACGACTGAATCAATCAGAATTAAGAGATGGTGCAAGGTGAAGAAGCCTGACCACTATAAAGCACAAGTAGATGAATTCATACAAACACACACACACACACACAGTGAAGAGGCGGGGCCAGGAGCTAGGACTCGACCCTTGCAACCTCAACTAGGTGAGAACTAGGTGAGTACACACACACACACACACACACACACATACACACACACACACATACACACACACACACACACACACACATACACAATCAGTGAAGAGGCGGGGCCAGGAGCTGAGTCTCGACCCCTGCAACCACAATTAGGTGAGTACAATTAGGTGAGTACACACACACACACACACACACATACACACACACACACACACACACACACACACACACACACACACACACACACACTCACACACACACACACACACACACACACACACACACACACACACACACACACAAGTGAAGATCCATACATAGCTTTAAGAAGAGGTAATAAAGCTCTTGGAGCAGGAAGAGAGTGGGGCTAGTAGCGAACAGCGAACAGGTGGGGCCAGAGCTGTAACTCGACCCATGCAACCACATAAAGGCGAGTACACCCAGAAGCACGCGCCAGCATGACTAGTGGCAAGCACTCAAAGTACTGTACCTGACATCAGAGAAGTGTTCCTCATTTTTTTTTTTACAACAGTTAAGTGTAAGAATGTCACGTACACCTGGGGTTCTCGTATTCTCGTTAAAAAAAAAAAACCCTAATTTATTCTAAATTAGAATAACTAAGTATGCTAATTTCAATTCCTTTGCCTGAGTGATACGCTAAATCTAGTAACATAAATTAGAACAAATATTGTAGCAAATACAAAACAACGAAACTGGAGAGAGCACCTCTGGAGTTACATATTATAAGCGCTTTACCTGTGATCAGTTTCGAGAATTTTTATACCTTTGCAGATCGGCCTAAAGCCAGGATTTCCGGTTGACCGCCTGGTCAACCACTCCAGCGGCTGTCAGGTCCTTATTTGCAGATGATGTGAAGTTAATGAGGAGAATTAAAGAAGATGAGGACCAGACAGGTCTACAAAGAGACCTGGACAGGCTGAACGCCTGGTCCAGCAACTGGCTCCTAGAATTTAGCCCCGCCAAATGCAAATTCATGAAGATCGGGGAATGGCAAAGAAGACCGCAGACAGAGTATAGGCTAGGTGGCCAAAGACTGCAAACCTCACTCAAGGAAAAAGATCTGGGGGTGAATATAACACCGAGCACGTCGCCGGAAGCCCACATTAACCAAATAACTGCTGCGGCATGTGGGCGCCTGGCAAACCTGAGAATAGCGTTCCGATACCTAAGTAAGGAATCGTTCGAGACAATACACTGCGTACTTCAGGCCCATACTGGAGTATGCATCACCAGTTTGGAACCCACACCTGGTCAAGCACATCAAGAAATTAGATAAAGTGCAAAAGTTTGCAACAAGGTTGGTGCCAGAGCTAAGGGGAATGTCCTACGAAGAAAGGTTAAATGATGTTCCAGAGATGGGACACAGAAACAAGGGGTCACAATTGGAAGTTGAAGACTCAAATGAACCAAAGGGATGTTAGGAAGTATTTCTTCAGCCACAGAGTTGTTAGGAAGTAGAATAATCTGGGAAGCGATATAGTGGAGGCAGGAACCATACATAGTTTTAAGACGAGGTATGATAAAGCTCTTGGGGCAGGGAGAGGGAGGACCCAGTAGCGGTCAGTGAAGAGGCGGGGCCAGGAGCCGAATCTCGACCCTTGCAACCACAATTAGGTGAGTACACACACACACACACACACACACACGACGAAGCAGGGCCAGGAACTGTGACACGACCCCTGCAACCACGTACAGATGAGTATATGAAGGTAAGCACACAATACACAAACACACAAAAACAAAATATAGCTAGAAGAAATTATGTTGCTGCGCAATACGAGAATATATCTGTATTGCATAAGCTCAGCTCCCTGTACGTCAATGCATGCAAATATTGCAGCAAACATTGGCGCTCATGATCTGAAGAAAATCAAAGGAGGTATTCACAAGTTATCACGTGGACCCTGATATCCCAATTTCTTCAATAAAAATGGGACATTACGGTAAACACAACACAAAACAAACTCAACCCACCAGTACAAAAGCATCATCTTTGAAGCCAGGATAAAGAGGAATTCTCTGGTTATTTCAGAGAAACCAACATCCTTCAATTCACCAGTACATTAAGTTTGAAGCTGCTCACAGATTGCATAATGAGATTATTAGTATTGAAGAGTGAAGCCTATCGGATGATGCACTCTGAATTTATAGCATGTAACTCAGTATTCTAATATTCCCAGTTTCTGTTTTGATAAAAGACAAATTAGGACCTATTACAGGCTAACATCAACCCAGACTTTTCTATGTAAAATTGATCAGCGTCTATGGTTTAAGTAACTATGCATGCAAGTCCGTTTTATTTAGACACTGGGTACATAACGTACATTTCTTTTATAATTTTCTTAAAGGTACACATGTTGTGTGCACACAAAAGTGCATTATGTAGATTTAACCTAGGAAGACCCAATAAAGTCAAACACTGTGGTTAATTTCAGAACAGAAGAGACATTTTATAGTTTACAGAAAACAATTCTGAAAATAAAAATGGCACATTAAAAGACGGAACTTCATTTGAAGAAAATTTATCAACACTAAATGTTTAAAGCTGACTAAGAGAGACAGTCTTCAGTTATTGCTCAGAATTCAACGAAATTTTCACCTTCACTGCCTAAGCTCCGAAAACGTTTCATCCATTTCATTGGAAGAATCATTTGTTAAAGGTTGACGCTGCTCCGAATCGTTTGATTTTAATCGTTGGAAAGGTGTTACACAGCGCCTGTGGAAGAGGAGGATAAGTCCAGGTCTTTGGTTCAAGAGTTCTTCACCAGCATCAGAGTAAAATAATACAATAATGTAAAATACTGTTACTCATTTTCGATATTGAAAGTGGCAAAATGGCATCTATGCTAGTGAAACACAAGTGTCGAAATCTTGAAGGTCATCAAATGAGGCTTACTAAAGATGTATCCTGGAAACTTATTTTAAAAATAATCTATATAAAATTAAGCAGCGGGCAGCTGCACTTGTCAAGTTTACCAAGAACCAGTGTTTAGTAGAACACTCGCTTAGTAACAGCTGACCAGGCTTCAAAATCTTGATGCTGATTGGATAAGTCGTTCTGAAGTTATAGGGTGTTGTCGTCCTTATAAACTGTATCAGTTTTCATATTGTGAAGTCGACAAGGGAAGGCCTCTAGTTATTGAATGAAAACCTGTATCGCTGTTTATGAACAGAAGTGGAAAATTTGGGACTTACAGAGCCTAATAACAATAAAATTGCTTTTTGCGATGCACACGAGAGATGAAAATTTGAAGTCGATCAGAAAAGCCGTTCTCCACTTATTATACGAATTCCAAAGATTTCAAGTTAAATTAATTTAGTACATTGGTAAATTACCCCAGACACAAACTAGGCTTAATAGGTTCGATGCTGGCCATTAAACACTGAAGCCATTCAGGAAAGGGAGACTCAAATATATTTAATGTGATTTAAGGTGAATCAAAATGTCACAATATTTTTGCACATAAAATTGGAAGATGTGCATCTACACACTTGAATTTTACTTTTCGCAGTCGTCGAATTAGCAGGCAATGTCTTGGAACGTTAGAAGCCAAGCAGTACATAGTTCTGGAAGTTATAGAGCTATTCCTGGATGCTGGGAATGGGTTCAACAACTTTAATCATAGGTTACCTGCACCTGCTAACTGTGCCAAGAATCGGTTGAGGGTCCACTTCAGGGATACCTACTTGATAAACAGTTAAAACTACGAACATGACCCATACACCCTTCACTAATAAACAATGTCATTTCAGGTTAAAATAACCATAATCAGTTAAAAGAAACATTAAACAAATAATGTCAAAAGATTTCCTTAAAAATTTCCAGAGATCCCTACAGGCACCTCGGTAATTATAAAGCCATGACGATAACAAAAAACCTAAGCTGTAGTAGGCAAACTATTTAAGTGTGTTCCATAGTCAGCTGCATGCCACAGGTTACACAGATGCCGGGGAGAAAGGACACAGGATTACATGCAAATAGGTGGTTGTGTGTGAGACAGTTGTCCCCGATCCTCAGTTGACAGAGATTCGCCTCAAAGTGACGATTTTTATTAAGAGAAGACTGCTAAACACCACTATCTGTCGAACCCTGTATAACTTGCTCCTGGCCTCGAGAGCCCTCCAGGTCCGTCACTTCTCAAGGATATATCTGTGGATATGGCCCATGAAGTCACCGTAAGGCCAACATCTGCTCAAGAATGAGCTCGCTACAGAAGCCTCTCTGCTCGTGATTATCGAACAGTGGATCGAGTCTCCTCTTCCCCCATTACGCTGAATGGTCCAAATGGCTTTAATACTTTATAAAATACAACGACAACATCACCACCACCAGTACCACAACACCACCATCACCAACACTACCTAAAATACCACCATTATTAATACCACCATATGCTCCAACCCCTCCAACACCACCACCACCTCCAATACTACATACACCAACCCCTCCAATAAGAAAAACGCTAACACTAACAATCCCAAAACCAACACTAACAACACCAGCAAGAACATGAAAACCCAAAGAAATTAGTTTGAAATTTACCTGTTCACCGTTTCTGTGATCCTAACAGTTACTCATAATTTCTGCCGCAGCTGAGTACACAGTGACAGTACTATGAGCTGACAGACCTGCTGCCACAGATGTGAAGAAGAGACAAACTCTGTAAAACAAGTTTTTATTTAGACAACATTTCGATCTATTAAGATCTTAATCAAGTCTTGATGAAGATATAGTTTGATCTACAAAGTTTGTTTTCCCTTCAGCATCAGCTGCGTTGTTAAGTTTGTTTCTCTTCATAGTTTCTAATATTGTTAGGGGAAAAAATCCGAATTTCAAACGTGTAAATTGATAATAATAAAAGACACAGAAAAACAAAGACACAGAAAAACGCATGTTTCAGATTTTTTTTTATCGGATACACTTTTTTGTCAACTGTTTTACATGACAACGACATGTCACAAGCCTTGTGAGTGCGCTGATGTCTGCCTCTTCTATCTTTCAAATAAGTAAATGATTCTCTTCTTGGTTTACGAAAATTTTGACTGAAGTGGCGCCAGTAAGCACAGCATTAACGAGGCTGAGACAGCAGCTGTACACTTATAGCTGCGACACAGAAATTAGTCTTTCGAGTTTCCGTCTGTTATCAGCTAAATCTGCTAAATTGAACAAGTTTCATCCCGAAAATAAAGTACCCAAATTACACTGAGTACCGGTAACTCAGCACTGGAATATTTTGCTTATTAATGAATACAAAGAAAATAACCTGAAAAAATGACAACTCCAGGGGACCTGTCACTCACGGTACTAATAGGAGACTACCTGGAGGGAGTTAAGGGGTCAACGCCCCCTCGACCCAGTTCTTGAGTAGCGAGTAATGACATTATCATCTCAGAGAAATTAAATTATTTAACATTTACTCTTCCTGTGTTATTTAATATCCATTGTACAATACATATTCCCTTATATATTGAACATTGTCATTATAATTTTCAAAATAAAATATGTGAAAAGTATTGGCATCAGCCAAATAATATATATATATATATATATATATATATATATATATATATATATAATCTCATGCACCAACATGTTAGGGATACTACTAGAGAGAGAGGGGAGGATGAACCAGCAAGACTGGGCCTTGTGTTCACCCTGGGTAGCTCAGACATTGAGCACATCACATATGAAAGGCCCCTTTTAGCTAGTGACCACGTAGTTATGAGCTTTGAATGCATCATGGAGCTAAAAGTGAAGAGGGTAACAGGAGTAGAAAGGGAAAAGCTAATCTATAAAAGGGGGGACTACACAGGAATGAGGACCTTCCTGCAGGAAGTTCAGTGGGAACAGGAGTTGGTAGAAAAATCAGTAAACGAAATGCTGGATTTTGTAACAACAAAATGCAAGGAGGCAGAGGAAAGGTTTGTTCCCAATGGTAATAGAAATAATGGGAAGGACAGAACGAGCCCTTGGTTTACCCGAAGGTGCAGGGAGACAAAAACTAAGTGCTCTAGAGAATGGAAAAAGTACAGAAGGCAAAGGACTCAGGAGAATAAAGATATTAGTCGACGAGCCAGAAGCGAGTATGCACAGATAAGGAGGGAGGCGCAGCGGCAGTATGAAAATGACATAGCATCGAAAGTCAAGTCTGACCCGAAACTACTCTACAGCCACATCAGGAGGAAGACAACAGTCAAGGACCAGGTAATCAGGCTGAGGAAAGAAGGTGGGGAGCTCACAAGAAACGACCAGGAGGTATGTGAGGAACTCAACATTAGATTTCAGGAAGTATTTACAGTGGAGGCTGAAGGGACAACTGGAATACAAAACAGTAGGGTACATCAACAGGGGATATACCAACAAGTGTTGGATGAATTACACACAACTGAGGAGGTGGAGAAGCTCCTAAGTGATCTTGACACCTCAAAGGCGGTGGGACCGGACATCTCTCCATGGGTCCTTTGAGAGGGAGCAGGGACACTACACGTGCCACTAACCAAAATCTTCAACACTTACCTTGAAACTGGGCAACTACCTGAAGTATGGAAGAAGGCAAATGTAGTCCCCATCTTTAAGAAGGGAGACAGAAATGAAGCACTAAATTATGGACCAGTGTCACTGACATGTATAGTATGCAAAGTCTTGGAAAAGATTATCAGGAGGAGAGTGGTGGAGCACCCGGAGCTGAACAAGATTATGAACCACAGCCAGCATGGATTCATGGAAGGCAAATCCTGTGTCACAAACTACTAGAGTTTTATGAAAAGGTAACTGAAGTAAGAAATGAGAGGGAGGGGTGAGTTAATTGTATTTTCTTGGACTGCAAGAAGGCCTTCGACACAGTTCCTCACAAGAGATTACTACAGAAGCTAGAGGAACAGGCACGTATAACAGGAAGGGCACTGCAATGGATCAGAGAATACCTAACAGGGAGGCAACAGCGAGTCATGGTCCGTCATGAGGTATCACAGTGGACGCCGGTGACGAGCGGGGTCCCACAGGGGTCAGTCCTGAGACCAGTGCTATTCTTGGTATATGTGAACGACATGACAGAAGGGATAGACTCAGAAGTGTCCCTGTTTGCAGATGACGTGAAGTTAATAAGAAGACTTAAATCAGACGCGAACCAGACAGGTCTACAAAGAGACCTGGACAGGCTGGATGCGTGGTCCAGAAACTGGCTCCTAGAATTTAACCCCGCCAAATGCAAAGTCATGAAAATCGGAGGAGGGCAAAGAAGACCGCAGGCCAAAGGCTGCAAACCTCACTCAAGGAGAAAGACCTAGGAGTGAGTATAATACCGAGTACATCGCCAGAAGCACACATTAACCAGATAACTGCTGCGGCATATGGGCGCCTGGCAAACCTGAGAATAGCGTTCCGGTACCTCAGTAAGGAATCGTTCAAGACTTCATACACTGTGTACGTCAGGCCCATACTGGAGCACGCAACACCAGTTTGGAACCCACATCAATCAATCAATCAATTAGGTTTATTCTCTACAAGGATTACAATGCGGGGTTTACAGATTTTGGATATTGTGTGGTTTACATGTTTTAAAATACTAATTAAAGAGGGGGTCACTAGGACATCTAGCATGGCTAAGCATTTCGGGGAGACTTAGATTAATTCTTAACTTTAAATTATTACGGATTATGGTATTAAGGTTAAGTGACTACATTATATAGTTTGTGAGTTTACCAATGTGAATGCTTTTGTTTTGGCACAATAATAGTGTCTATATTGGAGTATCATAGGCAAACTTATGACTAGTTAGGATTCATTATTTTAAGATTAAGATTCGTATTTCTGTGTTTATAGTCAATGGGTGAGTGAGTGTAAGTGTGAACCACCATGTTGTTTTCATGTACACAAATAACCCGCACATAAAAGAGAGAAGCGGGTTATTTGTGTATCGTTCCAGTCACGGTATTGTGCCCTTTTTGTTATTTATTGTTTTCATGTAGTTAGTTGACGGGGTGTATCAGGGAGATAAGATGTTTTCTAACTGTAGTTTTGAAAGTGATGAGTGTGTCTGCAGTTCTAAAGTTTTCAGGTAGGGTGTTTCAGATTTTAGGCCCTTTGACACACATTGAATTTTTGTAAAGGGACACGGGGAATGTCATAGAGATGTTTGTGTCTGGTGTTATGCCTGTGGATCCTGTCACAACTGTCAAGAAAGCATTTTAGGTCAAGGTTAATATTGGAATTTAAGGTTCTGTAGATATAGATTGCACAGTAGTAAGTGTGGATGTTCTGAACAAGGAGTAAGTGTAGATCTATGAAGAGTGGGGGGGGGGGGGGTGTTGCCAGGGATGGGATTTAGCGATAATTCTTACTGCGGCTTTTTGTTGGGTTAATATTGGCTTTAAGTGTGTTGCTGCAGTTGAACCCCAAGCACAAATAGCATAGGTGAGGTATGGATAAATGAGTGAATGGTATTGTGTGAGAAGGGCAGTTTGCGGCACGTAATATCATATCTTAGAGAGGATCCCCACCATTTCGGATACTTTTTTTGATATGTGTTGGATATGGGTGCTGAAATTTAGGTTGTTGTCGAGGTATAGACCTAGGAATTTGCCCTTATTATGTCTGACAATTAGAGTGTTGTCGATCTTAATGTTAAGTTGCGCAACACCTGCTCTGCTACCAAACATAATATAGTAGGTTTTGTCAGTGTTAAGTGTAAGTTTATTGGGTGTCATCCAAGTCAGGATTTTGAGCAGCTCCTCGTTGACAATGGTGTTGAGGGTGGCCAGATTAGGATGGGAGATGACGTAAGTCGTGTCGTCAGCAAAGAGAATGGGTTTCAGGTGTTGGGATACGTTTGGAAGATCATTAATGTAAATGAGGAAGAGCAGGGGACCAAGGACACTTCCCTGCGGAAATCCAGTATCAAGTGGCCGTGTTGATGAGGCTGTGTCTTTAATGGTGACATGCTGATACCTATTAGTAAGGTAGGATTTGAAATATGCAAGCGCATGGCCTCTTACACCATAATGGTCAAGTTTGTGGAGTAGGATGCCGTGGTCTACTGTGTCAAACACTTTTTTTAGGTCAATAAAAATTCCTAGCGGATATTCTTTATTTTCCAATGCTGTGTAAAGCAGATCTAGCATTTTTACAATTGCATCATTAGTGCTTTTATTTTTCCTGAATCCATCTGGTCAAACACGTCAAGAAATTAGAGAAAGAGCAAAGGTTTGCAACAAGGCTTGTTCCAGAACTAAGGGAAATGCCCTATGAAGAAAGGTTAAGGGAAATCGGTCTGATGACACTGGAGGACAGGAGGGTCAGGGGAGACATGATAACGACATACAAAATACTGCGTGGAATAGACAAGGTGGACAGAGACAGGATGTTCCAGAGATGGGACACAGAAACAAGGGGTAACAATTGGAAGCTGAAGACTCAGATAAGTCAAAGGGATATTAAAACATAAGAACGAAGGAACACTGCAGAAGGCCTACTGGCCCATGCGAGGCAGGTCCAACTCTCCTACCGGCTTAAGCCAATGCACCCAACTTTGTCAGGCCAGGTCACATTGACTTAAGGGAGGAACACGGCAACCGACCTGGTAGCACAAGCTAATCGGGTCCAACTCACACCCACCCACACACTCATGTATTTATCCAACCTATTTTTAAAGCTACACAACGTTCTGGCCTCTATGACTGTACTTGGGAGTTTGTTCCACTCATCCACAACTCTATTACCAAACCAGTACTTTCCTATATCCTTCCTGAATCTGAATTTCTCCAACTTAAAACCATTGCTGCGAGTCCTGTCTAGGCTAGATAATTTCAGCACACTGTTTACATCCCCTTTATTTATTCCTGTCTTCCATTTATACACCTCAATCATATCCCCCCTAATTCTACGCCTTTCTAGAGAGTGCAGATTCAGGGCCCTCAGTCTATCCTCATAGGGAAGGTTTCTGATACATGGGATCAACTTTGTCATCCTCCTTTGCTATTTTCCAGAGCATTTATATCCATTCTGTAATACGGTGACCAAAACTGTGCAGCATAATCTAAATGAGGACTAACCAAGGATGTATAGAGTTGAAGAACAACCTGAGGACTCCTATTATTTATGCTTCTTGATATGAAGCCAAGGATTCTATTAGCTTTATTGCAAACACTAATGCACTGTTGTCTTGGTTTCAGATTACTACTCACCAGAACTCCTAAATCTTTTTCGCAATCCGTAATAATAAGATCTACATTATTTAGTTTATATGTGGCACGGTTATTGTCCTGTCCAACATTTAGAACTTTGCATTTGTCTATATTAAACTGCATCTGCCACCTCTCCGACCACTGCATCAATCTACTCAAATCTTCCTGGAGTGCTCTAATGTCCTCGTGAGAATGAATTCGACGGCCTATTTTGGTGTCATCGGCAAACTTGCTGATGTCGCTCTTTATGCCCTCATCTATGTCGTTTATGTAGATTGTGAACAACAGGGGGCCCAACACTGACCCCTGTGGAACACCGCTCGTGACGCTTCCCCACTCTGATTTCCCCCATTTATGCAAACTATCTGCTGCCTATTTGTCAACCATGCCTCTATCCAAGAAAAAATTTCTCCTCCTATTCCATGTGCCTTAATTTTCCTCAATAGTCTCTGATGTGGGACCCTGTCGAAAGCCTTACTGAAGTCCATATACACAATATCATATTCATTACCATGATCTACCTCCTCAAATACCTTAGTGAAAAAAGTTAATAAATTCGTAAGGCAGGAACACCCCTTTGTAAAACCATGCTGAGATTCGTTGATTAATTTATGCTTTTCAAGGTGGCTACGAACTGTCTCGGCAATTATTGATTCCATAAATTTTCCCACAATGGAGGTTAGGCTTATTGGTCTGTAGTTCGAAGCTAAGGACCTGTCACCTGCTTTGAAAATAGGTATCACATTTGCCATTTTCCACTTATCTGGCACCATGCCAGTTTGTAGTGATATGTTGAAAAGATTAGCCAAAGGTTTGCTAAGCTCCTCTTTACATTCCTTTAGAACCCTTGCATACAGTTCATCAGGGCCTGGGGATTTGTTAGGTTTTAATTTATCTATTTGCCTAAGGACCATGTCACTTGTGACCCTAATCGTGCACAGTTTATTATCGTCCTGTTCTACATAATTTATCATTTCTGGAATATCGCTGGTATCCTCCTGTGTAAAAACTGGGAGGAAGTATGTGTTAAAAATTCTACACATTTCCTTATCACTGTCAGTGAGCTGACCCGAGTAACTTTTGAGTGGGCCTATCTTGTCCCTGATCTTACTTCTGTATACCTGAAAGAATCCTTTTGGTTTAGTCTTCGATTCTCTTGCAACTTTAACCTCATAATCTCTTTTTGCTTTTCTAATTCCCTTTTTTATTTCTCTCTTTAAATGAATATATCAATTTTTTAATTGCCCCTCTCCTCTTTTGATTTGCCTATATATGCCTCTCTTTTGGCCAATTAGATATTTTAATCTATTGTTCATCCATTTAGGGTCATTTTTGTTTGATCTGATTTCCCTATTTGGAACATAATTTGACTGAGCAGCTAGAACTATGCCATGGAAAGCGTCATATCGGCAACCATCACCACCTACCTGACCCTTAGTCAGGTCATTCCAGTTCAGCCCACCTAAGTAATTTTTCAGTCCTTTGAAATCAGCCAAGTGGAAGTCAGGGACAGAGACTTGATTGCCATTATTAGGGGAATTCCATGATATATTAAAACTGAGTGATTTGTGATCACTTTCCCCAAGCTCATCATTAACCTCAAGATTATTAATTAGTGTTTCCCTTCTGGCAAGAACCAAGTCAAGGAGGTTATTTCCCCTAGTTGGCTCTGTCACAAACTGTTTTAAAAAACCATCCTGGATCGTATCAAGAAAGTCACCTGACTCTAAATTTCATGTCAAATTGCTCCAGTCAATCTGTCTATAGTTGAAATCTCCCATTACCACAACATTTTCGTATGTAGATGTCTTACGAATTTCGTCCCATAGAAGTTTACTGCCCTCACTATCAAGATTTGGGGCCCTGTAAATCACACCCAAAATTAGTTTTTCTCGGCCCTCGAGAAGCTGTAACCAAACAGATTCAGTGGCTGACGCTTCTAATTTTATATCTTGTCTAACACAACAATTTAAATTGTCTCTGACATACATCGCCACTCCACCACCCTTCCTTTTGACCCTGTCAGTGTGGAATAATTTATAGCCTTGTATGTGACATTCAAAGGGCATCTCTCTATCTTTCAGATTGAGCCAGGTCTCTGTTATAGCAATAATATCTGTTTCCTGCACTTGCAATTAATCTTAGCTTATCTATCTTATTTCTTACACTCTGCTATTAGTATAGTAAACCTTAAGGGAGCTAGTCCCTTGCTGCTTTCTGCTGTCCCCCTTTGTTTGCTGACCTGATCTATTGCCTTTATTTATAACTTCATGCTGAATGTCTTTTATACATTTACTGTTTCCAACCCTAGTGTTGCAACCTGCTTGTTTCCCACACACACCCATACCTCTATCTTCTATGAGTTTAAAATCATAGGCATTTCACCAATGGCCTTCTCAATCGAGTTTGCAAGCGCTACCACCCCAGCCCCAGAGAGATGTACCTTATCCCTGGCATACATATCATGTTTACCATAAAAGTTGTTCCAGTATTCAATATTAGGAAGTATTTCTTCAGTTATAGAGTAGTTAGGAAGTGGAATAGTCTGGCAAGCGATGTAGTGGGGGCAGGAACCATAGATAGTTTTAAGACGAGATATGATAAAGCTCATGGAGCAGGGAGAGGGAGGACCCAGTAGCGACCAGTGAAGAGGCGGGACCAGGAGCTGAGTCTCGACCCCTGCAACCAAAATTAGGTGAGTACACACACATACACACACACACACACACACACACACACACACACACACACACACACACGCACACACACACACGCACACACACACACACACACACACACACACACGCACACAAACACGCACACACACACAAGCACATTGCTTCAGTCACAGAGTTGTCAGGAAGTGGAACAGTTTGGGAAGTGATGTAGTGGAAGAAGGATCCATACATAACTTTAGGAAGAGGTATGATAAAGTTCATTGAGCAGTAGCGAGCAGTGAAGAGGCGGGGCCAGGAGCTGTGAATCGATCCCTGCAACCACAAGCAGGTGAGTACAACTAGGTGAGTACACACACAGGCTCACACAAGCCCACGCACACTCAAGCACACACAAGCACACGCGCTCACAAGCACACACAAGCACACGCACACACAAGCACACGCACACACAAGCACACGCACACACAAGCACACAACCCGTTCAGCAAGGCAGTAAAAAGAGGATGTTAGGGGAGTGAGGGAGGGGGGGGAGGCTGGACACGCTACCTTTCTCTCAGCTGTCGTCTACCTGAGCCTTATTGGGGCGGCTCAGAGCACTATGTGACGACCAGGCTGTCTCCTGGCCTTGGTCTACACACTCACACCTGCGTCACGCACCCGGAATTCACTACACATGTGTATACAACGCAACACTACACTCGCATGTATTGCACAACACAAAACGAGCGCGTACCAAGTAACACTACGGTGTAATATGTCATACCTTCAAGAATCATGTGTACCCTCCTGTTCAGTATTATATTCTCCCAGAGCGAGTCACACACTTTTGGTACATCTGATTCGTTGTTCCATGTTGCACCTTTCTGTCTCCTGTCACACCCTTCCCTGGTCCATGCCCCTCCCGAGCCAAGACACGCAACAAGACAATGTCACACTCTCCTGGAGCATGTCACACATTTCTGGACCATGGCACACACTCCTGGGCCATGCCACACTCTCCTGGGCCATGTCACACCTTTCTGAACCATGTCACCTTCCTGGACCATGTCACACTCTTCTGGTTCCTGCCACACCTTCTTGTACCATGTCACACTCTTCTGGTTCCTGTCACACATTTCTGGACCATGTCACATTCTTCTGGATCATGTCATACCTTCCTGGACCATGTCACACTCTTCTGAATAATGTCACACTCTTTTGGATCATGTCACACCTTCCTGGACCATGTCACACTCCTCTGGATAATGTCACACCATCCTGGACCATATCATGCATTAATGGTCAATTAACTTTCTGGGCCTTGTTATATCCTTCCTGAACATGGGTTACATATCAGGGCCATGGGCCAGCCTCTTGTTCATGGATGTTTTATCAGGGAATGTCGACTGCCTGTTAGACCAGTCATTAGGGACACGGGCCATCTTCCTGGATCAACAATCGAAGCCATGGACCAGCCAGTCTCCTTTAAAATTACTCAGGGCTATGACTTAGTTTTCCGGATAATTCATAAGGCCATGGCCCAACCTGCTGGATAATTCATCAGGGCCATGGCCAAGCCTGCTGGATAATTCATCAGGGTCATGGGACAACCCGGTGCACCATACAGCAGGAGCATGGGCCAGCCTGGTGCACCATACAGCAAGAGCATGGGCCAGCCTGGTGCACCATACAGTACGAGCATGGGCAAGCCTGGTGCACTATAGAGCAGGAGCATGGGCCAGCCTAGTGCACCATACAGTAAAAGCATGGGCCAGCTTGGTGCACCATACAGCAGGAGCATGGGCCAGCCTGATGCACCATACAGAAGGAGCATGGGCCAGCCTGGTGCACCATGTAGCAGGATCATGGGCCAGCTTGGAGCACCATACAGCAGGAGCATGAGCGAGCTTGGTGCACCATACAACAGGAGCATGAGACAGCCTGGTGCACCATACAACAGAAGCATGGGCCAGCCTGGTGCACCATACAACAGAAGCATGGGCCAGCCTGGTGCATCATACAGCGGAAGCATGGGCCAGCCTGGTGCACCATACAACAGGAGCAAGGGCCAGCCTGCTGCACCATACAGCAGGAGCATGGGCCAGCCTGTTGCACCATACACCAGGAGCATGGGCCAGCCTGGTGCACCATACAGCAGGAGCATGGGCGAGCCTGGTTCACAATACAGTAGGAGCATGGGCCAGCTTGGTGCACTATACAGCAGGAGCATGGGCCAGCCTAGTGCACCATACAGATAGAGCTTTGGCCAGCCTGGTGCACCATACATCAGGAGCATGGGGCAGCCTGGTGCACCATACATCAGGAGCATGGGCAGGCCTGGTGCACCATACAGAAGGAGCATGGGCCAGCCTGGTGCACCATACGGTACGAGCATGGGCCAGCCTCGTGCACCATACAGCAGAAACATGGGCCAGCCTGGTGCACCATACAGCAGGAGTATGGGCCAGCCTGGTGAGCCATACAGCAGGAGCATGGGCCAGTCTGGTGCACCATACACCAGGAGAATGGGAAAGTTTGGTGCATCATACAGCAGGAGCATGGGTCAGCCTGGTGCACCATACAGCAGAGCATATGCCAGCTTGGTGCACCATACAGCAGGAGCATTGGCCAGCCTGGTGCAATATACAGCAAAAGTATAGGCCAGCCTGGTGCACCATACAGCAGGGGAACGCGCCAGCCTGGTGCACCATACAGCAGGAGCATGGGCCAGCCTGGTGCACAGTACAGCAGGAGCATGGGCCAGTCTGGTGCACAATACAACAGGAGCATGGGCCAGCCAAGTGCACCATACAGCAGGAGCATGTGCCAGCTTGGTGCACCGCACAGCAGGAGCATGGACCTGCCTGGTGCACCATACAGCTGGAGCATGGGCCAGCCTGGTGCACCGTACAACAGGAGCATGGGCCAGCCTTGTGCACCATACAGCTGGAGAATTGGCCACGCTGGTGCATCGTTCAGAAGGAGCATATGCCAGCCTGGTGCACCATACAGCAGGAGCATGGGCCAGCCTGGTGCACCATATACCAGAAGCATGGGCCAGCCTGGTGCACCATACACCAGAAGCATGGGCCAGCCTGGTACACCATATAGCAGAAGCATGGGCCAGCCTGATGCATTATACAGGAGCATGGGCCAGCCTGGTGCACCATACAGCAGGAGCATGGGCCAGCCTGGTGCACCATACAGCAGGAGCATGGGCCAGCCTGGTGCACCATGCAGTAGGAGCATGGGCCAGTCTGGTGCACCATACAGCAGGAGCATAGGCCAGCCTAGTGCACCATACAGCAGAGCATGTGCCAGCTTGGTGCACCATACAGCAAAAGTATGGGCCAGCCTGGTGCACCATACAGCAGGAGAATGGGCCAGCCTGGTGCACCATACAGCAGGAGCATGGGCCAGCCATGTGCACAATACACCAGAAGCATGGGCCAGCCTGGTGCACTATACACCAGAAGCATGGGCCAGACTGGTGCACCATACAGCAGAAGCATGGGCCAGCCTGATGCACTATACAGGAGCGTTGGCCAGCCTGGTGAACCATACAGCAGGAGCATGGGCCAGCCTGGTGCACCATACAGCAGGAGTATGGGCCAGCCTGGTGCACCATACAGCAGGAGAATGGGCCAGTCTGGTGCACCATACAGCATGAGCATGGGCAAGCCTGGTGCACCATACAGCAGAGCATGTGCCAGCTTGGTGCACCATACAGCAAAAGTATTGACCAGCCTGGTGCACCATACAGCAGGAGAATGGGCCAGCTTGGTGCACCATACAGCAGGAGCATGGGCCAGCCCGGTGCACCATACAGCAGGAGCATGGGCAAGCTTGGTGCACCGTACAGCAGGAGCATGGGCAAGCTTGGTGCACAGTACAGCAGGAGCATGGGCCAGCCTAGTGCACCATACAGCTGGAGCATGGGCCTGCCTGGTGCACCGTACAACAAGAGCATGGGACAGCCTGGTGCACTATACAGCAGGAGCATGGGCCAGCCTGGTGCACCATACAGCAGGAGCATGGGTCAGCCTGGTGCAACATACAGCAGGAGCATGGGCCAGCCTGGTACACCATACAGTAGGAGCATGGGCCAGCCCGGTGCACTATACAGCAGGAGCATGGGCCAACCTGGTGCACCGTACAACAGGAGCATGGGCCAGCCTTGTGCATTATACACCTGGAGCATGGGCCAGCCTGGAGCATCGTACAGCAGGAGCATGGGCCAGCCTGGTGCACCATACAGCTGAAGCATGGGCCAGCCTGGTGCACCGTACAACAGGAGCATGGGCCAGCCTTGTGCACCATACAGCTGGAGCATGGGCCAGCCTGGTGCATCGTACAGCAGGAGCATGGGCCAGCCTGGTGCACCATACAGCTGGAGCATGGGCCAGCCTGGTGCACCGTACAACAGGAGCATGGGCCAGCCTGGTGCACCATACACCAGAAGCATGGGCCAGCCAGGTGCACCATACACCAGAAGCATGGGCCAGCCTGGTGCACCATACAGCAGGAGAATGGGCCAGCCTGGTGCACCATGCAGCAAGAGCATGGGCCAGCCTGGTGCACTATACAGCAAGAGCATGGGTCAGCCTGGTGCACTATGCAGCAAGAGTATGGGCCAGCCTTGTGCACTATGCAGCAAGAGCATGGGTCAGCCTGGTGCACTATAGAGCAGGAGCAAGGGCCAGCCTGGTTCACCATACAGCAAGAGCATGGGTCAGCCTGGTGCACTATGCAGCAGGAGCATGGGCCAGCCTGGTGCACCATACAGCAGGAGCATGGGCCAGCCTGGTGCACTATACAGCAGGAGCATGGGCCAGCCTGGTGCACTATACAGCAG
Organism: Cherax quadricarinatus; assembly: GCF_038502225.1. NCBI lineage: Eukaryota > Metazoa > Arthropoda > Malacostraca > Decapoda > Parastacidae > Cherax > Cherax quadricarinatus. The sequence continues at coordinate 32,237,486 of NC_091307.1, forward strand.
GACCATGGGCCAGCATGGTGCACTATACAGCAGGAGCATGGACCAGCCTGGTGCACCATACAGCAAGAGCATGGGCCAGCCTGGTGCACTATGCAGCAGGAGCATGGGCCAGCCTGGTGCACTATACAGCAGGAGCATGGGCCAGCCTGGTGCACCATACAGCAAGAGCATGGGCTAGCCTGGTGCACTATGCAGCAGGAGCATGGGCCAGCCTGGTTCACTATACAGCAGGAGCATGGGCCAGCCTGGTGCACTATACAGCAGGAGCATGGGCCAGTCAGGTGCACTATACAGCAGGAGCATTGGCCAGCCTGGTGCATTATGCAGCAGGGGCATGGGCCAGCCTGGTGCACTATACAGCACGAGCATGGGCCAGCCTGGTGCACCATACAGCAAGAGCATCGGCCAGTCTTGTGCACCATACAGCTGGAGCATGGGCCAGCCTGGTGCACCATACAGCAGGAGCATGGGCCAGCCTGGTGCACCATACAGCAGGAGCATGGGCCAGCCTGGTGCACCATACAGCTGGAGCATGGGCCAGCCTGGTGCACCATACAGTAGGAGCATGGGCCAGCCCGGTGCACCATACAGCAGGAGCATGGGCCAGCCTGGTGCACCGTACAACAGGAGCATTGGCCAGCCTTGTGCACCATACAGCTGGAGCATGGGCCAGCCTGGTGCATCGTACAGCAGGAGCATGGGCCAGCCTGGTGCACCATACAGCTGGAGCATGGGCCAGCCTGGTGCACCGTACAACATGAGCATGGGCCAGATTTGTGCACCATACAGCTGGAGCATGGGCCAGCCTGGTGCATCGTACAGCAGGAGCATGGGCCAGCCTGGTGCACCATACAGCAGGAGCATGGGCCAGCTTTGTGCACCATACACCAGAAGCATGGGCCAGCCAGGTGCACCATACACCAGAAGCATGGGCCAGCCTGGTGCACCATACAGCAGGAGCAGGGGCCAGCCTCGTGCACCATGCAGCAAGAGCATGGGCCAGCCTTTTGCACTATACAGCAAGAGCATGGGTCAGCCTGGTGCACTATGCAGCAGGAGTATGAGCCAGCCTGGTGCACTATGCAGCAAGAGCATGGGCCAGCCTGGTGCACCATACAGCAGTAGCCAGCCTGGTTCACCAAACAGCAAGACCATGGGTCAGCCTGGTGCACTATGTAGCAGGAGCATGGGCCAGCCTGGTGCACTATACAGCAGGAGCATGGACCAGCCTGGTGCACTATATAGCAGGAGCATGTGCCAGCCTGGTGCATTATACAGCAGGAGCATGGGCCAGCCTGGTGCACTATTCAACAGGAGCATGCGCCAGCCTGGTGCGCTATACAGCAGGAGAATGGGCCAGCCTGGTGCACCATACAGCAACAGCATGGGCCAGCCTGGTGCACCATGCAGCAGGAGCATGGCCCAGCCTGGTGCACTATGCAGCAGGAGCATGGGCCAGCCTGGTGCACCATACAGCAAGAGCATGGGCCAGCCTGGTGCACTATGCAGCAGGAGCATGGGCCAGCCTGGTGCACTATACAGCAGGAGCATGGGCCAGCCTGGTGCACTATACAGCAGGAGCATGGGCCAGCCTGGTGCACTATGCAGCAGGAGCATGGGCCAGCCTGGTGCACTATACAGCAGGAGCATGGGCCAGCCTGGTGCACTATACAGCAGGAGCATGGGCGAGCCTGGTGCACTATACAGCAGGAGCATGGGCCAGCCTGCTGCACTATACAGCAGGAGCATGGGCCAGCCTGGTGCACTATACAGCAGGAGCATGGGCCAACCTGGTGCACTATACAGCAAGAGCATGGGCCAGCCTGGTGCACTGTACAGCTGGAGTATGGGCCAGCCTGGTGCACTATGCAGCAGGAGCATGGGCCAGCCTGGTGCACTATACAGCAGGAGCATGGGCCAGCTTGGTGCACTATACAGCAGGAGCATGGGCCAGCCTGGTGCACTATACAGCAGGAGCATGGGCCAGCGTGGTGCACTATACAGCAGGAGCATGGGCCAGCCCGGTGCACTATACAGCAGGAGCATGGGCCAGCCTGCTGCACTATACAGCAGGAGCATGGGCCAGCCTGCTGCACTATGCAGCAGGAGCATGGGCCAGCTTGGTGCACTATACAGCAGGAGCATGGGCCAGCCCGGTGCACTATACAGCAGGAGCGTGGGCCAGCCTGGTGCACTATACAGCAGGAGCATGGGCCAGCCTGGTGCACTATACAGCAGGAGCATGGGCCAGCCTGGTGCACTATACAGCAGGAGCATGGGCCAGCCTGGTGCACTATACAGCAGGAGCATGGGCCAGCTTTGTGCACTATACAGCAGGAGCATGGGCCAGCTTGGTGCACTATACAGCAGGAGCATGGACCTGCCTCGTGCACTATACAGCAGGAGCATGGGCCAGCCTGGTGCACTATGCAGCAGGAGCATGGGCCAGCCTGGTGCACTATACAGCAGGAGCATGGGCCAGCTTGGTGCACTATACAGCAGGAGCATTTGCCAGCCTGGTGCACTATACAGCAGGAGCATGGGCCAGCCTGGTGCACTATACAGCAGGAGCATGGGCCAGCCTGGTGCACTATACAGCAGGAGCATGGGCCAGCCTGGTGCACTATACAGCAGGAGCATGGGCCAGCCTGGTGCACTATACAGCAGGAGCATGGGCCAGCCTGGTGCACTATACAGCAGGAGCATGGGCCAGCTACCTTCACCCTGACACAAGACCTTGCTGTCTTATCCTGGTGATGGCGGGGGAAGAGAGGCACACAATGTTCCGTAGTTTTTGTCGTTTGTTGCTCAATATTCTTATTACGCAGAGAGGCGAGTTAATATGTGGGAGACAGCACCGCGGTGTGTTGTTATTGTTGCTGTTCTTGTTCTTGCTGAAGTTGTTCTTCTTGCAGTTGTTGTTCTTGCTGTTGCTGATTATGATGTTGGTGATGTTTTCGCTGTTAGTGTTAATGTTGATGGTGATAATGGCGGTGGCGGTTGTGGCGGAAGCGGTGGTGGTGGTAATGCACTGTATTGGTTGTGGCGGCAGCGGTGGTGGTGGTAATGCACTGTATTGGTTGTGGCGGCAGCGGTTGTGGTGGTAATGCACTGTATTGGTTGTGGCGGCAGCGGTGGTGGTGGTAATGCACTGTATTGGTTGTGGCGGCAGCGGTGGTGGTGGTAATGCACTGTATTGGTTGTGGCGGCAGCGGTGGTGGTGGTAATGCACTGTATTGGTTGTGGCGGCAGCGGTGGTGGTGGTAATGCACTGTATTGGTTGTGGCGGCAGAGGTGGTGGTGGTAATGCACTGGATTGGTTGTGGCGGCAGCGGTGGTGGTGTTAATGCACTGTATTGGTTGTGGCGGCAGCGGTGGTGGTGGTAATGCCCTGTATTGGTTGTGGCGGCAGCGGTGGTGGTGGTTATGCACTGTATTGGTTGTGGCGGCAGCGGTGGTGGTGTTGATGCACTGTAGTGGTGGTGGTAATGCAGTGTAATGGTGGTGGTGGTGGTAATGCAGTATAATGGTGGCGGTGGTAATACACTGTATTGGTGGTGGTGGTAATGCGGTGCAGTGGTGGTGGTAATGCGGTGTAGTGGTGGTGGTAATGTAGTATAGTGGTAATGCAGTGTATTGTTGTGGTAATGTAGTATAGTGGTAATGCAGTGTAGTGGTGGTGGTGCTTGTAATGCAGTGTGGTGGTGGTTTATCTGGAGTTTATCTGGAGAGAGTTCCGGGGGTCAACGCCCCCGCGGCCCGGTCTGTGACCAGGCCTCCTTAGGTCAGTGTCCCAGGATGCGACCCACACCAGTCGACTAACACCCAGGTACCCATTTTACTGATGGGGAACATAGACAACAGGTGGAAAGAAACACGTCCAATGTTTCTACTCTGGCTGGGAATCGAACCCAGGCCCTCACCGTGTGAAGCGAGAGCGTTAACCACCAGGCCACCAGGTGGTGGTGGTGGTGGTGGTGGTGGTGGTGGTGGTGGTGGTGGTGGTGGTGGTGGTGGTGATGGTGGTGGTGGTGATGGTGGTGGTGGTGGTGGTGGTGGTGGTGGTGGTGGTGGTAATGCAGTGTAGTGGTGGTGGTGGTGGTGGTGGTGGTGGTGGTGTTAATGCAGTGTAGTGGTGGTGGTGGTGGCGGTGTTAATGCAGTGTAGTGGTGTTGGTGGTGGTGTTAATGCAGTGTAGTGGTGGTGGTGGTGGTGTTAATGCAGTGTAGTGGTGGTGGTGTTAATGCAGTGTAGTGGTGGTGGTGTTAATGCAGTGTAGTGGTGGTGGTGGTAATGCAGTGTAGTGATGGTGGTGGTAATGTAGTGTAGTGGTAATGCAGAGAAGTTTTGGTGGTGCTTGTAATGCAGTGTGGTGGTGGTGCTTGTAATGCAGTGTAGTGATGGTGGTGCTTGTAATGCAGTGTAGTGATGGTGGTGCTTGTAATGCAGTGTAGTGATGGTGGTGCTTGTAATGCAGTGTAGTGATGGTGGTGCTTGTAATGCAGTGTAGTGATGGTGGTGCTTGTAATGCAGTGTAGTGATGGTGGTGCTTGTAATGCAGTGTAGTGATGGTGGTGCTTGTAATGCAGTGTAGTGGTGGTGGTAATGTAGTATAGCGGTAATGCAGCGTTGTGGTGGTTGTAATGTAGTGTAGTGGTGGTGGTAATGTATTGTAGCGGTGGTGGAAATACAGTGTAGTGATGGAGGTTGTAATGAGGTGTAGTGGGGTTGTAATGCGATGCAGTGGCATTGATTTTGCAAATGGGGTTATGGTAGTGGTGGCGCTGGGTGGTGGTAGTAATGTGGTACGGTTAGTGACGGTAATGGTGTAGTAGCGGTGGTGATGACAGTGGTAATGATAGTAACAGCAATACTGTTAGTGCTGGTGCTGTTTGGTGATAGTGGTGGCAATGGTTGTTGGGCGGTGCACGTAATGTTAACTGCATTGTGACATGTTATAGAGTTGTGGTGATGGTGGTTGTGACATGCGCCTCGCGCAAATATTTCATTAAACATGCCTGAATATTATCACAATCTTGCGCGTCATCAACAACCAGCTTCAAGGCATGGTAGACTATAATTGCACACTCTCGGTGACTGCTGCGTTTTGGTACCGGGTGACCTCCACTTGCGCTGGAGGCTGTGTTCAGGGTGAGGGTGGGTGACCCAGGGACAGCTACATCGCATGTAGGGGAAGCCCTGAACCTTCAGATCCTCATGAGCCTCGTCATGGTCAGTACCATAATAGAAGCTCTCCTCAGTATGAGTCTTTTAAGCTGTATCAATGAGAGTTCTTATATTTACTTAGTTTCCAAACTTTACTCATATCATGGTTATTGGTTCATAATGTTTATATGTAAATAATTGTTCATAATCTTTGGCGGTGTTAATGTATGATAAATCAAAGCCAACATATGGTGTACACTTTCTTCCTCATTTTCTTGACTGCTTTATTGACTGCACTATTAGCTGGTATCTTGCATGGTCGTTAAAAATATTGTGCCTGGGATGAAGGTAGAGGTGATATTACCTTGATGGTGAAGGGGGTGATGGTTAAAAGGGTAGTAATAGTATCAGAATTAAAAGAGTAGTAGTAGTAGTAGTAGTAGTGCAAGTGATAGTGATGGGGTAGAAAGAGTGGTGGTAATACTAGTGGTAAACTTAGAAGTGTTAGTGGTTGTGATAACGATGAATATGGGTGATGGTCACTTTCGTGGTAATAGCAGAGACAGCAGTAGCATTGTTAATGATTGTGGAGCTGGATGTATTGGCTGTGATGGTATTGATAGCAATGTTAAAAAGGATGATGGAGTAGTAATTGTGGCAGGAGTAATGATAGTGGTAAGGTTGGTAATCTAGTTGGTAATTGCGATGCTGTTTGTTATGCTGTTACTCTTAGTAGCAGTAGTGGTGATGGTATTGGTTATAGTGGTGATAATGGTAGTGGTGGTGGTAAAGGTGAAACTGATAATGGTGGAAACAATGTTGATGAAAACAGTGCAGGTGGTGAAGGTGGTAATGCAGCTGGTACATTTGGTGATGCTAAGTAGCGAAGGTTGAGGTAACGATACTGGTAACAGAAAGGATGATACTGGTAACAGAGAGGATGATACTGGTAACAGAGAGGATGATACTGGTAAAAGAGAGGATGATACTGGTAACAAAGTGGATGATAGTGGTAACAGAGAGGATGATACTAAGAACATAAGAAAGGAGGAACACTGCAGCAGGCCTGTTGGCCCATGCTAGGCAGGTCCTTTACAATTCATCCCACTAACAAACATTTGACCAACCCAATTTTCAATGCCACCCAAGAAACAAGCTCCGATGTGCAAGTCCCTCTCAAATCCAACCCCTCCCACTCATGTACTTATCCAACCTAAATTTGAAACTACCCAAAGTCCTAGCCTCAATAACCCAACTAGGTAGACTGTTCCACTCATCAACTACCCTATTTCCAAACCAATACTTTCCTATGTCCCTTCTAAATCTAAACTTATCTAATTTAAATCCATTACTGCGGGTTCTCTCTTGGAGAGATGTCCTCAAGACCTTGTTAATATCCCCTTTATTAATACCTATCTTCCACTTATACACTTCGATCAGGTCTCCCCTCATTCTTCGTCTAACAAGTGAAAGTAACTTAAGAGTCTTCAATCTTTCTTCATAAGGAAGATTTCTAATGCTATGTATTAATTTAGTCATCCTACGCTGAATGTTTTCTAACGAATTTATGTCCATTCTGTAATATGGAGACCAGAATTGAGCTGCATAATCTAGGTGAGGCCTTACTAATGATGTATAAAGCTGCAGTATGACCTCTGGACTTCTGTTGCTTACAATTCTTGATATAAATCCCAGTAATCTATTTGCCTTATTACGTACGCTTAGGCATTGCTGTCTTGGTTTAAGGTTGCTGCTTACCATAACCCCCAAGTCCTTTTCGCAATCTGTATGGCTAAGTTCTACATTATTTAACTTATAAGTGCTAGGGTTATGGACACTCCCGAGCTTCAGAACCTTGCATTTATCTACATTGAACTGCATCTGCCACTTTTCTGACCAAGAGTCGAGTTTGTCTAAATCCTCCTGAAGTTCCCTAACATCTACGTTTGAATCAATTATCCTACCTATCTTCGTGTCATCGGCGAATTTGCTCATATCACTAGTAATTCCTTCACCAAGATCATTGATATATATTATAAACAACAACGGGCCCAAGACTGATCCCTGTGGAACGCCACTTGTTACTGATCCCCACTCGGATTTAACCCCATTTATGGACACTCTCTGCTTCCCGTCTGTGAGCCATGATTCGATCCACGAGAGCACCCTTCCCCCAATGCCATGAGCTGCTACTTTCTTCAACAGTCTTTGGTGCGGAACTCTATCAAATGCCTTACTAAAATCTAAGTAAACAATATCAAATTCTCTATCGTGGTCAACAGCCTCAAAAGCTTTACTGATGAAAGTTAATAAATTAGTTAGACAAGACCGGCCTCTTGTGAATCCATGCTGAGTATCATTAATCAAGCTATGCTTATCGAGATGGCTTCTTATAATCTCAGCTATAATTAACTCTAGTAATTTGCCTACAATTGAGGTCAGGCTTATTGGGCGGTAATTTGACGGTAACGACTTGTCCCCTGTTTTAAAAATAGGAATTACATTAGCCATCTTCCACATATCAGACACTACACCTGTTTGAAGAGATAAATTAAAAATATTAGTTAATGGTTCACAGACTTCCATTTTGCATTCCTTTAGAACCCTTGAAAAAACCTCATCAGGACCCGGTGACTTATTTTGCTTCAGTTGGTCTATCTGCTTCACAACCATTTCACTAGTGACTGTGATGTTACATAATTTATCTTCTTCTGGCCCACTATAAAAATTAATTACCGGAATATTATTAGTGTCTTCCTGTGTAAAAACCGAGAGAAAATAATTATTTAAAATCGAGCACATTTCATTCTCTTTGTCAGTAAGATGCCCATAGTTATTTTTAAGGGGACCTATCTTATCTCTGACTTTTGTTCTATATACCTGGAAAAAACTCAGTACCAGGGTGGATGATACTGGTAACAAAGAGGATGATATTGATAACAGAGTGGATGATACTAGTAACAGAGGGGATGATATTGATAACAGAGGGGATGATACTGAAAAGAGGATATGATACTGATAACATGGGACGATACTGGTTAGAAAGAGGATGATACTGGTAACAGAGGGGATGATATTGATAACAGAGGGGATGATACTGAAAAGAGGATATGATACTGATAACATGGGACGATACTGGTTAGAAAGAGGATGATACTGGTAACAGAGTGGATAATACTGGTAACAGTAGATAATACTGGTAACAAAGAGGATGATACTGGTAACAAAGAGGATGATACTGGTAACAAAGAGGATGATACTGGTAACAAAGAGGATGATACTGGTAACAGAGGGGATGATGCTGATAACAGATGGGATGATACTGGTAACAGAAGTGATGATACTTATAACAGAAGTGATGATACTGGTAACAGAAGTGATGATACTTAGAAGTGATGTTACTGGTAACAGATGTGATGATACTGGTAACAGAGAGGATGATACTATTAACAGAGGAGATGACATTGATAACAGATGGGAAGATATTGGTAACAGAGGGGATGATACTGATAACGGATGGGATGATACTGATAACAGTGATGATACTGGTAAAAGAAGCGATGATACTGGTAACAGATGTGATGATTCTGGTAGCAGATGTGATGATACTGGTAACAGAGGGGACGATACTGGTAACAGAAATTCTGATTTTGGTAAGAGATATGATGATATTGGTAATAGATGTGATGATACTGGAAAAAGAAGTGATGATACTGGTAACATTGTGTTGTGATGATACTGGTAACATTGTCATGTGATGATACTGGTAACAGAGGGGATGATACTTGTAACAGAAATTCTGATTTTAGTAAGAGATATGATGATATTGGTAACAGATGTGATGATATTGGTAACAGATATGATACTGGTAACAGATGTGATGATTCTGGTAACAGATGTGATGATACTGGTAACAGAGGGGACGATACTAGTAACAGAAATTCTGATTTTCGCAAGAGATGTGATGATATTGGTAACAGATGTAATGATATTGGTAACAGATATGATGATACTGGTAACAGATGTGATGATGCTACTAACAGATATGATACTGGTAACAGATGTGATGATGCTGCTAACAGATATGATGATACTGGTAACAGAGGTTCTGATACTGGTAGCAGAAGTATTAATACCGGTAAAAGAAGTGATGATACTTGTAACAGAAGTAATGATACTGGTAAGACAAGTGATACTGGTAACAGATGTGCTGATACTGGTAACAGAGGGGATGATACTGGTAACAGAAGTGATGATACTGATAACAGATGTGATGATACTGGTAACAAATATGATACTGTAACGGAGGTGCTGATACTGGTAACAGTTGGAATGATACTGGTAGCAGAATTGATGATACTGATAAAAGATGTGATGATTCTGGTAAAAGATATGGTACTGTAACGGAGGTGCTGATACTGGTAACAGAGGGGATGATGCTGGTAACAGAAGTGATGATACTGGTCATAGATCCGCTGGTAATTGGGTGAAAGTGTTGGTGGTAGTAACTGCAGAATTTGACCACATTAATTAAGGAGGCTTTAATGATGGTAGAAGAGGTGGTAGTGGGGCTAATGATGGTGGTGGTGGTGGCAGATAGTGGTGATGCTGGTATTTTTTTTTTATATTTTATTTAAAACCAATACAGTTTAACATAAAAATAAAGAAACAGTATGGATCTCAATCAAATTAACTGACAAACGGATTGTACCTATATGCTGGCAAGATATTGCTGCCAAACATACAACAATAACTTACGGCAAGAACATAGCTAAAAAAAATACATGTCACAGGGTCATGAATTGACATATATACACATTCAATGATGCTAAACCTTACATATATATAACTTGTACATATAACATGACCTCTGACAAAGGCTCAATACACTTGAACATAAAATATACAAAGAAGTTATATCATTTAAATCCCATCCTTCGCATTAATCAAAAAACCAAAACCTAACATCATAATCTTACTAGAACATCTACATACGTATCCCTAACAATACAGCTTTACATATACTAACATGCGAATATACAGAAAAAGAATACAGCTTAGAACACAAAAACAGAAGCGCTATACTGTTACAATAAATCCATATACATAATCTCAGACACAAATGGACTACGTCACTAAACTGTCTAGATATGTCTGTATACCATACAGACTAAAACTTAACATCAAGAACTTAGCATTGACACCAAACCTGTATCAGGGTACAGACCAGAATTATAAACTTTAAAAAGAATCGAATCATACATATATAAAGTATTACATAACGTCTGACCCATGACAAAGGCTCAATACAATAGAAAGGGATATTATATATATATATATATATATATATATATATATATATATATATATATATATATATATATATATATATACACCCACACACACACACACACACACACACACACACACGTACACACAAACAGTTTCACAAAATCACATTAATCAGATGCACTGTATGCACAAAGCAAAACAGTATATAAGTATATCTCATCATGCAAAAACCCAGCACGTAACATAAATACAAACTAAAACACACTTCATGTCGCAAAGAACTTATTACTCAAGAATCGTGTCATACAAGACTGATACACATCAAAATTATACATAAAAAAATCTACTATATTATACCTACATTCTGAAAAGTGTTATATCTAACATACCGAGACCTGGAGCTCTACATCCACACTTGGCTACCATAAAGTCTCAATGAAAACCAGGAAACCATTCCAAACCCACATTCACAACACACTCACGACCCCCCCCATCCCAAAGGAGGCAAGCCCGCTGTGACCCCCTGACCCCCTCCAACCTATGAAAACCCCTTCACTCACTTATTATCAATCACAGATTTACGAGAATCCCTAACGTTAGCATTCTATACCCCTCTGAGAAAGCCTGATCCCACCTCCTCCCATACAAATCTCTGTTACGACACATCGTACGATAGAACGTTACCGCAAGAACCTTCCTTCTTTCCTCACTATCCCCTCTCCCCCTCATCACCCACGACATATATATATAATCTACCATGATATAATCTAAAGCTCTTATGACACCCTCGTATAACCCACCCATATCTAGACTTAAAGCACGCAAAACCGACACCCCACGGCCCCCCACCCTCTGTACCAACCTACTTAACCAGCACCTAACCTCCTCTAGCCCTTCACAAAAGTAAACTACATGGAACGCTGTCTCATCCCCTCCACAGATACCACACCCCCCATCCTCTACAACCTGTCTGTTTCGTAGTATCTCACCAGACGGAAGGATCCCATGCAGAAAACGAAACATCACCTCACACGCCCGAGGGTTTAACTTCATTTTACTAAATCTAAACCAAATACGTACTCTTCCACGCATACATGGGGAACAAACCCTCAACTGGGACAACGCACCTACCTACAAGTAACCTACACAAAACCCTTATACGAACCTTTCTCAGTTCCATAACCAACATCACAGCCCTCAAAACGATTTCGCATTCCCTCAACTCCATTCCTCGATACCACATACCCAGCCTGTCGTGTATCCTTCCCAACTGCCCCGCGTTCACACCCTCACGCAACACTTCCCATTTAATAAACACACATTTAGCCCATCCATCAACCCCAACCCACCCTGACTTTCAAGTAACATTACAACTTCCCTCCGTAACCAATCACAACGTGAACCCCACAAAAATTTGTACACCCCTCTTAGAATCCCCGCAATCGCTGTCCCTGTAATTGGGAACACAGCTGCAACATGCCAAATCTTACTATACAATAAAATGTTTACGACTATCACTCGCTGTATAAGAGTTAGGTGCTGGGGTCTCAGAACACCCAGACGCCCCACGATCCTTTCCAATAACCTATCCGAGTTTTCCTCCCGCGCCGCAACCATGTCATCCTTATAAATAATACCACCGCTCATTCTTTAACAACATTACATCTCCCCCCCACCCCCCCACCCAAGAACCCAACTCCATACACGTTGACTTCGCACTATTTACCTGCATACCCGTGGCACTTCCAAATAATTACACAACCTCGTCCAACACTCCCATTGACATCCCTTCACGAATGAGAACCGTGGTGTCGTCAACATATCCAATTAAACCCTGCCAGGCCCTCCCACCCCCCACACTTCCCTCACATGGCGTACATAAGCTTCGGTCAACCATTCTATAAAAGGGGTCCTGGAAACACGCAAACAATATTTGGGACATGGGGCATCCCTGTCTAAGGCCTCTACCCATTGCAATTTCCCTCCCCATACACCCATTAATCTGTATCCTCATTTTCGCCCCCTTGTACAACGTATTTACCCACTTGACTATTTCTTCCCCAAAACCCTGTCTCCTAAGTATAACCTGCAAAGCTCCCCTTTCCACTCTATCATATGCACCCTGCCAATCTAGAGCCAACAAAGCCGCCCCTCCACCCCCACCCTTAGCTTCCACAAAACTTCTCAGTATCCCATGTCCTTCAATCATCGACCTTCCCAGCAACCCAAACTGAGATTTTGACACCACCCTTCCCACAACACATTTGAACCTATTACCTAAAATTTTTGCAAACACCTTATAGTCTGCACACATCAGTGATATGGCTCGGTACTCCCGAAGGGTGGGCTGCCCCTTGACCTTCGGGACCAACACTACAACTGCTGTTACCTGCTTCTCCCCCAACTTACCCTTCTCCTTCATATGATTAAATAACCTAACTATAAATCCCCTTATTAACGTCCAATGTTGTAAATAAAATTCTACCGGGAGACCGTCAATACCCGGCGCTTTCCCCTTCCTCATTCCCCTTAACTCATTCTCTATTTCCTCTGTCGTAATAGTCCCACCTAAAGCCTTTCTATCACTATTTCCTAAATTATACGTCACATATGTACACACCTTGTCCAACGCCACGTCACCCACCCCCCCACTGTTTCAGTACTTCTCGTACCAAGCCTCCGCATACACACACATCCCCTTCGTGGTTCGTATCTCCTGCCCTGCTCTATAATTCCCAACCATCTCCATTACCTCTAAACATGGGATAGCTGTCACCACCTGCCTTTGCTTTTGATGCCGCAAAACACACGCTGACGGCTTGTCGCCCCAAAGCACTTCTTCCACCCCTGCCTGCACCCTTACAGCTTGAAACCTTTCATTTTGCAACACCCTCAACCTCCCCTTTATTTCAGCTATTTCATCCATAGGAAAATTATTCCCACCCACCCCCCGCCCATAGCAACCTCTTAATCTATCCTCTAAATATTTAGCCATTCCATATTTTAAATTATTAATACGTTTTCCTTCTCTCACATAAAACTTTCTGATCCTTTCCTTTGCAACACTATCCCACCATGTCACAATGTCACTCACTCCCTGTTCTTCCACACTAAGCTCCCTCCATAGGACTGAAAACCCCTCCAACCCCTCCTCATCACCTAACACACTTACATTTAATTTCCAATAACTTCTATATATGTCAGCGAGCGTCCCCCACCCAACCTCCACCACCACTGCCCTATGATCTGACATTGTAGCCTCAACAGTACTGAAAGATTTCACATCCACTCCCTGAGAAAGGTACGCTCTATCTAGTCTCGCAGCATATCCACTCCTAACAAACATATATTCAGTCTCCCACACCGCCCCCGCAAAGGCATCACATAACCTAACATCCCTTAATAAATCCCTAAGAGCCACAGACATATATCCAGCCCCTTTTGGGTCCACATCAGCCCCCCTGATTACACTATTCCAGTCCCCACCAACTATTGCCACCTCTGGCAGTGCACTTAAGAAAAACACAAGATCCTCACACACAAAATCATTCTTTACCTTTATGTTATTTTCTGCCAGTGCATACACACTCACAAAAGACACATGCTTACCCATCCACCACCCATCCACACGCAACACCCTCCCTCCCCTTCCTCCCTCGCTTCTCTGCAAAACAAACGGGCTCGTCTCCCTTATTAAAATTCCCACACCACCTTTTAGACGGGGAGATGGCAGGGTAACTACTCGAAATCATGCCACCTCCAACACCCTACCCTCTTTAAAATTGTGCTCCTGCAGGAACACAACATCCACTCTAGATTTATTCAGGAAATTACGAAACCAATCTCTCATTAACATTTACAGACATACACCTAAGGCCTATTAAAGTTTCCACCCCTGCTTCCTCTCATCACTCTTTACAACTCCAGAGCTTGAATTTAAGTTTGGCACCTTCAGAGTGCTCTCTTTCCCTCCCCCTTCTTCCGGTGCCTCCTATCATGGCTACCACCACCTACGCCACTACCTTCACACTTCACCTCAGTCTGTTTCCCAGGCCTTTGTGCAGGCGTAAGGACGTCATCAGAATCTGATGTAGCCGCCCTCTTTCTCGTGACAGTCATGTTACACATGTCTTGGTCAGATGTTGCCTCTCGATGAACCTCCACCTCCACCTGAGAATGGTTTAATGATTCAACGGATGACTCCAAACCACCATCACGTCCCAAATTATCATGTCTCCTACTTTCTGGAAGCGACGACTCTCCGATGACACCTCGCTCAGATGTAACGTCCCTCTATGGCGGTGACAAAGTCTTCAACACCTCCACCAATTCCTCCTCAATGTCAAGAACCTTCTCCTGTAATTGCTGCTCCTCCTTATCCACAGGAGACAATACCTGATCAGGCAGCTGGGGGCGGGACTCCAACTCACCACCAGTCCTGTGTGCCCGATCCACTATCTCGCTCCACAAAACACCACGCCAATGTTTGTTTCTCACCTGCCACCTTTGAAGCAGGGGCTGCGACGTCCACCACAGGTCCAGGCACACGTCTTTGCTTGTCACAGGTCGCTCCTATGTGATCATACTCACCACATAGACGGCATGTTCGTCGTTGTCCTGGGTACATTACCATTACCTGCATCCTGAAATCTTGTAGATACACATAGGACGGTATTGGGTGCCTCAAAGTCATTTTGAGGTTGAAAGAACCCTCTGGAAAACCAGCATAGGCACCTGCCGCCCACGTACCATGTTGAGCATAATGCACCGTCCCACACGTCTCAAAAACTTTCCTTATATCCGCCTCGTCCACCTCAAAGGGAACGTTGTGTAACTTGATCCACGTATAATGCCGTGAAACATCTATCATTCTTACACTGACAGCTGGTGTGACGCTAAGACTTACGTCCTGAAACCTGGTGACTAACGATTCATAAAACGTAGCTGACAGCAGTTTGAGGAAAATTCTTTGGCCTCCGTTTAATGCTACACCATACAAGTCACTATCTTGTATGCCATATGTCTCCCGGATGATCTTTGGCAATAAGACTTGCCATCTTGACAATCACAGTACACCTATGTTGTTAGCCGAGGCGTGACAGCACCACTTCACATCACTGCAGCCAGGTAACTGACAAGGGAGCTCGCCTACAAACAGCAGAGGGGTGCGGAGCACAACCGCACTCTACCGTGGTCAGGCAGCGAATGGTGCTGGTATTAGGGGTAGTGGTGCATGCAATGCTGATAGAGGTAATGGTAATGATTACTTTGCTTGGCAGTATTCATGGTGCTACTGGTAATGGTGAAGGTAGAATATGTTGTGGATCTGGTAGTGGTAGAAGTTGTGGTAATTGAAATGGAGGAGTAGGTAGCTGTGATGTTGTGGAGCTTATGGCTCTAGAAATGTAGGTGGAGGATGTTGTGGTTCTCATAATGATGGTGAAGGAGGTAGTTATGGTACTGGTAATGGTGGTGAAGGAGGTAGTTCTGGTACTGGTAATCGTGGTGGATGTAGTTGTGGTTCTGGTAATGGTGATGGCAGTAGTTGTTGTGTTTCTGGTAATGGTGATGGCAGTAGTTGTTGTGGTTCTGGTAATGGTAATGGAGGGTGTTGTGTGTCTGGTCCATGTGCTGGTGGGTGTTGTGGTTCTGGTGGTGGAAATTGTTGTGATTCTGGTAAAGGTGGTGGTGGAGGTTGTTGTGGTTTTGGAAACGGTGGAGGTTGTTGTGATTCTGATAATGGTGGTGGAGGTTGTTGTGATTCTGGTAATGGTGGTGGTGGTGGTGGTTCTTGTGGTTATTTAAGTATTCCCAAAGGGGTACCTTGAAGAGGTAACTGAATTTTCTGTTACTTTTCGATTTTATTTTGCTCAAAACTCGAGAACGTCTCATTCAACTGACTTCAAATTTTCAACACTTGTGTGCTTCCTGCACACAAGTGTTGAAAATTTGAAGACTAAATTCTATGAATTTCTGACATTTTTACGTGCTCTATTACCAAAGTTAATGAATTCATTCCTAGCATTGAGGAATGGCTTGGGTAGCTTCCACAATCCTCAGTGGCAGAACCTCAAACCTTCATGAAGGTTCGTTTTTTTGTTTAAAAGAGTATCATGTTTTTATTCCCATTAAATCAAGTTAAATAATGTTCAGTTTATCTAGAATGAATGGCTTCAACATATAAAGTGTAATGCATCTCAAGGCCATGATAGTATCTACTAAGTTTTGTTTGCGTGAAGGCAAATTTGTTGATGTAGTAAAATAAAGAAGAATTAATCATTGGAATCCGTGCCAAAAACTGGAGAATTACTAACCTATCGGCTTCAAATTTTCACCACTGGTTTGATTTTGTTAATTAACAAAATGTTCACTCTGCCACTGCCACTCTGTCCCAGTTTGCCAGTTGAACTCAAAAAAATAAGTGATATTCATTTTATATGCAATGAATAACGATTTTTTTTCTGATTGGCTTCAAATTACTATTGACGATTAATTCTAAAATAAGGAAGATAACCCATACGTTTAGTACGTGAAGAAAATTTGAAACTGTACTCGCGTAGTTAAATAGGAATCAGATCAATTACTCGAGAATGACTTTCTGATCGGCTTGAAACTTTTACCAGTGATAAACTTTATTAAAACGCAGTTTGTCGCTCACTTTAAGCTGTGTAAATTTTAATTTGCTAATTTTATTAAGCAAATTATTTCCCCATATAATAACTAGGCTTCAAACCCTGAAAATCGAGTATTATAATTTTCAGATGTATGGGTGCCAGTTTGAGTATTTTTTCACTAATGTTATTAAACAAAGTTTTCAAAAAAATTCAAATCAATTATCCTTTCTTGCGGGGCTGTAGATAATTTTAAAACACAACTATAAATAGAGAATTGAACAATATTAAAAAAAAGTCACATTTTTTTATACCGTTTTTAAAATTCCTGAGCAGACTTATCCCTTAAATACTGCAACACGACGTGATGCTCGTATAATCGAAGGTTCGCGAAAATATTTTCAGAATGGTTTATTCAATGGGTTTCACATGAGCAGGTATTCTCTCGTCTCAGTTTTACAAAAAAAAAAAATCCTAATGTTGTTATAGGTTATGGAATCACATTTAAACACGCGCGTATGATGGTGGTAGTTTATATCTAGGTTGGTGAGTTAGGTAAAGTTCCTCAGGAAACAGGACAAGTGTTTCCTGACGTGGGTCTTAGATGATTACCTGCCATTGGAGCTTTTGGTCAGCTGACTGAGGCCTTCCGCTGGCTTACCGATCCACCCTTTAAAAATTCTGGTAGTGGGTGGTAGTGAAATAGAGGTGGTATGCATAAACATGTATAAATATACACATTGTTTTATATTTATACATACATATACATGCACATACCTAAATATGGAGAAGTGCACATACATATAAATATATGCACATGCATAAATATACCCACTTATATATACACACATGGAATATATGCATACATATATTCATTCTCATGTATATACATAAGTGTTGGTAATTGCCTAAATATACTTGTATATGTGCTTTCATACATTAGCACACACAAGACACATACATATACATAAATATTACTTTTTTTATTCTCCGTCTTCAGTATGTAATAGGTAATACATCCTACAGACTGGGTGGTGGGCATTAAGTTTAGTATGAGTGTGGGCTAAATTATCCTTATAATAAATTAGTGAAAAAACTTGGAATCATTGGAATCCCTGTTATAACTGGAGAATGATTCTTCTGATCAGTTCCAAACTTGCATTGCATTTGCAGAAAAAAAACAATAGAGCTTTAATTGGGGTGAATAAGTCTCAGTATGTCAATTTTATTAAATATATTGTGATACCGATTTCCTTACAATAACTAAAGAATATCTCTCCTGATGAGCTTCAACATATAAACGACGGTGTTTCCTAACACCAAATATTTATATTATGAAAAAACCGTAAACAAGCCATAGAAGATGTAGAACAACATGGGGAGTCGAATGATAGCGCTAGTTGAATGATAGTGCTAGTTGAATGATAGTGCTAGTTGAATGATAGTGCTAGTTGAATGATAGCTCTAGTTGAATGATAGCTCTAGTTGAATGATAGTGTTAGTTGAATGATAGCTCTAGTTGAATGATAGCGCTAGTTGAATGATAGTGCTAGTTGAATGATAGTGCTAGTTGAATGATAGCTCTAGTTGAATGATAGCTCTAGTTGAATGATAGCTCTAGTTGAATGATAGTGTTAGTTGAATGATAGCTCTAGTTGAATGATAGCGCTAGTTGAATGATAGCTCTAGTTGAATGATAGCTCTAGTTGAATGATAGTGGTAGTTGAATGATAGCTCTAGTTGAATGATAGTGCTAGTTGAATGATAGTTCTAGTTGAATGATAGTGCTAGTTGAATGATAGTGCTAGTTGAATGATAATTCTAGTTGAATGATAGTGCTAGTTGAATGATAGTTCTAGTTGAATGATAGTGCTAGTTGAATGATAGTGCTAGTTGAATGATAGTGCTAGTTCAATGATAGTGCTAGTTGAATGATAGTGCTACTTGAATGATAGTGCTAGTTGAATGATAGTGCTAGTTGAATGATAGCTCTAGTTGAATGATAGTGCTAGTTGAATGATAGTGCTAGTTGAATGATAGCTCTAGTTGAATGATAGTGCTAGTTGAATGATAGCGCTAGTTGAATGATAGCGCTAGTTGAATGATAGCTCTAGTTGAATGATAGTGCTAGTTGAATGATAGCGCTAGTTGAATGATAGCGCTAGTTGAATGATAGCGCTAGTTGAATGATAGCGCTAGTTGAATGATAGCTCTAGTTGAATGATAGTGCTAGTTGAATGATAGTGCTAGTTGAATGGTAGCGCTAGTTGAATGATAGCGCTAGTTGAATGATATCTCTAGTTGAATAATAGCGCTAGCTGAATAATAGAGCTAGTTGAATGATAGCGCTAGTTGAATGATAGCTCTAGTTGAATAATAGCGCTAGCTGAATAATAGAGCTAGTTGAATGATAGCTCTAGTTGAATGATAGCTCTAGGTGAATGATAGCTCTAGTTGAATGATAGCGCTAGTCGAATGATAGCGCTAGTTGAATGATAGCGCTAGTTGAATGATAGCGCTAGTTGAATGATAGCGCTAGTTGAATGATAGCTCTAGTTGAATGATAGTGCTTGTTGAATAATAGTGCTAGATGAATGATAGCGCTAGTCGAATGATAGCGCTAGTCGAATGATAGCGCTAGTCGAATGATAGCGCTAGTTGAATGATAGCGCTAGTTGAATGATAGCGCTAGTTGAATGATAGCGCTAGTTGAATGATAGCTCTAGTTGAATGATAGTGCTAGTTGAATAATAGTGCTAGTTGAATGATAGCGCTAGTCGAATGATAGCGCTAGTCGAATGATTGCGCTAGTCGAATGATAGCGCTAGTCGAATGATTGCGCTAGTCGAGTGATAGCGCTAGTCGAATGATAGCGCTAGTTGAATGATATCGCTAGTTGAATGATAGCGCTAGTCGAATGATAGCGCTAGTCGAATGATAGCGCTAGTTGAATGATATCGCTAGTTGAATGATAGCGCTAGTTGAATGATAGCGCTAGTTGAATGATAGCGCTAGTCGAATGATAGCCCTAGTTGAATGATATCGCTAGTTGAATGATAGCGCTAGTTGAATGATAGTGCTAGTTGAATGATAGCTCTAATTGAAAGATAGCGATAGTTGAATGATAGCGCTAGTTGAATGATAGCTCTACTTGAATAATAGCGCTAGTTGAATAATAGCGCTAGTTGAATGATAGCTCTAGTTGAATGATAGCACTAGGTGAATGATAGCTCTAGTTGAATGATAGCTCTAGTTGATAGCTCTAGTTGAATGATAGCGCTAGTCGAATGATAGCGCTAGTTGAATGATAGCGCTAGTTGAATGATAGCGCTACTTGAATGATAGCGCTAGTTGAATGATAGCTCTAGTGGAATGATAGTGCTAGTTGAATGATAGCGCTAGTCGAATGATAGCGCTAGTCGAGTGATTGCGCTAGTCGAGTGATAGCGCTAGTCGAATGATAGCGCTAGTTGAATGATAGCGCTAGTTGAACGATAGCGCTAGTTGAATGATAGCTCTAATTGAATGATAGCGCTAGTTGAATGATAGCTCTACTTGAATAATAGCGCTAGTTGAATAATAGCGCTAGTTGAATGATAGCTCTAGTTGAATGATAGCACTAGTTGAATGATTGCTCTAGTTGAATGATAGCTCTAGTTGAATGATAGCGCTATTTGAATGATAGCTCTAGTTGAATGTTAGCTCTAGTTGAATGAAAACGCTAGTTGAATGATAGCGCTATTTGAATGATAGCACTAGTTGAATGATAGCTGTAGTTGAATAATAGCGCTAGTTGAATGATAGTGCTAGTTGAATGATAGCGCTAGTTGAATAATAGCGCTAGTTGAATGATAGCGCTAGTTGAATGATAGCGCTAGTTGAATGATAGCGCTATTTGAATGATAGCGCTAGTTGAATAATAGTGCTAGTT
Organism: Cherax quadricarinatus; assembly: GCF_038502225.1. Classification (NCBI taxonomy): domain Eukaryota; kingdom Metazoa; phylum Arthropoda; class Malacostraca; order Decapoda; family Parastacidae; genus Cherax; species Cherax quadricarinatus. The sequence goes on from NC_091307.1 coordinate 32,258,486, forward strand.
GAATGATAGCTCTAGTTGAATGATAGCTGTAGTTGAATAATAGCTCTAGTTGAATGATAGTGCTAGTTGAATGATAGCGCTAGTTGAATAATAGCGCTAGTTGAATGATAGCGCTAGTAGAATGATAGCGCTAGTTGAATGATAGCGCTAGTTGAATGATAGCGCTAGTTGAATGATAGCGCTAGTTGAATGATAGCTCTAGTTGAATGATAGCTCTAGTTGAATGATAGCGCTAGTTGAATGATAGCGCTAGTTGAATAATAGTGCTAGTTGAATGATAGCTCTAGTTGAATGATAGCTCTAGTTGAATAATAGCGCTAGTTGAATGATAGCACTAGTTGAATGATAGCTCTAGTTGAATGATAGCGCTAGTTGAATGATAGCTCTAGTTGAATGACAGCTCTAGTTGAATGATAGCGCTAGTTGAATGATAGCGCTAGTTGAATGACAGCTCTAGTTGAATGATAGCGCTAGCTGAATGATAGCTCTAGTTGAATTATAGCTCTAGTTGAATGACAGCTCTAGTTGAATGACAGCTCTAGTTGAATGACAGTTCTAGTTGAATGACAGCTCTAGTTGAATGATAGCGCTAGTTGAATGATAGCTCTAGTTGAATGACAGCTCTAGTTGAATGACAGCTCTAGTTGAATGACAGCTCTAGTTGAATGATAGCGCTAGTTGAATGATAGCTCTAGTTGAATGATAGCTCTAGTTGAATGATAGCTCTAGTTGAATGATAGCTCTAGTTGAATGACAGCTCTAGTTGAATGACAGCTCTAGTTGAATGATAGCTCTAGTTGAATGACAGCTCTAGTTGAATGACAGCTATAGTTGAATGACAGCTCTAGTTGAATGACAGCTCCAGTTGAATGACAGCTCTAGTTGAATGACAGCTCTAGTTGAATGACAGCTCTAGTTGAATGATAGCTCTAGGAAGCACCTTTGCTGGAGCAAAGGTGCTTCCTCTGATGATATTTGCTAGGACTTGTTTTCTGCAATATTGCAAGCTCCTGAAGATGTGTTGATTGCAACACGAAAGGCTTAGAGCTATCATTCAAATATTTTTATATTGAATGTGGGCTGTGCATGTCCCAATTTACCAATATTTTAGATAAAAAAATTTGTAATTAAACTATTTTTTCCTTCGGAAGTGTAAAGAATTTTAAACTGAATGGAACTGAAAAGGAAGAATTTTTAGAGATAATTTTTACGTCTTATAGATTTTCATGAGTTTACATTATTATTATAATCAAGGGGGAAGCACTAAACCCGGAGGATTATACAGCGCCTGGGGGGGGGGATGTGGAAGGTATTCAGGCTTAATTCGGGGAAGTGGAGCACAGATCCAATTCCCTAAATCAAGAGCCCCTCACCAACATCAAGGAACTTTCCTTGAGGGGTCATGAGTTTACAAAACAGTTAACTGCTTTTGTTACAAGTTTATGCTAGAGTAAGTTCCTCCAAAAAAGCCATTTTGATAACTTCGGAGCTTCTTTCCCAACAGGCTTAAAAATTTTAACCCTGGGTAACCAAAACAGTTTTATGGAACACCGAATATCCGGAGATCGATCCCCGGTACGGGTAGAAACACTGGGCATGTTTCCTTACACTTGTTGCCTCTGTTAACCTAACAGACAGTAGGAACTTGGCTGTTAGCCGACTGGTGTGGGTTGCATCCTGGGGTGGTGGTGGTATACCTTAGATAAGACTGGGCTTCGAAATGAGACTTATCCCTTAAATACTGCAACACGACGTGATGCTCGTATAATCGAAGGTTCGCGAAAATATTTTCAGAATGGTTTATTCAATGGGTTTCACATGAGCAGGTATTCTCTCGTCTCAGTTTTACAAAAAAAAAAATCCTAATGTTGTTATAGGTTATGGAATCACATTTAAACACGCGCGTATGATGGTGGTAGTTTATATCTAGGTTGGTGAGTTAGGTAAAGTTCCTCAGGAAACAGGACAAGTGTTTCCTGACGTGGGTCTTAGATGATTACCTGCCATTGGAGCTTTTGGTCAGCTGACTGAGGCCTTCCGCTGGCTTACCGATCCACCCTTTAAAAATTCTGGTAGTGGGTGGTAGTGAAATAGAGGTGGTATGCATAAACATGTATAAATATACACATTGTTTTATATTTATACATACATATACATGCACATACCTAAATATGGAGAAGTGCACATACATATAAATATATGCACATGCATAAATATACCCACTTATATATACACACATGGAATATATGCATACATATATTCATTCTCATGTATATACATAAGTGTTGGTAATTGCCTAAATATACTTGTATATGTGCTTTCATACATTAGCACACACAAGACACATACATATACATAAATATTACTTTTTTTATTCTCCGTCTTCAGTATGTAATAGGTAATACATCCTACAGACTGGGTGGTGGGCATTAAGTTTAGTATGAGTGTGGGCTAAATTATCCTTATAATAAATTAGTGAAAAAACTTGGAATCATTGGAATCCCTGTTATAACTGGAGAATGATTCTTCTGATCAGTTCCAAACTTGCATTGCATTTGCAGAAAAAAAACAATAGAGCTTTAATTGGGGTGAATAAGTCTCAGTATGTCAATTTTATTAAATATATTGTGATACCGATTTCCTTACAATAACTAAAGAATATCTCTCCTGATGAGCTTCAACATATAAACGACGGTGTTTCCTAACACCAAATATTTATATTATGAAAAAACCGTAAACAAGCCATAGAAGATGTAGAACAACATGGGGAGTCGAATGATAGCGCTAGTTGAATGATAGTGCTAGTTGAATGATAGTGCTAGTTGAATGATAGTGCTAGTTGAATGATAGCTCTAGTTGAATGATAGCTCTAGTTGAATGATAGTGTTAGTTGAATGATAGCTCTAGTTGAATGATAGCGCTAGTTGAATGATAGTGCTAGTTGAATGATAGTGCTAGTTGAATGATAGCTCTAGTTGAATGATAGCTCTAGTTGAATGATAACTCTAGTTGAATGATAGTGTTAGTTGAATGATAGCTCTAGTTGAATGATAGCGCTAGTTGAATGATAGCTCTAGTTGAATGATAGCTCTAGTTGAATGATAGTGGTAGTTGAATGATAGCTCTAGTTGAATGATAGTGCTAGTTGAATGATAGTTCTAGTTGAATGATAGTGCTAGTTGAATGATAGTGCTAGTTGAATGATAATTCTAGTTGAATGATAGTGCTAGTTGAATGATAGTTCTAGTTGAATGATAGTGCTAGTTGAATGATAGTGCTAGTTGAATGATAGTGCAAGTTGAATGATAGTGCTAGTTGAATGATAGTGCTACTTGAATGATAGTGCTAGTTGAATGATAGTGCTAGTTGAATGATAGCTCTAGTTGAATGATAGTGCTAGTTGAATGATAGTGCTAGTTGAATGATAGCTCTAGTTGAATGATAGTGCTAGTTGAATGATAGCGCTAGTTGAATGATAGCGCTAGTTGAATGATAGCTCTAGTTGAATGATAGTGCTAGTTGAATGATAGCGCTAGTTGAATGATAGCGCTAGTTGAATGATAGCGCTAGTTGAATGATAGCGCTAGTTGAATGATAGCTCTAGTTGAATGATAGTGCTAGTTGAATGATAGTGCTAGTTGAATGGTAGCGCTAGTTGAATGATAGCGCTAGTTGAATGATAGCTCTAGTTGAATAATAGCGCTAGCTGAATAATAGAGCTAGTTGAATGATAGCGCTAGTTGAATGATAGCTCTAGTTGAATAATAGCGCTAGCTGAATAATAGAGCTAGTTGAATGATAGCTCTAGTTGAATGATAGCTCTAGGTGAATGATAGCTCTAGTTGAATGATAGCGCTAGTCGAATGATAGCGCTAGTTGAATGATAGCGCTAGTTGAATGATAGCGCTAGTTGAATGATAGCGCTAGTTGAATGATAGCTCTAGTTGAATGATAGTGCTAGTTGAATAATAGTGCTAGATGAATGATAGCGCTAGTCGAATGATAGCGCTAGTCGAATGATAGCGCTAGTCGAATGATAGCGCTAGTTGAATGATAGCGCTAGTTGAATGATAGCGCTAGTTGAATGATAGCTCTAGTTGAATGATAGTGCTAGTTGAATAATAGTGCTAGTTGAATGATAGCGCTAGTCGAATGATAGCGCTAGTCGAATGATTGCGCTAGTCGAATGATAGCGCTAGTCGAATGATTGCGCTAGTCGAGTGATAGCGCTAGTCGAATGATAGCGCTAGTTGAATGATATCGCTAGTTGAATGATAGCGCTAGTCGAATGATAGCGCTAGTCGAATGATAGCGCTAGTTGAATGATATCGCTAGTTGAATGATAGCGCTAGTTGAATGATAGCGCTAGTTGAATGATAGCGCTAGTCGAATGATAGCGCTAGTTGAATGATATCGCTAGTTGAATGATAGCGCTAGTTGAATGATAGTGCTAGTTGAATGATAGCTCTAATTGAAAGATAGCGCTAGTTGAATGATAGCACTAGTTGAATGATAGCTCTACTTGAATAATAGCGCTAGTTGAATAATAGCGCTAGTTGAATGATAGCTCTAGTTGAATGATAGCACTAGTTGAATGATAGCTCTAGTTGAATGATAGCTCTAGTTGATAGCTCTAGTTGAATGATAGCGCTAGTCGAATGATAGCGCTAGTTGAATGATAGCGCTAGTTGAATGATAGCGCTACTTGAATGATAGCGCTAGTTGAATGATAGCTCTAGTGGAATGATAGTGCTAGTTGAATGATAGCGCTAGTCGAATGATAGCGCTAGTCGAATGATTGCGCTAGTCGAGTGATAGCGCTAGTCGAATGATAGCGCTAGTTGAATGATAGCGCTAGTTGAACGATAGCGCTAGTTGAATGATAGCTCTAATTGAATGATAGCGCTAGTTGAATGATAGCTCTACTTGAATAATAGCGCTAGTTGAATAATAGCGCTAGTTGAATGATAGCTCTAGTTGAATGATAGCACTAGTTGAATGATTGCTCTAGTTGAATGATAGCTCTAGTTGAATGATAGCGCTATTTGAATGATAGCTCTAGTTGAATGTTAGCTCTAGTTGAATGAAAACGCTAGTTGAATGATAGCGCTATTTGAATGATAGCACTAGTTGAATGATAGCTGTAGTTGAATAATAGCGCTAGTTGAATGATAGTGCTAGTTGAATGATAGCGCTAGTTGAATAATAGCGCTAGTTGAATGATAGCGCTAGTTGAATGATAGCGCTAGTTGAATGATAGCGCTATTTGAATGATAGCGCTAGTTGAATAATAGTGCTAGTTGAATGATAGCTCTAGTTGAATGATAGCTGTAGTTGAATAATAGCTCTAGTTGAATGATAGTGCTAGTTGAATGATAGCGCTAGTTGAATAATAGCGCTAGTTGAATGATAGCGCTAGTTGAATGATAGCGCTAGTTGAATGATAGCGCTAGTTGAATGATAGCGCTAGTTGAATGATAGCGCTAGTTGAATGATAGCTCTAGTTGAATGATAGCTCTAGTTGAATGATAGTGCTAGTTGAATGATAGCGCTAGTTGAATAATAGTGCTAGTTGAATGATAGCTCTAGTTGAATGATAGCTCTAGTTGAATGATAGCGCTAGTTGAATGATAGCACTAGTTGAATGATAGCTCTAGTTGAATGATAGCGCTAGTTGAATGATAGCTCTAGTTGAATGACAGCTCTAGTTGAATGATAGCGCTAGTTGAATGATAGCGCTAGTTGAATGACAGCTCTAGTTGAATGATAGCGCTAGCTGAATGATAGCTCTAGTTGAATTATAGCTCTAGTTGAATGACAGCTCTAGTTGAATGACAGCTCTAGTTGAATGACAGTTCTAGTTGAATGACAGCTCTAGTTGAATGATAGCGCTAGTTGAATGATAGCTCTAGTTGAATGATAGCTCTAGTTGAATGATAGCTCTAGTTGAATGATAGCTCTAGTTGAATGACAGCTCTAGTTGAATGACAGCTCTAGTTGAATGATAGCTCTAGTTGAATGACAGCTCTAGTTGAATGACAGCTCTAGTTGAATGACAGCTCTAGTTGAATGATAGCGCTAGTTGAATGATAGCTCTAGTTGAATGATAGCTCTAGTTGAATGATAGCTCTAGTTGAATGATAGCTCTAGTTGAATGACAGCTCTAGTTGAATGACAGCTCTAGTTGAATGATAGCTCTAGTTGAATGACAGCTCTAGTTGAATGACAGCTATAGTTGAATGACAGCTCTAGTTGAATGACAGCTCTAGTTGAATGACAGCTCTAGTTGAATGACAGCTCTAGTTGAATGACAGCTCTAGTTGAATGATAGCTCTAGGAAGCACCTTTGCTGGAGCAAAGGTGCTTCCTCTGATGATATTTGCTAGGACTTGTTTTCTGCAATATTGCAAGCTCCTGAAGATGTGTTGATTGCAACACGAAAGGCTTAGAGCTATCATTCAAATATTTTTATATTGAATGTGGGCTGTGCATGTCCCAATTTACCAATATTTTAGATAAAAAAATTTGTAATTAAACTATTTTTTCCTTCGGAAGTGTAAAGAATTTTAAACTGAATGGAACTGAAAAGGAAGAATTTTTAGAGATAATTTTTACGTCTTATAGATTTTCATGAGTTTACATTATTATTATAATCAAGGGGGAAGCACTAAACCCGGAGGATTATACAGCGCCTGGGGGGGGATGTGGAAGGTATTCAGGCTTAATTCGGGGAAGTGGAGCACAGATCCAATTCCCTAAATCAAGAGCCCCTCACCAACATCAAGGAACTTTCCTTGAGGGGTCATGAGTTTACAAAACAGTTAACTGCTTTTGTTACAAGTTTATGCTAGAGTAAGTTCCTCCAACAAAGCCATTTTGATGACTTCGGAGCTTCTTTCCCAACAGGCTTAAAAATTTTAACCCTGGGTAACCAAAACAGTTTTATGGAACACCGAATATCCGGAGATCGATCCCCGGTACGGGTAGAAACACTGGGCATGTTTCCTTACACTTGTTGCCTCTGTTAACCTAACAGACAGTAGGAACTTGGCTGTTAGCCGACTGGTGTGGGTTGCATCCTGGGGTGGTGGTGGTATACCTTAGATAAGACTGGGCTTCGAAATGAGACAAGGTGGGATAACAGCTCTTAGCCTGTTAAACTGATGTTAAAACAAAATAATTGGCAAGTGAAGGTGGTCGTCGCTAAATTCCATGTAGACCATTTCCGAAATTGGTTTACATGCAATAACTTTAAAAAGCCTCTGCGGATCATCTTGAAAATTTCAACTCCCGTATCCCCTATTTAAAAAATGTTGGTATTGTTAACAGTGTGTGTACCCATGCCTTTTTTGTCAACTTTTAATCTGGAAATGGTACCTTCCCTTCCATGGACTGAACCTGAACACTTCCTTGTCCAAAGTCACTACTGTACTTCTACGGGTTTATAAATTCCCATTAATAAAATAAAACCTTTATTGAATGGCATTAATGTTCAATGAATTTAAAAATCTTATGAAATGGATAAAACATTTGAGTTTAGGCTTCGCCTTGATTTTAAATTTTAGTTTGAATAATTTTATTGCGCCAATTTTATTAACCAATTTTTTTGTGTGTGAAGTAATATGCCTGCCCTCAGGACCATTGCAAAAAAAATAAAGATTATGCAATAAAAGGTTAATTAAATGTATTTAAACTTTAAATACTGGTCATATTAAAAAAATTGATTTGGGCCTTTAAATGTCCCATCTTGTATTTTTTTATAGAAACTAAGAAAACTGAAACACTAGTTTACATGAGACAGTTTCTGAGTGCTTCATCAAATTGGTTTAACTTACTGCAAATTCTAAGCAGCTTCAATGTGTAGAAGTTTTATATGATATTGTTCTCTCTGAGATAACAAGAGAAGGCCTATTCATTTTGGTTTCAAAGCTAATTTTTTTAGCAGAATGTCTCGGCTGTGCGTGTCTTAATTTGCCATTTTTATAGAAGAGAAAGTGGGATATTAGTGTCCATGTGATAACTTGTGAATGCTTCTTCTGAATGGCCTGAAATCTCTAATGCTATTATTAACTGCATTAGGAACTCATGTCACTCTTTGCACCATTCCTATTACGTGCACTGAGGCACAGGGGACTGTGGTTGTGTAATATAGGATACCTCTCTTGGAATGTGCGGTGGCTGAAGTACATCTTGTTAGGTATCCCCAAAAGGGTATGATGGATCTTTAAAGATCGTGCAAGAGCCAGCATGTTGTCTTCCTTTAATTTTATTTAAGGGTTTCACTATAACTTCGGAACTCCTTATACAACTGACTTCCTATTTTCAATCCTGGTGGCTAAAGCTCCCGCTTCACACACGGAGGGCTCGGGTTCGATTCCCGGCGGGTGGAAACATCCCGACACGTTGCCTTACACCTGTTGTCCTGTTCACCTAGCAGCAAATAGGTACCTGGGTGTTAGTCGACTGGTGTGGGTCGCATCCTGGGGGACAAGATTAAGGACCCCAATGGAAATAAGTTAGACAGTCCTCGATGACGCACTGACTTTCTTGGGTTATCCTGGGTGGCTGACCCTCCGGGGTTAAAAATCCGAACGAAATCTTATCTTATTACAGTAATACTAGGTGAAAGTTGGCGTAATAATTTACGCTCAGTATTATACAGACCAGGTGTGGGGAACCTATCAGAAAGCTGTGCTACTACTGACGAGAGTTTTTTAAAAATTCTCACACTTGCTAGGTGGAATTTTGAAAAACAGATTATTATTTATTATACTTTATTATTACATTATAATTTTACAAAAAAAGGAATATAGCGAAAGAACAAAATATTTGAAACCATTCTTAGAAGAGTTTTGTGGCAACTAATAACTCTAATGAATTATTATAAATGGTATGACTTTAGAAACGCTATGGAATATTTTTAGAAATGTTTATTACTATAAATTCATAAGTGGTAAAATTAATGAAATAGTGACGCTTGTGTGAGCGTGTTAGGAGACGAATGGTTTTTGGGACTGACGAGTTGTTGGAGTGTGAGCAAGGTAATAATTTGTGAAGGGATTCAAGGAAACGCTTTGCGGAACTTGAGTCCTGGAGGTGGGAGGTACAGGAGTGCTCTCACTCTTACGGAGGCGTTTGGGGTATTTGCTGATTAGAGTGACATCTAAACTGTCGTATCTGCGCGCCTCTGGCAGGACAGTGGTAGTGTGAATGATGGTGAAAGAGTTTCTTTTTCGGGTTACCCTACCACGATGGGAGACTGTCTTGTTAAGAAAATATACTTCTGTTTCAGGAATAAGAGAAATTCGGATATATACATTCAATGTTTCAGTATTACCTAAAGTATAACAGATTAATGAAACCATTTTAGAAAGCCTGATCAAAAAATATTAATATCAGTGTTTTTAAAAATATAGCTGAAAAAATAACATTCATAAATAGAATTGCTCCTGATAAGCAACATATGAAATGTGACAGTGATGTGACAAACTTTGGTTCATATCAAACGAAGAAAAATCAAGAAAAAGAAAATTAGCATATTTTATTCTCAGTGAGAATTTTACTGTTGTATCAACGGTAGCATATTTCGTGTCAGGCTTGTATTTGGTAATTATTAACCCACATGAAAGCTGGATAAGACTTTCTCAGGACACGTTATGCTGTCCATGATGGTATAGTACAAAGACAGACAAGCACGGAAATATTCGCTGGGCAAAACAGTAGTGAAAATCAACGAGAAACTAAATGCACATGCAGATAGTATGGTGAGAAGAGACGCTAGTATCAAGGAGCATTATAAGCAACAGGGTGAGGCACGTCACAGCAAGCAACGGGAAGTCCCCAGGTCCTGGTGTTAGAAGGCTAGGCCTCTGTGTAGTAATATGCAGGCAACAAACAATGATGTACGTCTTCTCGGTAGTCCAGCTTGTATGCTTGGCGAGCAGAGGGAAGTCCCCGAGTACTGGCATTGACAGGATATTCCTCTGTTTACCAGTATGGAGGCGGACGGTAAGGTGACGATGGGAAAAGAAAAGAAACAGAAAGTATGGTTTGATGCACAGTATCTGCGTTAATGTTCCACTAACTCTGCGGGTGTGGCGGGTAACAGTTTCCAATCCTATTACTATAAAGGAAATGTCTACCCTTGCAGTGACTTATCCTGACCTGTCTAAGCCAATAGAGAACAACTTAATAATGGCTAGGGAAAATGATGGCAATGAGGCGCTCCCGGATCTTCTCCGGGAGGTGGAAATATTTTCTGAGTTACCATTTCTTGAACTGACCTATCCATTAAAAAAAACGAAGAAGCAGAAATCGGAGTGCATGACAGGAGAAGTTCAAAGATCCTCTCATAAAATAATGTTATCATTCTCAGTACAATATATACGGACTGACCAAGCCAGTGGAACGCTACACACCAGCAACTGAAAATGAATAACGGAGTCGAGAAGTTGCCTGAAAAACTCAGGACGGAAGTGATGCCTGGCCCTCTGCAATTAAACCTTATGACCTGACCAAGACGTCGGAAGACTACGCTTCAGAGACCAAACTGTATAGCAGTCTCTGGAACTACTTGAGCATCCCTTACGGCGGTCAAGAGAAGATCCCGGAGACTCACGGGGAGACTCGCAGTAAATGTCGATAGGAGATCCTGTAACATCACTTAAAGATCGACTGATAAAAATGTAGTGGAGTTCCCATAGAATCGAATGGAAAGAGACGCAGATGAAGGTCAGGAAGAATTCCTAGCACATCATATTAAGACTGAAGCAGATGAAGGTATGGGGGAGTTCCCAGATCATCACATGAAGATTGAAGCTACCTGGAGGGCATTCCGAGGATCAACGCCCCCGCGGCCCTGTCCACGACCAGGCCTCCCGGTGGATCAGAGCTTGATCAACGAGGCTGTTACTGCTGGCAGCACGTAGTTCAACGTACGAACCACAGCCCGGCTGATCCGGCATTGACTTTAGGTACTGTCCAGCTCCATCTTGAAGACAACCAGGCGTCTATTGGTAATGCCCCTAATGGCTGGTGGGAGGCTGTTGAACAGTATTGGGCCCCGGGGCTCTTATTGAGTTTTCTCTTAGTGTACCAGTGGCGCCCCTACTTTTCACTGGGGGTATGTAGAATGACCTGCCAAGTCTTTTGCTTTCTTGGGGAGAGTTTTTGGGTGCAAATTAGGAATCAGTCCCTCCAGAATCTTCCAGGTGTAGATTATGATATATCTCTCCTTCGCTCTATTGAGTACAGGTCAAGTGCTTCCAGGCGTTCCCAGTAAAGGTTCTCTGTACATTCTCTAGTTCTACAATTTCACCTGCCTTGTGTGGGGATGTTAATGTACAGCAGTATTTCAGCCTAGAGAAAACAAGTTATTTTAAAAGGATCATCAGTGGCTTAGCATCTCTTGTCTTGAATGTTCTCATTATCCATCCCCTCAGTTTCCTCGCAAATGTGATAGTGGCATTGTTGTCCTTGAAGGAGAGATCTTTGGACATTACCACACCCAGGTCCTTCACATTACTTTTCTGCTCTATTGTGTGATTAGAGTTTGTAGTATACTCATTTCTAGCTATTATTTCCTCAGTTTTCCATAACGGAGTAGTTGGAATTTGTCTTCATTGAACATCATATTTGCCATGTCCTCAATGGATGACACTCTCATGCAGATCCTAGTATCGTCTGCAAAGGATGATACAGTTCTATGGTTTACATCACTATATCTGATATGAGAATTAGGAACAGGATAGGGGCGGGTACCGTGCCTTGTGGAACAGAGCTCTTACTATGGCAGCTTCAGATTTAACTTTGTTTCCCGCTACTCTTTGTGTTCGATTGGTTAGAGTTGAAGATCCATCAGCCTACTTTGCCAGTTATCCATTTAGCTCTCATTTGGTGTGCTATTACAGCATGATCGCACTTGTCAAAGGCTTTCGCAAAATCTGTGTATTGCTACTACATCTGCATTATGTTTGTTTTTCAGTGCATCTAAGACCATATCATAGTGATCCAATAGTTGCGAGAGGCAGGAGCGACCTGCTCTTAAACCATGTTGCCCTGGATTGTGCAATTTTTGTGAGTCCAGGTGGTTTGCTATCCTGCTTCTTAGAACTCTTTCAAAGATTTTTATGATGTGGGACGTCAAAGTTATTGATCTGTAGTTCTTAACTACTGCTTTGCTGCCACCTTTGTGGAGTGGGGCTATATCCGTTGTTTTTAGTGACTGGAATCTCACCTGTGTCTAAGTTCCTTCTCCATAGCATACTTAGGGCCCGTGAGACGGGTTTCTTGCAGCTCTTTATAAACACAGAGTTCCACGAGTTCGGGCCTTAGGCTGAGTGCATGGGCATGTCGTCGATGGCTTTCTCAAAGTCTAGTGGAGTTAGGGTTATGTCAGAAATTTGGCATACATTGGTATGGTTTTGAGGCTTATTCATGAAAAAATTGTTTCGATTTTCTATCTTTACACTGAGTAGTGACTCGCTGAACACAGAGTCAATTTGAGATTTCAGTATCTCACTCATTTCTTTGTTGTCATCTGTGTAGGATCCGTCTTATCTGAGCAGGGGCCCTATACTAGAAGTGGTTTTTGCCTTGTTTTTAGCATATGAAAAGAAATACAGTATTTCGAATTTCTTTCAATTTCACTAATCGCTTTTAGCTCTTCTTGTCTCTCCCGGATGAGTCCTTTAACTTTAGCTTAATATTTCCACTTCCCTGGTTAGCGCTTCCTTCCGTGTATCAGATAATCTGGCATTCTTGAGGAGCTCAGTGATTCTTTGCCTTCTCCTGTAAAGGGAACGTCTCTCTCTCTCCAGTTTACGTGTTCTCTTTTTTCTTAGGGGAATATGCCTTGAACATACTTCAGTTACCAGGAAGTTGATCTTTTCAAGGCACTGGTCAGGGTTCATATAATTAAAGATATCTTCCCAACATGATTCATTTAGGGCATAGTTTACCTGCTCCCAGTTGATGTTCTTGTTGTTGAAGTTGAATTTGGTGAAGGTACCCTCATAGCTGTATGCATTTTGCTGATCAGGACCTCTGTGCATGTAAGTCTGGACTTAGATTAGATTGTGGTCAGAATTTGTTGTTTTTTGATATTATGTTTCTTACCAGGTCCTCATTATTTGTGAAAATAAGATCTAGTGTGTTCTCCAGTGTTGTTGGCTCCACTATCTACTGACTTAGTGTGTTTATTGCAGAAATTCAGCAGCTCATATATGTGTGACTTTTCATCTAAGCTGCCTCCAGAGATTATTTCTGCTACAACTTTATTTGGTATATTCTTCCATTTTGAATGTCTTAGATTGAAGTCACCGAGCAGCAAGATGTCTGGGGATGAGTATTACGACTTTGATATCGTAACTTAAATACAATGTCCTGGCTCCTAAATGGCTACTCAATCTGCTGTCTTGGGGCATTGAAATTACACTGAAAAACACAGCAACTCTCCAGCCAGCATGTACTCGTACAAATTGTGAAGCATGAGTGCAAACAATTAATGTTGTATAAGGACACAAAAACACACCTATACAAAAATATATATAATATAATAATAGCAACTTATATACAACTTACAATCTACTCCACTACAACATCACCTTTACTCCAGTTTACATTAGCTCACTAGCACACTGCTGCTAGCGAGCAGACAAAATATATAAACAGGGAGGTTTCATGACACCTCCCTCCTTCCTGCAGGCTACTTAACCAACAGTTAAAACGTTAAATACTCTCCAAAACACAGACCCTTGCACAGTAGAGCCTTAAAAAAACATGAGAGCTTAAACACTAGCAAAATTATAATATACACTAAAAAACTTACCAAAATTACCTACTCACACTACCGCCCAAACCATGATGACTTCTCCCGTCACCGCCCGTCTGGTACTAGCTCACAAACATCTCATCTGCTCCTGTCTCCTGGCCACACTGACTGACCAGGAATAATACACGTTCTGTTTCAGTTCAATCCCGAAACTATGGAGCATTATTTTATGAAATATTTTTCTGTAGTAACATTGGGGCTGGAAGGTTTTCCAGACAGGAGTCATTTTTTTATAGCGTTTCTTTGAACTGTTGGGAATGAACATTAAAATGGTATAAAATACCGACAGATTGTTAGGTAAGACACATATGCAACAGTTAGGTATCTTTATTTCGAAACGTTTCGCCTACACAGTAGGCTTCTTCAGTCGAGTACAGAAAAGTTGATAGAAGCAGAAGATACTTGAAGACGATGTAATCAGTCCATCACCCTTAAAGTTTTGAGGTGGTCAATCCCTCAGTCTGGAGAAGAGCATTGTTCCGTTGTCTGAAACAATATGAAGTTGAAGTGACAGAATGGGGCCTTATATAGTGCCAGGAGGTGAGACGTAGGTTGCTTTGGGAGGGCAGGTCCCTCTCACACTGCAACACAAGGGTATCTTGGTACAGACCATCAACTTCGACAACCTCTACTAGTGAGAACGGCTGGGTGTGAGAGGGACCTGCCCTCCCAAAGCAACCTACGTCTCACCTCCTGGCACTATATAAGGCCCCATTCTGTCACTTCAACTTCATATTGTTTCAGACAACGGAACAATGCTCTTCTCCAGACTGAGGGACTGACCACCTCAAAACTTTAAGAGTGATGGACTGATTACATCATCTTCAAGTATCTTCTGCTTCTATCAACTTTTCTGTACTCGACTGAAGAAGCCTACTGTGTAGGCGAAACGTTTCGAAATAAAGATACCTAACTGTTGCATATGTGTCTTACCTAACAACTGTTGGGAAGTTCCATCTGGCGGCTTATACAGAAGTGCAATGACTATATTTTGGTTCTCGATTTTTGTTAGAACTTCAACTACATCATTTGTGGTGTTCAGTATCTCCCTGCAAATGAGCGACTCTTTGACATTCAGGCCAACCCCCCTTAGTTGCCTGTTCTTTGCCGCATCTGAAAAGGTTGTATCCAGGTATCCATATTTCACTGCGTGGGTCTCTGTGAAGGCTGCAAACATTGCATTTGACTCCCCTTGAAGTCACCTAATGGAAGGTATTTTGCTGGTGGTGGAAGGCATAAGGCCCTGTATATTTTGCAAATATAAATGAGGTTGTGTTGCATGTTTGTTGGGGAGATTTCGTTGTTGGCATCAGTAGCTGTGAGCCCGGAGGGGCCACTGGCTGTGCCTCCAGTCCAGCAAGGCTCCAAGGTGGACTATTTTGGTTATCTCTTTCCATTTTCTTTCTTCGTTTCCTACCACTAAAAATCACTTGGAGTGGAGGTATCATATCTACCATAACTACTAGGAAGAGGTAGAATGACAGGAGGTCGCGGCATTTTTTGGGATGCTCAAAGTTGCATGTCCCATTTATTTTCTCTGATATTCCATGTTTACAGATGCTCCAAACATAGAATTTACACCAATTTGATTATGGCTTAATACAATTCGTACTGGATGTATTCCTAATCTGTGCAGATCCTAAAACTGCTCTAGTCCTCCACAGCCAAACCAGAGACACCACCACCCGTTGCCAGGAGGCCAACATTTTTCCCAGAAGAGGACTCCTCTACCACATCTGCACTAGGGGCTATGGCTGTGGTGGTTGTAGAAGGATCTTTAGCTGAATTCAGATTTGCACTATGGCTGGGGACTGGGTCTGGGTCAGCCAGATGGATATCATTTTTGGATGCAGTGTTTATTCTTTCTCAGGTGACATGATGTTTTGAAAACCAAAGGTTGCATGTGGTACTGGATTTTTTCCCAAGAGCCTTTTCAAATGTTCCACAGGTATACTGGACTGCTATCCTGCCTGTATCTTATTTGCAGATGAAGGCATGGTGGAGTTCCCAAAGCATCAAACGGAGTATCACATATGGAGTGAAGGAAGTGAATGTCTGGAGGATTCCCCGGAGCATTAGGAAACTGAGAAAAATGAAAATCCAAAGTTTCCTTATCGTCTGAGCTGGAGTGTCAGTGTGATGAATCCACGGATCAGTTCCCGGACGCAGAAAAAACGTCAATCTTTACAATAATGAAGGATGAAGGTGTGAGGAGCTTGGCAGAATACTCCGAGGAGATGAACATGATGCAGCACACAGCAGTCTATTCTAACTTTCTTACCTGGTTCCCAGTTTAAATTTCCAAGCACTTCCTGTAAATCTACAAACACATTTTCAAAGTTACGTTAGTACAGAATAAGTTACATAAACTGATATTTGACCACGGATATAAAGATTAAAATAAATGGCCGCGATACGTTGGACATGGCCGTGAATAACCAGAAGCATTCATGTCTACACGATTGTTACTCGTGTGCGAGAATGGCATGTCTGAACTTGTCGATATAGGAGGTAATTGACTTAGCAGATACCAAAGAAAGTTAGCCTCTAAACCAAGACTTTTGAAGTGTCAGCAGAAAAGTTTTCTGCAGAAGATGGAAAAAAAATTATGATATTGAGTGTATTTTCTCGGTATGGAAAAGGTTTATAATGGAACAAGTGTTAAGTGATTATATATATATATATATATATATATATATATATATATATATATATATATATATATATATATATATATATATATTTTATTTTATTATCACACCGGCCGATTCCCACCAAGGCAGGGTGGCCCGAAAAAGAAAAACTTTCACCATCATTCACTCCATCACTGTCTTGCCAGAAGGGTGCTTTACACTACAGTTTTTAAACTGCAACATTAACACCCCTCCTTCAGAGTGCAGGCACTGTACTTCCCATCTCCAGGACTCAAGTCCGGCCTGCCGGTTTCCCTGAACCCCTTCATAAATGTTACTTTGCTCACACTCCAACAGCACGTCAAGTATTAAAAACCATTCGTCTCCATTCACTCCTATCAAACACGCTCACGCACGCCTGCTGGAAGTCCAAGCCCCTCGCACACAAAACCTCCTTTACCCCCTCCCTCCAACCTTTCCTAGGCCGACCCCTACCCCGCCTTCCTTCCACTACAGACTGATACACTCTTGAAGTCATTCTGTTTCGCTCCATTCTCTCTACATGTCCGAACCACCTCAACAACCCTTCCTCAGCCCTCTGGACAACAGTTTTGGTAATCCCGCACCTCCTCCTAACTTCCAAACTACGAATTCTCTGCATTATATTCACACCACACATTGCCCTCAGACATGACATCTCCACTGCCTCCAGCCTTCTCGCTGCAACATTCATCACCCATGCTTCACACCCATATAAGTGTTGGTAAAACTATACTCTCATACATTCCTCTCTTTGCCTCCAAGGACAAAGTTCTTTGTCTCCACAGACTCCTAAGTGCACCATTCACCCTTTTCCCCTCATCAATTCTATGATTCACCTCATCCTTCATAGACCCATCCGCTGACACGTCCACTCCCAAATATCTGAATACATTCACCTCCTCCATACTCTCTCCCTCCAATCTGATATCCAATCTTTCATCACCTAATATTTTTGTTATCCTCATAACCTTACTCTTTCCTGTATTCACTTTTAATTTTCTTTTTTTGCACACCCTACCAAATTCATCCACCAATCTCTGCAACTTCTCTTCAGAATCTCCCAAGAGCACAGTGTCATCAGCAAAGAGCAACTGTGACAACTCCCATTTTATGTGTGATTCTTTATCTTTTAACTCCACGCCTCTTGTCAAGACCCTCGCATTTACTTCTCTTACAACCCCATCTATAAATATATTAAACAACCACGGTGACATCACACATCCTTGTCTAAGGCCTACTTTTACTGGGAAATAATTTCCCTCTTTCCTATGTACTCTAACTTGAGCCTCGCTATCCTCGTAAAAACTCTTCACTGCTTTCAGTAACCTACCTCCTACACCATACACCTGCAACATCTGCCACATTGCCCCCCTATCCACCCTGTCATACGCCTTTTCCAAATCCATAAATGCCACAAAGACCTCTTTAGCCTTATCTAAATACTGTTCACTTATATGTTTCACTGTAAACACCTGGTCCACACACCCCCTACCTTTCCTAAAGCCTCCTTGTTCATCTGCTATCCTATTCTCAGTCTTACTTTTAATTCTTTCAATAACTCTACCATACACTTTACCAGGTATACTCAACAGAAATATTCATATTATTTTCAAAACTACTTTTAAGAAACATGACTATTACATTCCTGTCGACCATGGACTTGCTTGATATAACTTTCTCAGCCTTCTGAAAAAAATTGGATGGTTAAAATCTCTCACATGAATAAACAGAGCATTAGAATCTTGTCCAATTCTAATCCTATATTTATGTTGTTTTAACCTAAGTTCAAGACTCTTACCAGTTTGACCGTAATAAACTTTGTCATGTACTGGACAAGGAATCTTATAGACACACCCATCAGCATTTTGGGATTAATTTTTTATCAAAAGTATTTTTTAACTGTGTCAAGGTTTTCAAATACAACTTTGATATAAAAATTCTTAAGAAGAGAAGGCACATCAACCAAGTTTTCATGATAAGGGAGAACCAACATATTTTTAGCAGAATAAGGTTGGTTGTCTCTTTTTGAGTTGTAAAAAAGTATTTCTTCACATCAAGATAGAATTAAAGTGTCGGTATTCTCATTAACGTTTTTGAGAGCTTTAAATATTTGTAGTCCAGAGTTCATAGATGAAGAAATCTCCAAAAATTATAGAATTTCTAATGATCTAAAATACCCAAGAAACTTAACTGATAAATCCTTAAAAATAGCTAGAAATACTTTTTACAATTCAAAAAGGGACAACCAACCTTATTTAACTAAATCATGTTAATTCTTCCTTACCATGAAAACTTGGTTGATATGCCTTCTCTTCTTAAGAATTTAGTATCAAAGTTGTATTTAAAAATCTTTAAATACAACGGTTCTGTTTTAATACATCTGTTGCGATTTAATACATCTGTTGCGATTTAATACATCTAAAGTATCGCCTCTGGCGATACTTTACAAGATGTAATTGCTCCTGGGTCTTTTTCATTACCGTTTCCTATCAGAATATATACACCTTTCAGTGTATATATCCTGTGCTACATTAAGTTGTGTTTACGCGCAGCAAGATTCAGCTCCTGGTCCCACCATTCAAACTACATTCGCCTGCATAGTTGGTCATGGGTTATATATTAATTATATACGAAGGGGGTAGGAGAGTTTCAGTGGGGGGAAATAAATGGGATTAAATCTGGAGTATCTGAGAGAGTTAGAGCAAAGGAAGGGGTAGCAGTAATGTTAAATGATCAGTTATGGAAGGAGAAAAGAGAATATGAATGTGTAAATTCGAGAATTATGTGGATTAAAGTAAAGGTTGGATGCGAGAAGTGGGTCATAATAAGCGTGTATGCACCTGGAGAAGAGAGGAATGCAGAGGAGAGAGAGAGATTTTGGGAGATGTTAAGTGAATGTATAGGAGCCTTTGAACCAAGTGAGAGAGTAATTGTGGTAGGGGACTTGAATGCTAAAGTAGGAGAAACTTTTAGAGAGGGTGTGGTAGGTAAGTTTGGGGTGCCAGGTGTAAATGATAATGGGAGCCCTTTGATTGAACTTTGTATAGAAAGGGGTTTAGTTATAGGTAATACATATTTTAAGAAAAAGAGGATAAATAAGTATACACGATATGATGTAGGGCGAAATGACAGTAGTTTGTTGGATTATGTATTAGTAGATAAAAGACTGTTGAGTAGACTTCAGGATGTACATGTTTATCGAGGGGCCACAGATATATCAGATCACTTTCTAGTTGTAGCTACACTGAGAGTAAAAGGTAGATGGGATACAAGGAGAACAGAAGCATCAGGGAAGAGAGAGGTGAAGGTTTATAAACTAAAAGAGGAGGCAGTTAGGGTAAGATATAAACAGCTATTGGAGGATAGATGGGCTAATGAGAGCATAGGCAATGGGGTCGAAGAGGAATGGGGTAGGTTTAAAAATGTAGTGTTAGAGTGTTCAGCAGAAGTTTGTGGTTACAGGAAAGTGGGTGCAGGAGGGAAGAGGAGCGATTGGTGGAATGATGATGTAAAGAGAGTAGTAAGGGAGAAAAAGTTAGCATATGAGAAGTTTTTACAAAGTAGAAGTGATGCAAGGAGGGAAGAGTATATGGAGAAAAAGAGAGAGGTTAAGAGAGTGGTGAAGCAATGTAAAAAGAGAGCAAATGAGAGAGTGGGTGAGCTGTTATCAACAAATTTTGTTGAAAATAAGAAAAAGTTTTGGAGTGAGATTAACAAGTTAAGGAAGCCTAGAGAACAAATGGATTTGTCAGTTAAAAATAGGAGAGGAGAGTTATTAAATGGAGAGTTAGAGGTATTGGGAAGATGGAGGGAATATTTTGAGGAATTGTTAAATGTTGATGAAGATAGGGAAGCTGTGATTTCGTGTATAGGGCAAGGAGGAATAACATCTTGTAGGAGTGAGGAAGAGCCAGTTGTGAGTGTGGGGGAAGTTCGTGAGGCAGTAGGTAAAATGAAAGGGGGTAAGGCAGCCGGGATTGATGGGATAAAGATAGAAATGTTAAAAGCAGGTGGGGATATAGTTTTGGAGTGGTTGGTGCAATTATTTAATAAATGTATGGAAGAGGGTAAGGTACCTAGGGATTGGCAGAGAGCATGCATAGTTCCTTTGTATAAAGGCAAAGGGGATAAAAGAGAGTGCAAAAATTATAGGGGGATAAGTCTGTTGAGTGTACCTGGTAAAGTGTATGGTAGAGTTATAATTGAAAGAATTAAGAGTAAGACGGAGAATAGGATAGCAGATGAACAAGGAGGCTTTAGGAAAGGTAGGGGGTGTGTGGACCAGGTGTTTACAGTGAAACATATAAGTGAACAGTATTTAGATAAGGCTAAAGAGGTCTTTGTGGCATTTATGGATTTGGAAAAGGCGTATGACAGGGTGGATAGGGGGGCAATGTGGCAGATGTTGCAAGTGTATGGTGTAGGAGGTAGGTTACTGAAAGCAGTGAAGAGTTTTTACGAGGATAGTGAGGCTCAAGTTAGAGTATGTAGAAAAGAGGGAAATTTTTTCCCAGTAAAAGTAGGCCTTAGACAAGGATGTGTGATGTCACCATGGTTGTTTAATATATTTATAGATGGGGTTGTAAGAGAAGTAAATGCGAGGGTCTTGGCAAGAGGCGTGGAGTTAAAAGATAAAGAATCACACACAGGGTGGGAGTTGTCACAGCTGCTCTTTGCTGATGACACTGTGCTCTTGGGAGATTCTGAAGAGAAGCTGCAGAGATTGGTGGATGAATTTGGTAGGGTGTGCAAAAGAAGAAAATTAAAGGTGAATACAGGAAAGAGTAAGGTTATGAGGATAACAAAAAGATTAGGTGATGAAAGATTGAATATCAGATTGGAGGGAGAGAGTATGGAGGAGGTGAACGTATTCAGATATTTGGGAGTGGACGTGTCAGCGGATGGGTCTATGAAAGATGAGGTGAATCATAGAATTGATGAGGGAAAAAGAGTGAGTGGTGCACTTAGGAGTCTGTGGAGACAGAGAACTTTGTCCTTGGAGGCAAAGAGGGGAATGTATGAGAGTATAGTTTTACCAACGCTCTTATATGGGTGTGAAGCATGGGTGATGAATGTTGCAGCGAGGAGAAGGCTGGAGGCAGTGGAGATGTCATGTCTGAGGGCAATGTGTGGTGTGAATATAATGCAGAGAATTCGTAGTTTGGAAGTTAGGAGGAGGTGCGGGATTACCAAAACTGTTGTCCAGAGGGCTGAGGAAGGGTTGTTGAGGTGGTTCGGACATGTAGAGAGAATGGAGCGAAACAGAATAACTTCAAGAGTGTATCAGTCTGTAGTGGAAGGAAGGCGGGGTAGGGGTCGGCCTAGGAAGGGTTGGAGGGAGGGGGTAAAGGAGGTTTTGTGTGCGAGGGGCTTGGACTTCCAGCAGGCATGCGTGAGCGTGTTTGATAGGAGTGAATGGAGACAAATGGTTTTTAATACTTGACGTGCTGTTGGAGTGTGAGCAAAGTAACATTTATGAAGGGATTCAGGGAAACCGGCAGGCCGGACTTGAGTCCTGGAGATGGGAAGTACAGTGCCTGCACTCTGAAGGAGGGGTGTTAATGTTGCAGTTTAAAAACTGTAGTGTAAAGCACCCTTCTGGCAAGACAGTGATGGAGTGAATGATGGTGAAAGTTTTTCTTTTTCGGGCCACCCTGCCTTGGTGGGAATCGGCCAGTGTGATAATAAAAAAAATAACAAAGCAGACATGTTGATTAGTAACACTCATGTTCAACACTTGGACATCTTTACTGCCGAAACGTCTTCTTCAGACTTCTTCAGTCGAATAAAGAGGTGATTTTCAGACTTGGTTCATATAAACAGACGTTTGTCTCGACTTCTGTAGCTCATTGCACTTATCACAATGAGACCGAAAAAAAACATTACCTAACATCCCTGTAGCGCGCAATAACACATCAGAATCACGTGATTATTGGCTGTCTTGGAAAAAAAAAAAACATGAAAGGTTAATTAATGTTTACTGGAATGTTAAACTTGACCTGACTGCAATGACGTCACAGTGAGAGTGGCGTGCAATCTAGCAGTCTCAAACTTTAAAAAACACAAAAATCGTTTAATATCTAATTTTGTACTTATTAACCTCGCGAGGTGTTTACTAAACTGTCACATTAAATCATGTCATGACTGCTTATTACGTCACGTGCATGACGCATAGAATAAATAACTGACATCATTTACTGTTGTACATAATTCATAGATTTTACATTAATTACGTAATTAATTTTTTTCTAAGTTCATGTAACTTTGAGAAATTTTCATCACACAGTTTAAATTATTTACCCGACTGACGTACCAAGCTTTGGTCCCCCATCTTTTCCCATTATTATTATTATAATCAAAAAGAAGCGCTAAGCCACAAGGACTATACAGCTCCATCTTTTCCCAGCTTTGAATGTTGTAGTGTTAAATACTGATTTTACATGTCCACTCATGTTTTTAATTGGTCAACAAAAGTGTTATACATAATGAAACATGTCCAATACTTAGGTATATTTATTATGAAGACGTTTCTCCAACCAGGGGCTTCAATGTTTTACTCGCAGATTATCGCAGGATGGTAGCATCACAGACTGTTGTGTGAACGAAACATAAGTATACTGATGTTTTTTATTTAGACGTTTCGCTCAAGACTGGAGAAAGCTGTTTTGAACGTAACATTTCAACAAAGACTTACCGGGCATAAATATGTCTTTGCTCAAAAATGTGGTGTTGATGCCTATTATATTATATATCCCCAAAGAGAGAGTCTTAAAGGGTTGCCTGATTTTTTTTTCACTTCTTTTTCTTTATTATCCACCAACTTTTCGATCATATTTCGCTCATAACTCCAGAACACCTCACCCAATCGGCTTTAAATTTTTTAACACTTGTATATTATGGAAACATAAACACAAATGCAGTTTAATGTGATCCTTTATTGACAAAGTTTCGCCCACACAGTGGGCTTTTTCAAGTCACAAACAGATCAATAAAGGATCACATTAAACTGCATATGTGTTTATGTAATAAAGTTGGTAGAATTACCGACAATATGTAAAGTAAAAGGACACAAGTGCAACTAATGTGACATTTTATTGTGGCAACGTTTCGCTCTCCAGGAGCTTTATCAAGCCATTACAAACAATACATGGACACAGAGGGTATATAAAGGCACAGAGTGAGGTGAATACTAGTGAGGTACCATTTCGATGTTCACTAGTGGTAGTAGTAGTAGTAGTAGTAGTAGTGGTAGTGACAAAAGTAATACAATAAGGTAGAGCAATTAATTCGTACATGAGTAAAAGGATGTAAAAGCTATTACTTGGGTAACATAAAAATAGTCTATATTTGTCCAAACTATTTTTATGTTACCCAAGTAATAGCTTTTATATCCTTTTACTCATGTACGAATTAATTGCTCTACCATATTGTATTACTTTTGTCACTACTACTACTACTACTACTACTACTACTACTACTACCACCACCACCACTAGTGAACATCGAAATGGTACCTCACTAGTATTGCACCTCACGCTGAGCCTTTATATACCCTCTGTGTCCATGTATTGTTTGTAATGGCTTGATAAAGCTCCTGGAGAGCGAAACGTTGCCACAATAAAATGTCACATTAGTTGCACTTGTGTCCTTTTACTTTACATATGTGTTTATGTTTCCATAGTGTCGGTATTTTATACCATTTATTTTCACTTGTATATTATAATGAGAACCAGATTCATGGACCAAGTGGCAGGTTGACGTGTCCTGTGATCGGGGCCACTACACCAACATCCTGAAATGGCTCGAATAATTTTCAAAAAAATTCTTCTAGAGTCGGTGATGGAATAGAGTGAAGTTCAGGTAGACTCAAATTTGACCATTTTTGTGTGTAAATTAGTGTGGAATTTCAATTTATCTCTTGTGAACGGCTTCAGTATTTATCACCTGATGCATCTTAGGGCCAGGAAAATACCCCTTATTTTTTGTTTGCCTGCGGTCAATTTTTTTTCTTTGATGTAATAAAACAGAAAAAAATGAATTGTTTGAATACTTGCCATAACTGAGGAATGACTAATCAAATCGGGTTCAAATATTCACCACTGATGTGGTTTCCTGAGCGTAAGGTTCAAGCTTCGATTGGGTTTCATAAGATCCAATTTGCTTATTTTACTGAATAGCGATAGTCATTTTTGATTCATTAACTCAAGGATGCTTCTTGTTAGTATGAGAAAGTGCAAATTAGAAATTTTACTGAAATTACTAAAAGGCTTTGAATCACTGGAGTTCCATCAATGCCTTGTCTGATCGGCTCCAAACTGTCACTATTTTTTATTTTTTTTTTTTATTTTATTTAGAATACAATACATAGCTTAACATAAAAACCCCTTAAACTAGGGTTGATACACATTGTATATAAACACATTTTGAAACACAATCTCTCAGAACGTACAATAGCAAATAACAAACACAATATTAACAAACACAAGAGGTTACACAATTATACTAGAAAATATCGCTTGTGACAAAACATAACATTAAGAAGATGGGCAATCTTAACCCTATGTACACAAGAACAACAACAAGAACATAACATGTAGGTGACCCCTGTAGCAGGTTCAATAATATAAATAAAACCATAATCCCTTCGGGTATACACTATTTACATAATATTACTGGGACATATTGCCAATGCACTATACAATACAATAAGAAGAATATTATGATAAATATATAAATATATCGGTTACTCACATCCAACACAAATAATCGATAACCGAAAGAACCTACATCACAATCTCATGATAAAACAAAGTACATACTCTTACTCACCTAACTCCCAATACATAAGTTCCCTACAGTCACACATACTCGCCTTACCACAAGTCTTACGAGTCAGCCACAAAACTAGAATAGCCATAAGCATTCCGCACTCATCTACAGGCTATACACATTATATAATATAGCAATAAAATGCTCAGTACAAACACATAAAACCCCGTTTGCCAGGCCATAGCCGAAAGGTACATCAAGTACTTCAACAAAGAAAGAAGGCAGTAGACTCTGACTTAAGACATCTATAACACATATAACTTCACCACCACATCCACTCACACAACCACATTTTCCTCAACCACGCATTACACAGATACACACAGTAAACCAGCTGTTGTGCATACCCAACCCCGGAGACAAGCCCGTTCCATCCCCTGAAATTCACTCCCCCCCCCCTTTCACAACGTTAACAATGCTCTCACACTCATACTACGGTACCCTGCTGAAAAAGCCTGGTCCCAGC
Source organism: Cherax quadricarinatus (assembly GCF_038502225.1). Taxonomy (NCBI): domain Eukaryota; kingdom Metazoa; phylum Arthropoda; class Malacostraca; order Decapoda; family Parastacidae; genus Cherax; species Cherax quadricarinatus. Next base: position 32,284,287 of record NC_091307.1, read on the forward strand.
GACTTCCATATATTTCCCGATTATAACACAACGTTCTATAAATGGTCCCCGCCAACACCCTTTTGCGCACCTCCCAATCCCCATTCCTTCTCATTGCCCAGGATACAAAAACAAAATCCGCAATTATATACGTGATTGCACGTTGCACAGGCGCCTCGACGCCTCCCACGTCCAAACTTAACGCCCTCAATACTAATATCCCGCCTCCTCCCACTGTCCTCAGAACCTTACCCATCCATTCCCTGATACTCCCCAAATTATCACAAAAATACACTACATGAAACGCAGTCTCCTCATCCCCGCACACCCGACACGCGCCCTCCACCATCAACCCTCTTTCCTTAAGTGCAGCACCCGACGGCAGTATACCATGGAGAAAACGGAAAAATACCTCTCGCACATTTGGACGCACGCGCATCAACCGTAATCTTTCCCATATATCCTTCCACGCATACATAGGGTAGATACTCTCAGCCTTCACGACTACCTTCGCCCTTACAACACGCTCTAAAACACCCACTCGAACTTTATTAGGGTCCCGTAAATGCAGCAACGCCCGCAACACGTCTTCACACACTTTCATCTCCGACCCTCCCCACCACATTCGCACCTCTTCATGCAAGCCATTCACGCCCCTCCCTGCATGACCCCGCACACGGCGTAACCCCCACTTCAAATAAATGCACTTGACTCTTAACCGTAAATCAATCAACCCCAATCCTCCTCTATTGACCGGTAAAGTAACCACACTCCTACTCAACCATTCACACCCGGAACCCCAAAGAAAATGGAAAACCCTCTTTAACAGCCTCGTAACATCCGGACCTGCTAACGGATATACCGCAGCCACGTGCCAGACTTTACTGTATAACAACACATTCACAACAATCGCACGCTGATGTACTGTCAAATGAGTTGGTCTCAACCCATCCAATCGCCCCACCATTCGATCCACAACAAGTCCAGAATTAACCATCCTCGCCTCTCTCGCACTACGCATATACACTATTCCACACACTTTTATCCTGTCCACCATATTCCAACGTACATTCCTTCCCCAACTCTCTCTTCCCACCCAATCTCCTAAGACCAGTAATTTTGATTTTTCCACATTAACTCTTAACCCGGTAACCCCCGCGAAATTATCAATAACATCTCCAACCGCACGTAAACTCCTCTGCGTTCGCACGAGTATTGTCGTGTCATCCACATACCCTATTATTCCCTGCACTCCACTTCCTACTCCCCAATCCACCTCCATACACGCTTCCACCTTTCTATAGAAAGGGTCTGTTAAACAGGCAAACAACAATTGAGACAGGGGACAACCCTGCCTAATGCCCCGACCCATGGATACCCACTCCCCCAACTTCCCATTTACCTGTACACACACTCCCACACCTGTATACAATGTCTCTGCCCAACGCACCACCTCCTCCCCAAAACCCTGCCTCCTTAATATGTACCACAATACCTCACGTTCTACACTATCATATGCCGCCTGCCAATCTAACGCTAAGACACCCCCCTCCCTGCTCCCCTCCCGACCCTTCCACAAAATTCTTTGCCCGTCATACATCGTCCTCCCAGACACACCATATTGTCCTCTCGCAACCACTCTATCCACCACACACTTCATCCTATTTCCTAAAATTTTTGCAAAAATCTTATAATCAGCACACAGCAATGATATTATCCTAAAGTCCCGCACCGTGTCCTGTTTCTTACCTTTTGGCACTAAAACCACAACCACAGTTCCTTGCAACCTGCCCATCCTCCCCTCCCTTTTCATCGTATTCATTAGTTCTACTAAGAAGGACTTCAACACATTCCAATGGCTCACATAAAACTCGCAGGGCAAGCCATCCAGACCTGGAGCCTTACCACGTGCCATCCCCTCCAAAGCCCTCCACACCTCCCCTTCTTCAATATCCCCCCCCAACGCCATGCGATCACTGCTACTTAGCACACAAGATACATTCTCCCCCAACCTCCCGAAAGCCTCCCCATCCACCCCTACACTCAGTAAATTTTTTCCAAACCACCTATCCACGTAATCACTCATTGCCTCCGTTGTTCTTAACTCATGTCCCGCCCTATATCCACCTAAGTCCTCATGTACCACCAGCCTATCAATTTCCATAGCCATACGTCGCTGCCTCTGTCCCCTTAACACACAGGCCGATGGTCTGTCACCCCACACCGCCTCTTCAATTCCACCCTGCACTCTCACCGCATCAAATCTATCATTCTGCAAATCACGAATCCTTCCTTTTAACAACTCGATTTCCTCCATGGGATACTGCCCTGCCTGCACGCCCCTCTCATAACAACTTTGCAACCTACCCTCGAAATACTGCTGCAACCCGTACGTCATCCAACCCTGGTACTTTCCCCATCGCACATAAAACCGCCGGATCCTCTCCTTAGCTACCCCATCCCACCACCCCAGCAAGTCACCCACATCCCTACCCTCTCCCCACAAATTCTCCCACATTGTCCTAAAATCTAACCCCGCCTCCTCCACCCCAAGAAGTCTCACATTTAACTTCCAATACCCTGGATACCTCTTAGGTAAGCTGGCCCAAGTCAAGTCCGTATAAACAGCTCTATGATCCGTGTAAACAGCTTCCACCGTACGCACACACATCACTCGCACACTTCTCGTCACATATAACCTATCGAGCCTGGCCGCGTATCCCTGTCTATGAAACGTATGCTCAACCATTAGGTCCCCACCTCCAATAACATCCCTTAACCCCACGCCCAGCAAAAGATCCCTTAGGCTAACCAAAAAACACCCTGCCCCCCGTGGCTCCACATCCTTTCTACGTACTATACAATTCCAATCACCGCCCACGATTGTTACCGGGGGAAGAGATCTCAAATAATAAACCAAAACATCACGCACAAATTCATTCTTCACCCGTACATCACGCTCCGCCGGCGCATACACACAAACCACTGCCAGTCGCTCACCTCTCCACCATCCATCTACCCGGAGTACCCTACCCTCCTCCCCTCCCTCACATCTAATTACAACAAACGGGCTTGTCTCCCGAATCAGAATTCCAACCCCACCTTTCAAACGGTCCGAATATGCCACAAACACACGATATCCGTCCACATTCAAATCCCGACCCTCCTTAAAGTTATGCTCCTGCATGAATACAATATCTATGGCATGACGCCTCAGAAACCCCTGGAGCCACAAACGCTTCACATTCATACACAACCCATTTACAATCACAGTCATACACCTGAAACCTTCTTGAAGGGTTTTACACGCTGCCCTGTAACTCCTTTCATAGACACGTCACCAGCCTTCCTATTTTTCCCACCATGCTCACCACAGTGAGCTCTATTCCCTCCCCGGTCGAACACCTGACCGGACACACCTGTGGCGCCTCCACTCACCACATCAGCTCACGGTTTCTTCCCCGGTCTTTGCGCCGGGGTCAAGACATCATCGGAATCAGAGTGCGTTGCCGCCCTCTTCCGCCGAACACTCTCTGCATCCATGGTCTGGTCGGGGGATGCCTCACAATGCACCTCCGCCGCCACCTCGACCACGGTCACCATTCCCGTAGAAGAGGCACCTGCAGTCAGCTGGCTGTCTCTCCTCTCGTCCTCACTCTCCTCAGGTCCCACCACCGATTGTACATCATCTCCAGCTCTCTTCGTCTCCAAAAACTTTTCCGTCAACTGCTCCAAAGCCACATCCTCTGCTCGTTCTCCTCCACTCAACTTGGTCTCCCCTTCCACCAAAGCGGAGACTGTAGATCCTACAGGCATTGATGGGCTCGACCCCACCGTCGGGAACTCTCTCTCCACCTCCTCGCTCCAAGACGAACTATGGCCCTTTACAGGCGTCCCGCTGGCAGGCCCCGCCTTCGGGTCAGGCCCTCGCTCCGTCCTTCTGTCTGCAACCTGTCGTTGCTGCTGCCTCTCACACTGTGCTGCCATATGGTCATAAGCACCACATAGCCTGCAGGTCTTGCGCTGCCCTGCGTAATACACCATCACTTGCGTCCTAAAGTCGTCCAGGATGACAAACGACGGGATGGGATGCCTCAGCGTCATCTTTAGGTTGAACGTACCCTCCGGCCAGCCGGCGTACGCCCCATCCACCCAGGTACCTGCCGTTGCCAGATGCACAGTACCATAACGTTCAAAAACGTTCCGTGTATCTGCCTCGTCAGCTTCGAAAGGCACGTTGCGTACCTTCACCCAAGTGTAGTGTCGCGACACGTCAATTAAACGAACTCGTATTGCCGAGTTTACGTCCACACAGCCATCTTGATACTGCTCCACCAGGCGCTCATACACTGCCGTCGATCGTAGCTTAACGAATATTCGGTAAGCCCCGTTGAGCGATACTCCATACAAATCTTGATCAGCAATGCCGTATGTGTCGCGAATAATCAAAGGTAGAAGCACCTGTGCGGACTGAGGCGTAACTACACCCCGCACTAAATCAAAGCACACAGTGTTGACGCGCCTTCTGATAGTCTGCTCCATCTTGTGAAAATCAATCTGCGCAGGAAGGCCTCTCAACCAGGAGCGTGTGCGCAGCACAACCTCACGGCAATAAAGCGATGAGGTCAATGACACTGTCACTATTGGTGGGACATAATTAAAATTATGCTTGTCACTCACTTTGAGTTGTGTACATTTTAATTTGTCAATTTTATTAAGAATATTGTCTCAGAGTAATAACTAGAGAATGCCTCACCTGATAGGTTTCAAACCCTACATGCTGGTGTATCTTAATTGAAAGTATGTTTTAATTATGGGATGTGTGTTCTAATTTGCCATTTGTCAATTTTATCAAATTGTATGTTTTTTAAATCAAAATAAAATATATACTTATTTTTCTTAACTGTGATGTATCGTGTGTATGATTTACTGGACTATTTGCTTGCCAGAGTGTCCTGTGCACGATGCTACATGAACCATTCCTAGATTTTGTTTCTGTGTGACACCCAGAGACAGACTCTTCTTATCAGCTTCAAAACTTCAACACATGTTCATCTTAAAAGAAGGTCGGTGTATTTAATGGGCTGTGTTAATCTCGAAATATGTAGTATTATTTTACATTACTGTATTATTGTGGAATCAAACAGAAGCGCTGAAACTGCTTCTTAATACGATAATTTCCGAGTGTCACATCTCACTAGCGTCAAGCCTTCCATGTTAACTTCTTGTGTACTCACCTAATTGTGGTCGCAGGGATCGAATCATAGCTCTTGGCCCCGCCTCTTTATTGGTCGATAATACTAAGTTCACTCTATCCCTGCTCCATGAAATTTATCATACCTCTTCTTAAAGCTATGTATGGATCTTGCATCCACTACATCACTCTCCAGACTATTCTACTTCCTGACAAGTCTGTGACTGAAGAAATTCTTCCTAATCTTTCTGTGACTCATTTGAGTCTTCATCGTCCAATTTTGACCCCTTGTTGCTGTGTCCCATCTCCGAATCATCCTGTCCCTATCCACCTTGTCAATTCCTCTCAGTATTTTGTATGTCGTTATCATGTGACCCGCCCTGTATCCCTCCTGCCCTCCAGTATTGTAAGGTCGATTTCTCTTAGCCTCTTCTCGTAGGATATGCCCCTTATCTCCGGGACTAGTCGTGTTGCTAACCTTTGCACTTTCTCCAATATGAAGGATTCCTTACTGAGGTTTGCTACCTGGAGGTTATTCCGGGGATCAACGCCCCCGCGGCCCGGTCCACGACCAGGCCTCCCGATGGATCAGGGCCTGATCAACTAGGCTGTTACTGCTGGCCGCACGCAGTCCGACGTACGAGCCACAGCCCGGCTGATCCGGCACTGACTTTAGGTATCTGTCCAGCTCTCTCTTGAAGGCAGCCAGGGGTTTATTGGCAATTCCCCTAATGCTTGATGGGAGGCTGTTGAAAAGTTTTGGGCCCCGGACACTTATGGTGTTTTCTCTTAGTGTACCAATGGCGCCCCTACTTTTTATTGGCGGCATTTTGCATCGCCTGCCCAGTCTTTTACTTTCGTAGGGAGTGATTTCTGTGTGCAGATTTGGGACCATTCCTTCCAAGATTTTCCAAGTGTAGATTATGATATATCTCTCCCTCCTGCGTTCCAACGAGTACAAGTCAAGTGCTTTCAAGCGTTCCCAGTAGTTAAGGTGCTTGACAGAACTTATACGTGCAGTAAAGGATCTCTGTACACTCTCTAGATCTGCGATTTCACCTGCTTTGTATGGAGATGTTAATGTACAGCAGTATTCCAGCCTAGAGAGAACAAGTGATTTGAAAAGGATCATCATGGGCTTGGCATCTCTCGTTTTGAAAGTTCTCATTATCCATCCTATCATTTTCTTTGCACGTGCCCTTTGCTAGGAGCCCATATGCTGCAGCAGTTATTTGGTTGATGTGCGCTTCAGGAGATGTGCTCGGTAATATACTCACCGCAAGATCTTTTTTCTCGAGTGAGTTTTGCAGTCATTGGCCCCCTAGCCTATACTTTGGGGTTTTCTTTGCCCTTCCCAAATCTTCATGACTTTGAACTTGGTGGGAGTTAAACTCCAGGAGCCAGTTCCTGGACCAGGCTTGCAGGCTGTCCGGATCCCGTTGCAGTCCTGCCTGATCATCATCTGATTGACTTCTCATTAACCTCACATTGTCTGCAAGCAAGGACACTTCTGAGTCTATCCCTTCCATCATGTCATTCTATCATGTGGGAGTTCGACACGTGGATTAGGTAAGAAATACTCACGTAGGCTGGTATTACGTATAATTACAGATAAGGTGGATAACGCCCTTACAGCCGTGACCTGCCTCCTTGCTCACTCTCGTAACACTGACTGACTGGCTGCCCGTACCCATATGTGAGAGGGTCTTTGAATAATGCCAGGTCAGTGCAATGAGTTCAGATAGTGACTCAGGCAGAGATGGTTGGTCGTGAGTCAACTGGCACAGTGGTTACTGGTAACTGGTTACTACTACTGAGAGCTCGGCGACGCTAACGTATGTCGTCCCAACATACAACTAATACAAACTAGAGATGGCAGGTATACGGCTTGGGCTGATTCTATACAATGTCAAAGTACACAACAATTAAACATTATAACATACATAAGTAGAACATTGGAATGGAAGCTTACGTGACTGAAACTGTAATGCAATACAAGGTATACTATAGTACAACTTAAAACTCAACAAATGAACAACGAACTCAACGTTGAGATTACAAGTGATAAAAAAAAAATTTTGATCGATCGATCTGTATTCATGTGATCTACGGATTCTGAGGAAGGAATATATACAGAGAAAGAGTGTTTAACAGAAAGGCAGATTCGGTGCACTCAAATCTAGACTGTTAACTCTCAGAATGCGGAGAGAACATGAACACACAAAAAAAAATTCTTGAATACTGATAAGTTGATACTGTAATTATTCATCTATACAGGTTATTTACATTTAACCCCAACTCTGCTAGGGTAAGATTGACATATGCAGAATGGGTGTCATCTCTGGGAGGATCAAACTCTGTAGCATTGGCTAACTCATGCTGTATTTGAGGCAAATCTGAATTGGAAGTTACAAATGATACTTGAGGATTTCTCAATACCTGTCGTGTACGTAGGGAATAACGACATTCAGGTTGATCGTCTGACTGAGTATCAGTGGAAGAGAGTACAGGATCAGGAGGATTGTCAGAGTCTGTCACAATAGTCTGGGTTGGAACATCATTATCATCACATACTAACTTCATATGATCCAAATGCGATTCTTTATACTGACCAGTACTAATCTCTCTAACCTTATATTTATTACCAGTGATATGTTCAACTACTCGATAAGGACCAACAAACTTTTGATCAAGCTTTGGCATTGCAGACGTTTTGTTAAAGTTAATCAGCATAACTCTCGAACCTACTTTGATTTTGGATGGCTTTGCTCGAGTGTTTGCGACTCTTGTAAATTCAGCTGTTGATTTATGAAGTGTTTCACGGATTCTTCTAAAAACACTTTGAGCTAAGCTGGTACGAGTTGCTATGAAATCATCAGGGTTGTAATTTGGTTTCGGATTAGAATATAATAACTCATAAGGCAAACGTTTATCTACACCATACAATGCATAATGTGGAGTGTCACCTATAGAAACATTGTAAGCAGAATTTATAGCACACTGCACATCAGGTATAACTTCATCCCAAGTTTCACTGTTGGGATTGATAGTGGCTCTCAAGACATCAAGTACTTTCTTATTGGTTCGTTCCGCTAACCCATTGCTGGCAGGATGATGAGGAACAATGGTGGATTTAGAGATCTTGTACAAGGTACACAAATTTTCAAGAATCTCATTACAGAATTCACCTCCATTATCTGTTACTAGGGACTTAGGAGTGGTATGCCTGCAGATAATGCGTTCTTTAAACGCTTTAGCTACTGTCTCGGCAGTCTTATCTGCAATAGGAACTAACTCACAATATCTGGTGAAATGGTCTACCATAACACACAGATGTTTGTTACCTTGGAGGGAACATTGGAAATTAGTTAACAAATCTAGCGCAACTCTTTCCCACGGTTCGCTAGTAGTTGGATATACTTGGATTGGATTAGGACCATTAGCATTGCCTTTATGTTGCATGCAGACACTACATTTCTTAACATACTCAGAAATATCAGTTGCCATACGAGGCCAAAAGTATTTCAATCTGGCTTGTTTTACTGAACGATCCATACCAGGATGTGCAACACCTGGTACATCGTGAACTAGTTGTAAGGCTACATTCACTAGTGACTGTGGAATTTCTAACTGGTATACTCTTCTGCTAGGAGTACCTAACTTGGCTGTTCGATACAGTAATTCTTGGTTCATGACAAAGTCACTGATGGGTGCTGGTGGCTTCACAGTCAGAATAAGATCTTCCTGGAGCAGGAATCGAATCACACCAGACCACATGGGATCTGTTCGTTGAGCATTCTTTACATCTTCAGCACTAAATGGAGGGTCTGCAGTTACTATACTAACATGTCACGATAAGGCATCTGTGACTACATTTGACTTGCCAGGTAAATGCTCAAAGGTGGGATTGAACTCTTGGATAGTCAAGGTCCATCTAGCTAACCTTCCAGTAGGTTGTTTGTTCTGGAATAAGGGTATCAGTGGAGCATGGTCTGTCAAGACATGAACAGAGTACTGATAAATAATGTCTCGGAAGTGCTTTAAAGACCATACTATTGCTAAAGCTTCTTGCTCAGTTACTGTATAATTACGTTCAGCCTTCGTAAGGACTCGGCTAGCAAATGCAACTGCGTTGTACTTGCCATCGGTCTTCTGAGCTAGTACGGCACCTATGCCAATTGAACTAGCATCAGTTGTCAGATAGAAGGGCTTAGAAAAATCTGGAAATTTCAAAATTGGAGCAGATGTTAGCTTTTCTTTTAGAGTTTGGAATGCTCTTTCTTGACGGAAGGTCCAAACAAAAGGAGCATCTTTCTTAAGCAACTCAGTTAGAGGAGCAGCTATGGAAGAAAAATTGGCAATGAAAGAAATATAAAAACCTGCTAAGCCCACAAAGGATCTTACGGCATCAGCAGTTTTGGGAGTTGGAAAATTTAGTACTGCAGTTACTTTACTTTGGTCAGTCGTAACCCCTCTAGGAGTGACTACGTGACCAAGAAACTTAATTTCTGATCTGAAAAATTGACATTTAGACAGTTTGATCTTTAAATTGGCTTCTTCAAGCTTACCAAGTACTACATCAAGTCTTTTCAAGTGTGTATCCACGTCTTTAGACATGACAATTACGTCATCTAAGTACACCATAAGTGCATTACCTATGAGACCTCTAAAGATATTAGTCATGAGCCTTGAGAACGTGATAGGGGAAGATCGTAATCCAAATGCCATACGGAGGAAGTGATAATGACCTGTAGGAGTGGAGAATGCAGTTAGCTCTTGGCTGTCCTCGTGAAGAGGGACTTGCCAAAACCCTTGTAACAAATCTAGGGTTGAAAAGACTTTGTTATCTCCGATATTACCTAAAAGATCACCCAGTACAGGAAGTGGGAAGCGATCTGGAATGGTTTTCGCGTTTAACTTCCTAAAGTCAATCACTGGGCGCCAAGTACCATCCTTCTTAGGTACTAGTATCAAGGGTGCATTCCAAGGTGAATTGCTAGGTGCAATAACTCCATCATCAAGCATTTGATTGATCAATTCTTCTGCGACAGCGACTTGTGAATGAGGCATTCTGTACGCAGGTATGTAGATAGGTCTAGTACCAGGTTCCAGTGGAATACGATGGGACAATAAGTTCGTTATACCCATCTTCTCACCTGGTAAAGCAATGGCTTTACGACGTTTGTTCAACAGAGTCAACAAACGCTTGACTTCATCTGGGAAGTCAGTGGGAGCTAAGTCTTTCTCCTCAACTGGTGGAACAGATTGATCCAGTGAAGTGAATGAGGTCTCCCCGGCAGAAATAGCACCGACCCACTGGTCAGGTGACAACTCATCCTCTACCTGAACAGGGTAAGGATAGTGAACAAGGTCAACAAGATTGGTATTTGCTCTGAGGCGAACACTGTGACCAGAAGTGTTGGCCAGGAAGAAATGGATCTTACTATCTCTTACAACATGTAAGGATGGTTCAACAAATAGACCTTTTACTTTGCAGGAATCACTGTCAACTAGGACGTTATCACCATCTGGAACACTAGGAACAACTACAGACACTCTAGTGAGAGCACTAGCCGCAACAGAGACGTCTTTCTGCAGACGGCATGTGACATTAACAAGAGATGGCATTACTAGTTTCAAGTAATTGTTTTCCGACAAGGCGTCCCCTGTGGAGAAACTACTACTCGAACTAGCAGTCATTGCAGGGATAGGTTGTGCACTCAAGGCAATCTGGGTGTCCTCGGACACTTGAGGCATCGGACTATCCTGCAAGTCTGAAGGTATAGGTGGAACACTGATGGAAGTGACAGAATTACCAGTGCCTGACCGCTTGGGTACGCTACTGGAGAATGCATTAGCTTGTAAGGACTTAATCCGTACATCATACTCTGCAGCAGTATAACAGATTTCTGATCCAAGCTGGTAACCCCAGAATGGAACGATCAAGTCGTCAATTTGGGCATGCCATCGATAAGGGTCGAGCACAATGCGTAAGTCTCGCATGGAAGCAAAGCCCAGTAGAAGGTCACCAGGGAAAGTAATCTGGTCGACAACAAGGAAGGAAGCAGTGAAGTCTCTACCTTGGATAGAAAAGGTTAGGGAAGTCCGACCTCGGACACGCAGGTGAGAACCAGCTACTCCACTAAGGGAGGACACATGAGTCGGTTCTACGAGAAGGACATGTCGTAACTGCTTATCCTTAAACAAACTAGACCTAATAATATTGACTTGTGCACCAGAGTCCATGAACAAATGAACGGGCGCATTATAAATAGATGCTTGCACTATAGGGCCTATGGTTGCATTGGAAGTTATGTGCAAACAAAAGGGTGGATTGTCATCAGAAAAGACTTGTTCTACTTCATCCCCAAAATCATCTATGTCAGAGACATGTGAAGCAACATCATCAGCAGGATTGTCATTCTCGAGACTGCTTAAGGCTTCAAAGGAATTGTGAACGGGGATGGTGTACTCATTATCACCTACTGTCACCATGGGACGGTTTGACTGGGGCGCTCGAATTCCCCCGAATTGGAAGAACGAGCCTGGTTCTGGTTAGTTTGAGAATTGGAAGAATGAGCCTGGTTCTGGTTATTTTGAGAACCACGATATCTGTTTCCTCTACGGGTTCTGCGGTTGGAACGGCCAAAGAAAGACCTAGAGTACTGAAGGTTATAGAGAGCATTGCACTCAGATGTGTCATGTCCATGTATTCTATGATAAGTACAGTAGGGAAGATCTGGGTACTCATCATCAGTACGACGTCTCTTAGGGTAACTATTAGGACAATTAATTGCAATATGGCCACGGAAACCACAGTTGTAACAATTCCGCCGACTATGGTTACTGAATGTACTATGAATACTACGAGGTGTATAACGACTCTGTACACTGGTTCTTGGTGATCTCTGAGATTGTTGACGACCACGATTTGTCTCTGTGGCGCAAACAAGAGGTGGTGCAGACTGAGGCATAGGTGTGAAATTACTTTTAATACATGGGAAAGTACCCTGGGGGCACAAAGAACGTACATGATTTAAGGCTGTAAGTGGTTCCATCGTCACAGTTGGAGGATGAGCCTCATAAGCACACACGGAAGCAGGCGGCATTAGTTCTTTGATTGCTCCAAAAGCTGCTATTTTAGCAAGTGATTCTGTAAATGGTTTAGCCTCTTCAGGGAGAAAAGATGATGACTGGACAGCATTGATAAATGATGATAAAAGTTTGTCTAATCTAACAGCAAATGCACTCAACGATTCATTACTCATGGGTGTAGCATTCACTAGTTCCCTAAGAACGACATATGGATCAGCTGTTTTTACTGGGACAAGGAAAGAACGAATCAGTTCCTCATATTGTGACCACTTAGTAAGATTCCTGAAGTCACGCATATCAAGGAGATCAACAACGTGAACAGCAGCAGGGGATCGATAAAGAGCTTCTTTAGCAAGTCTGATAAGACTTTCCTCTGAAGGAGGACCTTCACCTAGAGCACTAGCACGAGAACGAATGGCTGCAAACCATGCTTCAAGACTATGTACATGGCCATTGAATAAAGGTAACGCATCAAGGGAATCACGAGTATAACTATAATATCTCGGTGTCTGAGTCGGTCTGTCAGTCGCTAAGGAACTGTGAGGACTGATGACAGGGGCAACAGTAGCCTGAGAGGTCTGAGTATCGACATTCACTAAAGTATCACTTGACGGTATGCGAGACATAATGGCAAAGTAGCACGAGAACAAATAAGGCAAAAATAATGAACAATAAAAATGATATAAAATTCTAGAATTGAAATAAAAGATATACAACTAATTCTGCAGAAGTAATAAAAAAAAATGTCTAAGATACACTGCAAGAAGAAGGACAACTCAAGGTCAAGAAAAAATTTACATTGAAATATACAAGTAAAAATATTACTGGAGACTGAATTAAATGCAAAATGAGCTGTCTTTACTCTTGCTAATAAAGAAATTAATTAATTAAATTTTAAATCAATGTAAAAGTATAAAATAAAATTATTAAATTGTTAACTGGGAAATTTAAGTATTTTCTAAGAATGCATAAACGAGATTAAAATATAATTCATAAAAATATCAATAAAAGAAAATAATTCACTGCAGAACAAGTGCAACAAAATAATTCACTGCAGAACAAGTGCAACAAAATAATTCACTGCAGTAATAAAGTGTCACAGGGAAAACTCAGGTTAAATGATAAAATTAAAAGATGAAGAAAAAAAACTGATTGAACACTTTAACTCTTAATTGTAAATTAGACAAAACAATTTACTCAAACAGAGTAAGGAAAACACTTTACGTTAAAAGTAATTGAAATTGCATCAAGAGTGAATTTGTTCAAAGAAATATAAAAATATGAATAAAATAAAACAAAGGAACAAAACGGGTAAATTAACACTTACAGTTTTGGGGCACACAACATTATTAGTATATTCTTACAACAAAATCTTGCTGTGACTGATATGACAAAAATTTGCTGGCAAAAATAATGGTACACAGTCTGCGAAAAAATTAGAGGAATGAGACACTGCTGGCATACGAAAGAAAAAAAAAAAAGACACACATAGAAATAAATAGATAATTTGGTATACTGGGGTGAATATCACTGCATGAAATACAATGACAATTACTGGAGAATACAACGCTGAAAGAATACACGATAAAAAAAAATGAATCACTTCACACAGAGTGACTGACTGGTACACTACACAATAATACTTACTAGAAACAGGAGTAGCATAAAGAAAAAAAACACAGATAAAAAAAATATAAGATAAGTGAAAACACTAAAAAACACAAGGTTTAGAGTACACAAGAAATTTACTATAAATGTTTCACACATGCAAATGTCTTTAAATTCAAGAAAAATGTCTCTAAATTATCACTGAAGTCTGTAGTAGTCGGGTGATTACTGGTGATGAGGGTAGGTTGTAGGTTGTCCTGCGCGGTGACTGACGCCTCCTACACTCACTGTTGTCGGAAGAAAAGCGCTCTCTCGGTGGACTCCCATAATTGGGTTTTATCGTTGGCGCTCACCTATAATCTCTTGACCAATTATGTGAGCCAAAACAGTATTAGGACCCGGTACAAGGGTACAAACAACCACAGGTAGATGAGGTGGGTGGCTGGTGGTGGTGGTTGATGTGTGGAGGGAGAGAGTATGGTGGGTGAGACAACTCGCTGGCGCGCGACGCCCGCCACTCTACCCACGAAGGTGGCTTGATAAGCCACTCTATGCCACAGGAATGGTGAAAACCACTCTTAGCATCCAACAGGGAGCACAAAGCGATATAGTCAATACTTCAGAGGAACTTGGCTTACTTCTTACTGCGTGGCTTACTTCTCTCTCTCAGCTGGGTTAGAAGCTGGGTTGGCTGACTGGCTTACCCCACGAGAATGGCTGGCTGGAAGACGTGTAACGATGCACAAAGCACGGAGGAGCAGTTGGATGACAGGAGACAGGCTGGATGATAGGCTGACTGGCGTTCACTTCCACAGTCTGGCTTACTGACTGGCTTAATTGCAAAATCCGGGTCAACCCCTCGGAGATTGAGCAATTAGCACACGAACTAAGCCAGGAAGCTTGAAACGGCTGCAACAGGCTTGCAGGCTGGAGGTTGTGAGGGGAGTAAGGCGGCTGGCTGGAGGTTCACCTTTGACCCTGCCGGCTACTCACAACAGTCTTGTAACGTCCTGAATTACCCGTAAAAACTAAATCCACGCTCCACACCGGTGCCACCATTTATCATGTGGGAGTTCGACACGTGGATTAGGTAAGAAATACTCACGTAGGCTGGTATTACGTATAATTACAGATAAGGTGGATAACGCCCTTACAGCCGTGACCTGCCTCCTTGCTCACTCTCGTAACACTGACTGACTGGCCGCCCGTACCCATATGTGAGAGGGTCTTTGAATAATGCCAGGTCAGCGCAATGAGTTCAGATAGTGACTCAGGCAGAGACGGTTGGTCGTGAGTCAACTGGCACAGTGGTAACTGGTTACTACTACTGAGAATTCACATACACTAAAAAAAAGGACCGGTCCTAGGACTGACCCCTGTGGAACCCCACTCGTCACAAGCACCCAATCTGACACTTCGTCACGTACCATAAATCGTTGTTGCCTTTCTGTCAGGTATATTCTGATCCATTCCAGTGCCTTACCTGTTACATCTGCCTGATTCTCTAGCTTTTGCATTAATCTCTTGTGTGGAACTTTGTCGAAAGCATTCTTGTAGTCCAAGAAAATTCAAATTCGTTCACCCCTCTCCCTCTCTTGTCTTACTTCCGTCCTCTTGTCACAAAACTCCAGTAAGTTTATGACACAGGATTTCCCCTCCCTGAAACCATGGTGGTTGTCATGTATAAGCTCATTCCTGTCTAGGTGCTCCACCACTCTTTTCCTGATAATTTTCACCAAGACTTTACATACTGTGCGTGTCAGTGACACTGGTATGTAATTTAATGCTTTGTTCTATCTCTTTTCTTAAAAACTGGGACTATATTTGCTGTCTTCCACACGTTTTGTTTTGACAGATGTGTTGAAGATTGCTGTTGGTGGCACACACAGCGAGTCTTCTCCCTCTCTCAGGACCCATGGAGAGATGTTCGGTCCCAACGCCTTTGAGGTATCTAGTTCACTTGGCAGCCTCTTCACTTCCTCCTTGGTTGTGTGTCGCGTGTCTAGTACTTGTTGGTGTACCCCACAATTGTGGTTTCCCAGAGTCCTTTTTGTCTCCACTGTAAATACTTCCTTAATCTCATGTTGAGCTCTTCACATACTTCTAAGTGGTTTTCTTCCTCAGCCTGATTTCCTGGTCATTAACTGTTGTTTTCCTCCTGATGTGGTTGTACAACAGCTTAGAGTTAGACTTGGCTTTTGATGCTATGTCCCCTCTTTTGTCGTTTGGCTTCTCCCATCCTACTCATCCTGCTTCAATCTGCACTTTTTAAAAAACTATGTATTCGAAGCTCAGGACTACATGATCACTAGTTGCAAGGGGCCTTTCATATGTCATGTTCTCAATGTCTGAACAACTCAAGGAGAATATGAGGTCCAGTCTTGCTGGTTCATCCTCTCCTCTCTCTGGTAGTGTCCCTAACATGTTGATGCACGAGGTTTTCGAGTACCACCTCCGTCACGTCTAAGTGTGCGTGTGAGTGTATGTGTGTGTGTACTCACCTAATTATGGTTGCAGGGGTGGAGACTCAGCTCCTGGCCCTGCCTCTTCACTGACCGCTACTGGGTCCTCCCTCTCCCTGCTCCATGAGCTTTATCATACTTCGTCTTAAAACTATGTATGATTCCTGCCTCCACTACATCACTAGCCAGACTATTAGTTGTACTCACCTAGTTGTACTCACCTAGTTGTGGTTGTAGGGGTCGAGTGATAGGTCCTGGCCCCACCTCTTCACTGGTCGCTACTGGGTCACTCTCCCTGCACCATGCCCTTTATCATACCTCTGCTTAAATCTATGAATGGATCCTGCCTCCAATACATCGCTTCCCAAACTATTCCACTTCCTGACTCTGATTGAAGAAATACTTCCTAACATCCCTGTGATTCATTTGTGTCTTCAACTTCCAACTGTGTCCAAGTGCAACTAATGTGACATTTTATTGTGGCAACGTTTCGCTCTCCAGGAGCTTTATCAAGCCATTACAAACAATACATGGACACAGAGGGTATATAAAGGCACAGAGTGAGGTGCAATAGTAGTGAGGTACCATTTCGATGTTCACTAGTGGTAGTAGTAGTAGTAGTGACAAAAGTAATACAATATGGTAGAGCAATTAATTCGTACATGAGTAAAAGGATATAGAAGCTATTACTTGGGTAACATAAAAGTAGGTTGGATAAATATAGACTGGAAAGAGGCAGCTTGTTTCAGTGTTCACTCTCTGTAATGTTTACCCAAGACCCATAAACACAATATTCCTCTCAGACCAATCACATCAGGAATAGGCAGTGCTCCACACAAACTAGCCGGAGTTCTTGCCAAACATCTTTCCTGCCTTCTGGGAACCATCAGCCCCGCTCATCTTAAACACTCAGGCGACCTTCTCAACCGCATCCGAAACCTCTCCATCCGTAACAAGAAACTAAGCAGTTTGGATGTGACTTCCCTCTTCACAAAAGTACCTACCAAAAAAGCCATCGATGTTCTACGACGTAAAGTCAATCAGGACCTTAATCTTCCTCTACCTCCCGGAGATTTTGTTAACTTGATTGAACTCTGTGTTAATTTCAACTGTTTTTCTTTCAATAACAAGCTCTACAAACAAACCTCCGGCATGAGAATGGGGTCCTCCATTAGTGCCGTCCTAGCCAACTTATACATGGAACACCTAGAGTCCGAACACTTCGCCAACATCATCCCTTCAAGCGTCACTTGGTTACGTTACGTGGACGACGTCCTCGTAATAACTCCCAAACGTTTTGATGTACGGAATCTTCAGGCAAGGCTCAACGCAGTTAAACTGGCGATCCAGTTTACACTAGAAGAAGAGTCCAATGACAAGCTACCTTTCCTCGACGTACTCATTCACAAAGTAGACAACAACCTAAGATTTCAAGTTTATCGGAAACCCACCAATAAAAATGATCTCACACACTTCTATTCCAGTCAAGATACGAAGACCAAAAGAGGCATCATCATCGGGTTTTTCCTAAGAGCATACCGAATTTGTAGTCCTGAGTTTCTTGACGAGGAATGTACATACATTCACCAAACATTCACCGAGTTACATTTTCCTTCTTTTTTCATCAAAGACTGCAAGAAAAGAGCTCTTCAGATCATTAATTCTCCACGCATCAACACCACTCCCAACAAAGTTATAATTCTTCCCAACAGCCAGGTCGCACTGAACGTCTCAAAAGTACTTTCACAAGCTAACACCAGAGTCGCCATCGCTTCTAGCACTTCAATAAAGGATCTAACCTGGACAAAATCAAAGCACCACGAACCAGTCAACGCAGGAGTTTACACTATACCCTGTGGAGGCTGTGACAAGATTTACGTAGGTGAAACAGCAAGAAACCTCGACACCCGCCTCAATGAACACATTTACGCATGTAGGAACGATAACTTGAACAATGCCTGTGTACAACACCGAAATTCCACCAATCATCCCATGAAATTCAGAGACGCCCAATTAGTGATCAAAGAAACTAATTTCCGCAGACGCAAGTGCCTCGAATCAGCACTGATCGCTGTTTCGAGTGCAATTAAACAAAACAACGGCAGCTTCACCATCTCCGAAGTCTTAGCAAGAATCCTCCTGAAAACAGTAAACCCTGCCATCACATAGTCTCTCCTGTTATACTACACAAAGCACATTACAGAGAGTGAACACTGAAACAAGCTGCCTCTTTCCAGTCTATATTTGTCCAACCTATTTTTATGTTACCCAAGTAATAGCTTTTATATCCTTTTACTCATGTACGAATTAATTGCTCTACCATATTGTATTACTTTTGTCACTACTACTACTACTACCACTAGTGAACATCGAAATGGTACCTCACTAGTATTGCACCTCACTCTGAGCCGTTATGTACCCTCTGTGTCCATGTATTGTTTGTAATGGCTTGATAAAGCTCCTGGAGAGCGAAACGTTGCCACAATAAAATGTCAAATTAGTTGCACTTGTGTCCTTTTACTTTACATATTGTCGGTAATTCTACCAACTTTATTACAAACTGTGTCCCCTTATTGTTGTGTCCCATCTCTGGAACATCCTGTCTTTGTCCACCTTATCAATTCCTCTCAGTATTTTACATGTCGTTATCATGTCCCCCTATATCTCGTGTCCTCCAGTGTCGTCAGGTCGATTTCCGTTAACGTCTCTTCGTAAGACATACCCCTTAGCTCTGGGATTAGTCTTGTTGCAAAACTTTGTACTTTCTCTAGTTTGTTTACGTGCTTGTCTAGGTGTGGGTTTCAAACTGGCGCCGCATACTCCAACAACGTACACAGTGTACAGGGTTCTGAACGATTCCTTATTAAGATGTCGGAATGCTGTTCTTAGGTTTTCTAGGCGCCCATATGCTGCAGCAGTTATTTGGTTGATGTGCGACTCAGGAGATGTGCCTGATGTTATACTCACCCCAAGATTATTTTCCTTGAGTGAGGTTTGTAGTCTCTGGCCCCGTAGCCTGTATTCCGTCTGCGGTGTTTTTTTTGCCCTTCCCCAATCTTCATGACTTTGCCAATTGCTGGACCAGGTCTGCAGCCTGTCCAGATCCCTTTGTAGTTCTGCCTGGTCTTCGTCCGAATGAATTCTTCTCAACTTCACATCATCTGCAAACAGGGACACCTTGAAGTCTATTCCTTCCGTCATGTCATTCACAAATACCAGAAACAGCACTGATCCTAGGACTGGCCCATTGTGGGACCCCACTCGTCACAGAAGCCCACTCTGACACTTCACCACGTACCATGACTCACTGTTGTCTTCCTGACAAGTATTCCCTGATCCACTGTGGTGCCTTCCCTGTTATCCCTGCCTGGTCCTCCAGTTTTTGCACTAATCTCTTGTGTGGAACTGTCAAACGCCTTCTTACAGTCCAAGAAAATGCAATCTACCCTCCCTCCTCCTTCTTTCACTGCTGTCACCCTGTGCGTGTGTGTGTGTGTGTGTGTGTGTGTGTGTGTGTGTGTGTGTGTGTGTGTGTGTGTGTGTGTGTGTGTGTGTGTGCGTGCGTGCGTGCATGCGTGTGGTGAGTGTGTGTGTATGTGGGTGTAAGAAATCAAGGAAGGTGGATTATAAAGTAAGCTTCACTTTTTCCGGTATAAAATCTTCAGAACTTAGATTATTCAGTGATTTTCTGAGGGTCTAGCTGGGAAATTTAATGAATTTAGGAAAAACTGGGTGGCACAGTGTATGTGAACCGCGACACACTGCAATGCTTGCACGTAGTTTCTAGCTAAATCCCTGCATGAGGAGGCGGTACCGGGGGAACAAGAAGACGGCAGTTGGGAAACAAGGAGACGGTACGGGGGAACAAGGAGACGGGACTGGAGGAACAAGGAGACGGGACTGGAGGAACAAGCAGACGGGGCTGAAAGAACAAGGAGACGGGACTAGAGGAACAAGGAGAAGGGACTGGAGGAACAAGGAGACGGGACTGGATGAACAAGCAGACGGGACTGGAGGAACAAGGAGACGGGACTGGAGGAACAAGCAGACGGGACTGGAGGAACAAGCAGACGGGACTGGAGGAACAAGGAGACGGGACTAGAGGAACAAGGAGACGGGACTGGAGGAACAAGGAGACGGGACTGGAGGAACAAGCAGACGGGACTGGAGGAACAAGGAGACGGGACTGGAGGAACAAGCAGACGGGACTGGAGGAACAAGGAGACGGGACTAGTGAAACAAGGAGACGGGACTGGAGGAACAAGGAGACGGGACTGGAGGAACAAGCAGACGGGACTGGAGGAACAAGGAGACGGGACTGGAGGAACAAGCAGACGGGACTGGAGGAACAAGGAGACGGGACTGGAGGAACGAGCAGACGGGACTGGAGGAACAAGGAGACGGGAGTGGAGGAACAAGCAGACGGGATTGGAGGAACAAGCAGACGGGACTGGAGGAACAAGGAGACGGGACTGGAGGAACAAGCAGACAGGACTGGAGGAACAAGGAGACAGGACTGGAAGAACAGGGAGAGGGTTGTGTGGGGAACAAAGAGAGGGTATTGGGGAACAAGGAGACGGGACTAGGGGAACATAGAGGCGGGACTGGGAGAACAAGGAGACAGGACTGGTGAAACAAGGAGAGGGTACTCGGGGGAACAAGGAGAGGGTACTGGGGTACAAAGAGAGGGTACTGGGGGTAGAAGGAGAGGGTACTGGGGGTACAAAGAGAGGGTACTGAGAGGAGAAGGAGAGGGTACTGGGGGAACAAGGAGAGGGTATTGATGGAACAAGGAGAAGGTACTGGGGTAACAAGGAGAGGGTACTGGGGTAGCAAGGAGAGGATATTGGGGGAACATGGAAAAGGTACTGGGGGAACAAGGAGAAGGTACTGGGGTAACAAGGAGAGAGTATTGGGGGAACAAGGAGAAGGTACTGGGGTAACAAGGAGTGGGTATTGGGGGAACAAGGAGAAGGTACTGGGGTAACAAGGAGAGGGTACTGGGGTAACAAGGAGAGGGTAATGAGGGAACAAGGAGAGGGTACTGGGGTAACAAGGAGTTGGTACTGGGGTAACAAGGAGAGGGTACTGGGGTAACAAGGAGATGGTACTGGGGCAACAAGGAGAGGGTATTGGGGTAACAAGGAGAGGGTATTGGGTGAACAAGGATAGGGTACTGAGGGAAAAAGGAGAGGGTACTGGGGTAACAAGGAGTTGGTACTGGGGTAACAAGGAGAGGGTACTGGGGTAATAAGGAGAGGGTACTGGGGAAGCAAGGAGAGGGTACTGGGGGAACAAGGAGAGGATACTGGGGTAACAACGAGTTGGTACTGGGGTAACAATGAGAGGGTATTGGGGTAACACGGAGAGGGTATTGGGGTAACAAGGAGTTGGTATTAAGGTAACAAGGAGAGGGTATTGAGGTAACAAGGAGAGGGTTTTAGGGTAACAAGGAGAGGGTGCTGGGGTAACAAAAAGTTGGTACTGGGGTAACAAGGAGTTGGTACCGGGGTAACAAGGAGAGGGTACTGGGGTAACAAGGAGAGGGTACTGGGGTAAGAAGGAGTTGGTACTGGGGTAACAAGGAGTTGGTACTGTGGTAACAAGGAGAGGGTACTGGGGTAACAAGGAGAGTGTACTGGGGTAACAAGGAGAGGGTACTGGGGTAACAAGGAGAGGGTACTGGGGTAACAAGGAGAGAGTACTGGGGTAACAAGGAGTTGGTACTGGGGTAACGAGAGGGTACTGGGGTAACAAGGAGAGGGTACTGGGGAAACAAGGAGAGGGTACTGGGGTAACAAGGAGAGGGTATTGGGGAACAAGGAGAGGGTACTGGGGTAACAAGGAGAGGGTATTGGGGAACAAGGAGAGGGTACTGGGGTAACAAGGAGAGGGTACTGAGGGAACAAGGAGAGGGTACTGGGGTAACAAGGAGTTGGTACTGGGGTAACAAGGAGAGGGTTCTGGGGTAACAAGGAGAGGGTACTGGGGTAACAAGGAGAGAGTATTGGGGGAACAAGGTGGGGGAACAAGGAGAGGGTACTGGGGGAACAAGGAGAGGGTATTGGGGAAACAAAGAGTTGGTACTGGGATAACAAGGAGAGGGTACTGGGGTAACGAGAAGTTGGTACTGGGGTAACAAGGAGTTGGTACTGGGGTAACAAGGAGAGGGTACTGCGGTAACAAGGAGAGGGTACTGGGGTAACAAGGAGAGGGTATTGGGGGAACAAGTTTAGGGTACTGGGGTAACAAGGAGAGGGTACTGGGGGAACAAGGAGAGGGTACTGGGGTAACAAGGAGAGGGTATTGAGGGAACAAGAGAGGGTACTTGGGTAACAAGGAGAGGGTACTGGGGTAACAAGGAGAGGGTATTGGGGGAACAAGGAGAGGGTACTGGGGTAACAAGGAGAGGGTACTGGGGTAACAAGAAGAGGGCACTGGGGTAACAAGGAGAGAGTATTGGGGGAACAAGGAGAGGGTACTGGAGGAACAAGGAGAGGGTACTGGGGAAACAAAGAGTTGGTACTGGGGTAACAAGGAGAGGGTACTGGGGTAACGAGAAGTTGGTACTGGAGTAACAAGGAGTTGGTACTGGGGTAACAAGGAGAGGGTACTGCGGTAACAAGGAGAGGGTACTGGGGTAACAAGGAGAGGGTATTGGGGGAACAAGTAGAGGGTACTGGGGTAACAAGGAGAGGGTACTGGGGTAACAAGGAGAGGGTATTGGGGGAACAAGGAGAGGGTACTGGGGTAACAAGGAGAGGGTACTGGGGTAACAAGGAGAGTTTACTGGGGTAACAAGGAGAGGGTACTGAGGGAACAAGGAGAGGGTACTGGGGTAACAAGGAGTTGGTACTGGGGTAACAAGGAGAGGGTTCCTTGGTAACAAGGAGAGGGTACTGGGGTAACAAGAAGAGGGCACTGGGGTAACAAGGAGAGGGCATTCGGGGAACAAGGTGGGGGAACAAGGAGAGGGTACTGGGGGAACAAAGACAGGGTACTGGGGCAACAAGGAGAGGGTACTGGGGCAACAAAGAGGGTACTGGGGGAACAAGAAGAGGGTACTGGGGTAACAAGGAGAGGGTACTGGGGTAACAAGGAGTTGGTACTGGGGTAACAAGGAGAGGGTACTGGAGAGAACAAGGAGTGGGTACTGGGGGAACAAGGAGAGGGTACTGGGGGAACAAGGAGAGGGTACTGGGGGAACAATGGTAGACCATCTTCTAGGGCTGAGCAGGACACGGGGAATTACCTGAGTCCGCCATGGGAATGAGGAGGGAGGATATGGAAGGGAGAAAATGGAAGGAAAGAATGGAAGAGAGAATGGAAGGGAGGAAATGGAAGAGAGAATGGGTAGACGAAGGAAGAGAGAGAATGGGTAGGCGAAGGAAAGTGATAACATTAGGCAGAGGAAAATAACACTAGTCAGGGAAATTAAGAACACTAGACAGGGTAATGACACTAGACAAGGGCAAGTAATGATACTAGACAGGAAAAAGTAATGATTCTAGACAGGTGAAGGGTAGTTAGTAATACTAGACACGTGAAGAGTAATTAGTAATGATAATGAATGTTCCCTGAAGAAGCTCGTTATTAGAACACTTAAGTTGAAAATAATTCTGTAACCTGAGTAATCACTGCGAAGCACCAAAGTTGGAAGACTTCATTTAACCTGGCAAAGTTAGTAACCCACTATTATGCAAGAAAACTCGGCAGTGATGGATTATTTACGTTTGGGTCCTGTGGTCCTCTTTCCCAGCATGTAACCCACGACTGTCCACTGACTAACAGGTAACCATTTACTGATACATCAAGAGCCTTACTTGCACATTCATCTCGCCTCACTGAATATCTGGTTGTGAGCCACGGCTCTGAGGCAACTGTTATCAGATTTTGTAAACGATGAATGCGAACACTGAAGGTCTTCAGTATTGAACTCTGATAAACGCAAGCTGCTTTAAATGAGGAAGAAAGTTAGCGAGGTTTTTGCCTTTCATTAGTAGCGTCATTGATTCATAACCGATGATTCTAAGTTCCCTTCTAACAAGTGAATCCCGTGTTTACATAGGCGTAGCAGCCCGTGTTTACATAGGTGTAGCAGCTCGTGTTTACATAGGTGTAGCAGCTCGTGTTTACATAGGTGTAGCAGCCCGTGTTTACATAGGTGTAGCAGCTCGTGTTTACATAGGTGTAGCAGCCCGTGTTTACATAGGTGTAGCAGCCCGTGTTTACATAGGTGTAGCAGCCCGTGTTTACATAGGTGTAGCAGCCCGTGTTTACATAGGTGTAGCAGCCCGTGTTACATAGGTGTAGCAGCCCGTGTTTACATAGGCGTAGCAGCCCGTGTTTACATAGGTGTAGTAGCGAGTGTTTACATAGGTGTAGCAGCCGGTGTTTACATAGGTGTAGCAGCCCGTGTTACATAGGTGTAGCAGCCCGTGTTACATAGGTGTAGCAGCCCGTGTTTACATAGGTGTAGCAGCCCGTGTTTACATAGGCGTAGCAGCCCGTGTTTACATAGGTGTAGCAGCCCGTGTTTACATAGGTGTAGCAGCCCGTGTTTACATAGGCGTAGCAACCCGTGTTTACATAAGTGTAGCAGCCCGTGTTTACATAGGTGTAGCAACCCGTGTTTACATAGGTGTAGCAGCCCGTGTTTACATAGGCGTAGCAGCCCGTGTTTACGTAGGTGTAGCAGCCCGTGTTTACATAGGTTTAGCAGCCCGTGTTTACATAGGTGTAGCAGCCCGTGTTTACTTAGGTGTAGCATCCAGTGTTTACATAGGTGAGCAGCCTGGGTTTTCTTTGGATGTTTGTCGACTGTTGTTGATCACGTCCAGGGTAGTGTTGGTATATCTCAGATAGAACATGGTTTTGGAATGAACTATGGTGGGACAACAGCTTTGTAATCTGTACATTCAGTTGTGTATAAAACGCGAGGAAAAAACAAACGTTGAATAGGAAATGCTCGAAGATTCAGAAAAAAATATAGTTAATATTCGTGATATTATGGAAGGAAAAGAAAAACAAACATATTAATGTAACTGAGAAGTTGATAAATAAGACACATGCAACAGTGTGAAACACTTGTGTAACAACAGTACAAAAGAAGCTTTCGTATTTGACTGAAGTCTGTTGCGCAGGCGAGACGTTTCGGTAATAAAGATATGTAAATGTTGCACATGTGGTCATATTAATCAGAACATAAACTATATAAGTGTGAATTAACTACGCGCGTGTATGCACCTACATGCGTTTGCAGAGAGTCGGATCACAGCTCCTGGCCCCGCCAGGAGCATGAGCCACAGAACTGAGTCGTTGATAGAGGTCTCAGATACAGTTTACGGGATGTGTACACTGGTGAGTCAAGACTCCGGGGTCGTGAGAGAAGGAAACCACAGTCAAGGTTACTTAGACTTCACACACCACACTAGGACGTCCACAACCCACGTCCATAACCCAAGCCTCAACCTACAACCCATACAGTACCCGGGTCACCGCTCCTTCACTAACACCAAGAAGCTAAATATATTGGTACAATGACATCCTCCTCAACCTCCCTTTCCTGCCACTAACTCCCTAACACTGCTTTTATCATCACCTGCTCTGTACCAGCAATAGTCCTTCATCTCCTTTTCTACTTGCTGGCCTTCCCTCCCCCACTTTTCATTGCCGCTTTCATTTTGCAGCTTTTTTTTTTTTTATTCGCCGGCAGCCTTCCTTCTCCTTCCCTTTCTTTAACATTCCCTCCCACTTTCATTAACCTTCCCTACACTAGTTATATAAGTAAAAAAAAAAACACAAAGGCAGTTATATGCATAAGAAAATCATCGTCAATAATGACAGATAAATTCACTAAGTTGAAAAGTGGATCGGCATTTGTCTAGCCTAGAAAATCTTGCAACAAATATTATCCTCCTAGAATTTAGCCGCCACAAATTGTACTGCATGTCAGCATTGTCTGGTTTTTTTCCTTGGGCACAAAGATGTCAGACACGTCGCAGCCTTATTCTTTGTTTATTTGTGGTCATAAATGTAGCGTTATAGGCTTAAATATCATATTCTAACCTAAATTATTTTAAGCTAACCTAAAAAAAGGAGAGAAAAGGATTTGGAAAAAAATGGAAACGTTAAGAAATTAGCTTTGTGCGCTAAGACACTTGTTGCGGAGATCACCGAAGACATTGTGACAAGCTCGTACTAACACACTGAAAATTCTCTATTTCATCTTAACAAGCAACGAGGAAGCAATCACTGACATCTCAGATACTATATACTCTGATTACCCTGAGTGACATTAATCGCAATAAAAGCTTGTTCTGCATACTGTCTCTCTGTGCCCAAATGATCTTTTAAATTTTATTTTGAAAAATACGTATAAGCTCCCAAATAAGAAATCAACGCGTGGGAAAGCTATTTTGCAAACTTGTACAAACCCTACAAATTTTGATCCTTCAGAAAGTTAAAAATACACCAAAAAGAAAACTTTGTAGAAAACTGCAGCAGAACAATGCAAAAGAGGTGTAAAAGGGGTTTTCAACTGCTCGAAAACCCACAAATATCACAACAAAGAGGGGAAAAAAAACTCAGAGGAACAAAAAGAAACATTCGAAAATAAATTTTAATTAATGTTTATCACCAGGCAAACTTCTTCGTAACTGACACCACATATGATGACAATATGAAGCCAACCTCACGTGCTTGACTCCTCTCAATTAGTGGTAGCAAGTGCACAGAGAAGACATGAAAGGAAGCCTACCCTTCCTTCACCTCATTACTCAGATCAGTATTCCACTTAACAGCAGCATTGCTAGTGCAGTTAATGCGTTTATATTAACACCCGGTCAGAGCCTATACTTAATTTATCAGTTTTTGAGACCATTTATATGTGAAACCAAAACCAGGCCCAGAACTGTTTAGACAGATGGTCAATGGATCAGATCCTCAAGAAGTATAATGGTGAATTGCATTCTTTCCCCCCCCCCCCAAAAAAAAAATACAGAAATTGGCAGATTATTTATTAAAAGTGAAAATTAATTAGAGCATAAACTTTTTTTTACACATCTGTGTTAAAAAACCATCATTGCTTTACTGTAATAATGATGGTAGAATTGCCAACAATATGTTAGATAAAAGGGGACACGTGCAACTAACGAGACATTTAATCGTGACAACGTTTCTCTCTCCAGGAGCGTTCTCAAGCCGGCTTGAGAATGCTGCAATATTTTAAAGAGAATATTAAAGAACGCTTTAATATTTTTGAGCAAAATAGAGAGGCTCTGCAGTTGTCATACTAGTAAACATTATCTTCGACGCTCGATGCTGCAAGTAATCAGAAGAGACACGAAGAACACTACCGTAAGATCCTGTCTTTCAAATTTGGGTTGTCTTATTAATTAACCATGTGGGTAATACTGAATGTCTGTGCGTACACTACCACACGTGCGTACACTACCACACGTGCGTACACTACCACACGTGCGTACACTACCACACGTGCGTACACTACCACACGTGCGTACACTACCACACTTGTGTACACTACCACACGTACGTACACCACCACAAGTGCGTACACTACCACACGTGCGTACACTACCACACGTGCGTACACTACCACACGTGCGTACACTACCACACGTGCGTACACTACCACACGTGCGTACACTACCACACGTTCGTACACTACCACACGTGCGTACAATACCACACGTGCGTACACTACCACACGTGCGTAAAATTTATTTCACATGTGGTAGTGTACGCACGATGGAGGTAACGCATACATCATACATGAACAAGCGTTGTGAACAACTATGTAACTAGAAACCAGTACAATAATGTACTAAACCTTCGAGGAATTAGATGCCGGTTAAGAGGTTCTTCTTTCTAGGAAATGGAGCTACCTGTCCCTTTCCAAGGATCAACCCTAATTGACTCTTATTACACAGACGTTGTATTACCACCAACGAGTTCATCGTTTCCCCTAAGGAATAATAATAATAATAATAATACAATAATAAATAATAATAACAGTTCAACAATAAACCAACATGAATAACAAAAAGTATATAAAAATAACAATAAAAATATAATACCATGCCTGTTGCAGTTCAGCAACAACATCAATATAACAACAAGAATAACAAAAACAATATAAAAATAACCAAACAATAATAATAATAATAATAATAATAATAATAATAATAATAATAATAATAATTATAAACACCGTTGCGAAATTACGAAGGGGCAGCACTGGCCTTGCAGTACAGTTAAGGACTCTTTCCACCCCGCTCTCCATACTCCCCAGCCTCTCCCCATCTCTCAATTAATCATTCTCCCCACCTACCCCTCCCATTATCCCCCTTCCTCATAATCCCTACCCTTCACCCTTTCCCATTATTCGTTACCCCTACCTCCTTCCCTTCCTACCTTACCCTTACAACGTACCGACGGTATCGCCTGCATAACAGGCTTCTTCAGCCGGAGACAGAAGTAATGCAGAGGTAATTTTGAGGTATTCGGTATGTTACGCTTGATAAAAGGTGATCAGTCCCATAGCTCACAGCAGAGGCATGGGGCCAGACACGAAGCGACTTGTAGTAACTGGCAATTGAGTGTTAATGTGTTGAAGATTCCTGGGTGTTAGTGGGTATTTGGGCGTTAAAAAAAGTAATTGGCTGAAAAAGTGGATACCTGCTTGTAAAAGTACGTACCTGGGTGCTAAAGTAGTTACCTGGAAATAGATATATGGGTGTTAAAATGGGTACCTAGTTGTTAAAGTAGGCTGACGTGCGTTAAAGTACCTGAGTGTTAAAGTAAATACTTAGGTATAAAAGTAGGTACCTTGGTGTAGAAGTGGGTATTAGATTAAAAAAGTAGATTCCTGGGTGTTGAAATGGGTACGTGAGTATTAAAGTAGGTACCTGGGTGTTAAAGTAGGCAACTGGGTGTTATATTAAGTATCTGGGTGTTACACTAGATCCTTGGGTATTACAGTAGGTACTTAGGAATTAAAGTATCTTTATGTTAAAGCAGATTACATGAATGTTAAAGTTAGTATCTGCATGTTAAAGCAGGTAACCGGCTGTTAAAGTAGGTACCTGTGTGTTAGATTAAGCACCTGGGTAGTAATGTATGGATCCTTGCAGCTTCCAGGCATCTGCGTTGTGTTTGATCTATTTCTTAGTGATAAGCTGGTCGTCCTTCAGAGATATCAGGTGTGCAGTCTGGTTCTTATGTATCGCACATGCGTCATTCATATTGAGAGTCCTGCAAGCAATCTGATGTTCTTACAGACTGATCTGTAAGCTACGGGAGGGCAATCCCACGTATTTATACTCACACCCACCACATGGAATATATACAAATGATGCTGGATGGAATAATGGCAATACCCATGTTGCTCTTGCTGAGGGTAGGTATAATATATCCTGCAACATGTGTGTCCATCGCCAAGCAACATAGTTATGGTTACAATAACACTCGGCACAATTAAATACAACCAGGAGGACCATGACAACAGTTGTGTACATCGGTCCATGTTGTTATGACGAATTACGAGCAATGTGTGCCGGGGTCGCCTCACTACGAATTATTAGGACAAAGAACTACTAGATGGTGGTGATGGTTGCCAATTCATTTGCTAGAGCATCGTGCAAGATGCTCAGTACACATGCATTCCTAATAGAGAATTTAAATCAAACCTTAATGAATGAATTGAAAAAAAAGACACACATTTAGTGTTGAATCAAGAGAGTAGAGGTTTACCTTATGAACCAATATATAAATTTAAAAGAAATAAATAAAGGAATAAGAAAAGCTAAAAGACTGAATGAAAACCAACCCAAAGGATTTCTTTCAGGTATATACGAACAGGATTAGAGAAAAAAAAACAGGTCCACCTGTCTGAGGTTTATAAGCCTCTTCTCCGCAAATATACTGCACTTTTTATCACGATTGATACACAAAATACATCGACTCCAGGCTGAGGGACTGATTACCTCAAACTCCTTCTCACCCGAGGTTAACCTCCAAGAAGATATAAACAAAGTTTTCCAGTGGGCAACGGTAAACAATATGATGTTCAATGAGGACAAATTCCAACTACTCCGTTATGGAAAACTGGAGGAGATAATAACTAGAACAGAGTTTACTACTGACTCCGGCCATACAATAGAGCGGAAAAATAATGTAAGGGACCTGGGAGTAGTAATGTCTGAGGATCTCACTTTCAAGGATCACAACAGTGCCACGATCGCACGTGCAAAGAAAATGATAGGATGGATAATGAGAACTTTCAAAACGAGAGATGCCAAGCCCATGATGATCCTTTTCAAATCACTTGTTCTCTCTAGGCTGGAATACTGCTGTACATTAACATCTCCATACAAAGCAGGTGAAATCGCAGATCTAGAGAGTGTACAGAGATCCTTTACTGCACTTATAAGTTCTGTCAAGCACCTTAACTACTGGGAACGCTTGGAAGCACTTGACTTGTACTCGTTGGAACGCAGGAGGGAGAGATATATCATAATCTACACTTGGAAAATCTTGGAAGGAATGGTCCCAAATCTGCACACAGAAATCACTCCCTACGAAAGTAAAAGACTGGGCAGGCGATGCAAAATGCCCCCAATAAAAAGTAGGGGCGCCATTGGTACACTAAGAGAAAACACCATAAGTGTCCGGGGCCCAAAACTGTTCAACAGCCTCCCATCAAGCATTAGGGGAATTGCCAATAAACCCCTGGCTGCCTTCAAGAGAGAGCTGGACAGATACCTAAAGTCAGTGCCGGATCAGCCGGGCTGTGGCTCGTACGTCGGACTGCGTGCGGCCAGCAGTAACAGCCTAGTTGATCAGGCCCTGATCCATCGGGAGGCCTGGTCATGGACCGGGCCGCGGGGGCGTTGATCCCCGGAATAACCTCCAGGTAACCTCCAGGTAACCTTCCACCGTTCTTCTCGATACTGGAATGATGAAGCCACTGGCTGGCGAAAAGTTCCCCTGTAAAGATATCCAGTTGTTGCAAAATCTTTGCACAAGTATTGCACAAGTGCTTGATTCATCATCTCCCTCTGAATTTATTATTCTACCTATTTTGTGCCGTTACCAAATAGGTCATATCATTTGTTATGTCTTCGTCAACATGATTAAACAACATTCGACCTACAACCAATCCTTGTGGAACGCCACTTGTGACTTGTCCTGTAAACTTGCTTCCTGGAAATATAAACACATATGCAGTATAATGTGATCCTTTATTGACAACGTTTCGCCCACACAGTGGACTTTTTCAAGTCACAAACAGATCTACTTGGTGTGGAAGGTACGCGGGTATTTATAGTCAGGTTCAGAATGCTGAGGTCAGGTGGAGAATGCTGCATCTGATGATGTACCGAGTGGGGTTATAGAGTCTAACATCTTGGGTAGCTTGGAAGGGAGATTGGATAAGTTTGTGAGCAGACCTTCTGCGGTGTTCTTCTTTTCCTATGCTCTTATGTGGGATAGCGATGAAGAAGTTTCTTGGCAAGTGGTTCAGCTATGTTATAGAAGCCACTGTTCTGGTTGAAGTTGTCGGATATAGAAATAAGTGATGATTCCAGGATTCTTCGGTATTGAGTGTTGTCTTCTGTGGCGATAAGTCTTGAGTTTCTGTAGTTTATCAAGTGGTTGTGTGAATTGCGATGTTGTACACAGGCATTCCTTGTATCGTCAGACGCAAGCTCCATTACTGTTTGTTTATCCTATCTTATCTAAACCACTACAATAATACTATTTGTTTTTCTCTAGCTTAAGTTAGGTCAGCGTATAGTAACTTATAATTACCTATACTCATTTGGCAATTACGAAAGCGAGGGACGTACAGCTGTCACTTAAAACAACAGTTCCCAAAGTGAGGACGCGACATATACTGAAAATCAAGAGTACATGAGCACATAACCGAGGCACAACTTCAGCTATCAGATAACTTCAGGGAGGAGGAAGGCGAGAGGTCGGTGGAAAATATTATTAAGAAGGGCTTAATGTGCAATAAGTGTGCATAAGTTACTATCCAGCACTACAGTGAACCTTCAGAGTTATGAAATATTAGATGACATTCAAACTAAAGTAGTTGAATGTACAGGAAAATGGTAGAAGGTATTTGTTTGATCCACGTGACTATTGTTCGATCGTTACGGTCTTCAGGGCTCTTGGAGGGCCCGTATGTGGCTCCATCTACTGAGGGGCTTCCTTTAATTTTTCTGTTTCATCTTCCGGAGTCTTTCCTCTTTCTTCCCGGCGGTTTCTCATCTGTTTTCACTTCTTTTTTCAGGGAAGATGCCTCTGGTCTTCCCACTCCACTTACATCCACCTGCAATTCACCTAAGCATTATAGCATTCGTTGGTGTTCAAATTTTTTTGTGTTTTGAAGGCTCGAAGGGGATTTCTTTAATTTCATTTATGTTTTATCTAGTGCTTTGGCCTTTAACTTCATATATCTAACTTCTGCTTTTCTCCCAGTCCTCGGTTCACTGCTTGCTTTCCCATGGAGATTATAATTATTATAATCAAGAGGGACCGATAAACCCATAGGATTATACAACGCATGTGGGGGAAGGGGGATGGAAGGCATTCAGGCTCAATTCAGGGAACTGGAGCACAGATCCAATTTCCTAGATCAAGAGCCCCTCACCATGGAGAGAGCTGTATGGGAACAAGATTTTATGTACGGCTTGCGTACATCCTTAAGTATGATCATCCACAAAAGATCATCACTTAACTTCTTATTACATCCCTGGTCAACGATTTTTCTTCACGAGACATTGAGACACTTCACCTTGAGGGGAAACTCCAACTAATATGTCGTGATGACATCTCGACTTGCACGACTGCTAGTTGAGATATTGTATTTTTTTGTTTTGCTAGTTCGTTTAATTTTTTCTATCATGTTATGGTTATAAATAAAGGTCTTGTTATAATAACTCGATTCACTGACGTTTTTCTTTTATTTCTCGGTTATCAGTTTATTTTTCCGTTAAACTTTTTCACTTTTTTCGTGACATGGAGAAGGTCAGAATGAAACCCTGGCGTTAAAACTGGTGATGAGCGCTGACAATTATGAGAAAGACATGTAAACGATTTTTAAGATATTGAAGGAAACTTTTCGCCCACTAGGGGCTTTTTTTCAGTCCACTGTAGTAAAGAAGCCCCTGGTGGGCAAAACGTATCCTCAACAAATGTCATAATTAGAATGTGACTTTCTCATACGAAATCGTGGAAAGTGAATTTAATTGCATTTTTTAACTAGTGCAAAACCTGACGATTTTTTTTTCACTATGTCGAACTTCAGTGAGAAGGAAATATTAACAGATAAGTAAAACTGCTGCTTTACCCTGACGTTACGCTTGACCAAGCTTGACACACGCTCTGGTTTAACAACTTAAGATTGAAGAGAAGTTTATTCAGCTACTTCGACACACTACATCATGAAGAGGAAAAAAATCACTCAGAGAAAAATATACTAATTGTAGGTAAATGAGATGTGAATATTTCGGCCTCAGAACCTCTGAAGCAGAAGTTTACAGATCTTTTTGCTAGTGTGTATTTTAATGTCCAATTTTTACTTTGTCTTCGATGAGTGTTTACTACACTTTAATCTAAGTATCATACTTCGAAATACTTCAGCAGCATAGACTCCTGTCAAAAATTAAAGCATATTTAAACATGGTGATCAAAGCTATAAAGGAGAGAATTGATTACGTGATTGTGCCGTTGTATTGTGATTGAGGAGCAGAACACGAAACATTGGCGTTTCACATTAATTTGCACCGACACTCAAAAGACTGCATGCTGGGTCACTTGAATGAGTTGAAATGGGAGGTTAGGATATTAATTATGAAATGTTTGCATCACTTTACATTTGTAGTTGTTTAGTTGTCAACATCTTATCTTGCAGATCTTCCCCTTCCAAGTTTCAAGTCGAAGGGGAAAACTTAAAATAATCATTACCAATTATTTTATTCGAACATTTACCGCTAAGCTACAATTGTTGAAGTGTTTCATCAAAGGAATACAATATATTTCCATCTTCTCGGCGAAATCCTTTAGACAAAAAACTTAGTGAGGACATTCAAGCCAAGAGTTCAGACGATATTTTCCTTTCCTAATTCAAAACAGTTTCAAATTCTGTCCCGGCGGAATATTCATTTTAAATTGCGGCCGAGAATGTCCATGAAGAATTGCAAGAGCAATTTCTTCTGTAGAGTGTTCCCTTGTTAAAGGATAACTTCACGAATTTTGCCATTGAGAACTTTTCGATAAAGCACTTTTAAGAATACAAGGATGCATAACAAATTACGTCAATTTATCTCATTTTCATCGATATATCTGTCCTGGACAATGCTGTCAATGCTGGCTGAGATCACTGGTGCTGCTGGAGATCGACTTCTGATATGCTCTCCTCCAGACTTCACTAAATACAGCAACATTTGTATGTGAAAAGAATCTATCATCAAACTTACTTACTGTATATGCTATACTAGACATAGGAATTCTTATTTTCTTCCTCCAGTCATTCGGTGTAATAACCTCAGAACACTTTGTCTGAGTGGCCTCAAAATTTAGAGAAAAGATAGTTCTCTCTGAGCTAAGCACGCGTCCGGTTACTAATTTTGCTTAATAAATTAGGCATCACGCTAATTGTCAATAACTTGAAATTGTCAATAACTTGAAACTTCCATTAGGTAAGA
Source organism: Cherax quadricarinatus (assembly GCF_038502225.1). Classification (NCBI taxonomy): domain Eukaryota; kingdom Metazoa; phylum Arthropoda; class Malacostraca; order Decapoda; family Parastacidae; genus Cherax; species Cherax quadricarinatus. Next base: position 32,319,359 of record NC_091307.1, read on the forward strand.
CGCAAATGTGTCTTACCTAATGGAAGGTTCGGTACAGTGTTAAGCTGGTAGGTGTAAATCTGCCAATTATTTTACATAATTAAGTGCAGGTTGTTGGCTTTTTTGCGGTAACTGGAAAATGTCTTCTGATTTGTTTCCAACTTGCAGTGCTGATGCAGTTTTCTTACACAAGTTTTTTTATTAGGCTGTGTAGCTCTCAGTCCGTCAGTATTTAACAAATTACAATTGTGTTAGAGCAATAACTTGATAATGCCTCTTCTGGTTGACTTCAAACTCTCAACACTCGGATATAGAATTTAGCTTAAGGTTTGATTTGTTTTTGGACTGTTTAGGCGACAATTGGACAATTTTATTGAACGTCCTCACAATAAAGCTTTCCAGGTGTTGCACATGTTTTATTTTTTAAGAGCCAATATTGACCGCAGGGAGACGTAACAAGAGTTGCCAGGATTGACCGCAGGGAGACGTAACAAGAGTTGCCAGGATTATTACTCTAACACGTCAGAAACGTCATCACTCTTTGAGTAAAGAGGGTCATGTGCAGCATCAGAGAGAGAGAGAGAGAGAGAGAGAGAGAGAGAGAGAGAGAGAGAGAGAGAGAGAGAGAGAGAGAGAGAGAGAGAGCACGTTCATTTTTTTACTTGAAAGACCCGATTTCTACAAGAGAAAAATATAAATGTAGATAATCAGTCATAATCATTATCATCAGTATCAGTAGCATAAGTATTGGTATCAGTATCATCAGTATTAAGTGTCATCATCGGTATCATCAGTATCATTATCATCAGCATCAGTATAATCATCAATATCGTCAGTATCATCATCGTAATCATCGATCATCAACAGTTGCATCATCAACAACAACAGCAGCAGCAAAAGCAGCAACAAAAGAACAGGCAGCAGCAGAAGCAGCAACAAAAGAACAGGCAGCAGCAGAAGCAGCAACAATAGCAGCTGTTGTACATTTATCAGCATCAATATTATGAGCAGCAATACTGGCATCAACAGAATCAGCTGCATCTGGAAAAGATGCAGTAATAGCCAACAGCAACAGAAGCAGCAGTATGAACGTCAACGGAATCAATAACAACGGAAGAGGTAGCAGTAGTAATAGCAGGAATGACAGCAGCATCTGGAACGGTGGCAGCAGCGGCATTAGCAGCAGCAGCACTAGGAGCAGCAGCAGCACTAGGAGCAGCAGCACTAGGAGCAGCAGCACTAGCAGCAGCACTAGCAGCACTAGGAGTAGCAGCAGCACTAGGAGAAGCAGCAGCAGGACTAGCAGCACCAGGAGCAGCAGCAGCACTAGGAGCAGCAGCACTAGCAGCAGCACTAGGAGCAGCGGCAGCACTAGGAGAAGCAACAGCAGGACTAGCAGCACTAGCAGCAGCACTAGGAGCAGCAGCAGCAGGACTAGCAGCACTAGGAGCAGCAGCAGCACTAGGAGCAGCAGCACTAGGAGCAGCAGCAGCAGTACTAGCAGCACTAGGAGCAGCGGCAGCACTAGGAGAAGCAGCAGCACTAGCAGCAGCAGCACCATCAGCAGCAGCAGCAGCACTAGCAGCAGCAGCAGCAGCACTAGGAGCAGCAGCAGCACTAGGAGAAGGAGCAGCAGCAGCACTAGCAGCAGCAGCAGCAGCAGCACTAGCAGCAGCAGCAGCAGCAGCAGCACTAGGAGCAGCAGCAGCACTAGGAGAAGGAGCAGCAGCAGCAGCACTAGCAGCAGCAGCAGCACTAGCAGCAGCAGCAGCAGCACTAGCAGCAGCAGCAGCAGCAGCAGCAGCACTAGGAGCAGCAGCAGCACTAGGAGAAGGAGCAGCAGCAGCACTAGGAGAAGGAGCAGCAGCAGCACTAGCAGCAGCAGCAGCAGCACTAGCAGCAGCAGCAGCACTAGGAGCAGCAGCAGCACTAGCAGCATCAGCAGCACCAGCACTAACAGTATTCACTACTGTAAGGCATTGAAATCACCGACTTGCTGATGAACTTTTCCGTCTGCAACTCTTCACATTTGTCGTGAAAACATTTTATCAAAACAGAAAAAAATATTCGCTGTTAATATCTTGAAAACGTGGCGACCTGTTGCAAAATGCACACCTGTGACTGGTTCTGCGGGTTCATCTTACCCTCGCAGCCCATGATGCCATCTGGAGGTAAGATATCCTTGCTGAGTGCTTGATCAAGTAGGCTGTTGCTGTCTCTGCTGGCCTACTTAACCATCAGCTCTATCCATTGCATTGTAAACCAAACTTTGGTTAGGTGAAAAACAGGCAGAACTGCAGTTTTGAGAATTTTTCTTGAAATTTCTTCCATTTTTGAGGGTATTAAAATAACTCGGCTTCACTTTCTACGAACACTCGCACTGCACCTTTCTCTTTATTCCTGTAAACTATGAAAAACTTGTATGATTTTTTTCATCATCTTGGGAGGAGGAGAAGAGAGAGAGAGAGAGAGAGAGAGAGTGAGAGAGAGAGAGAGAGAGAGAGAGAGAGAGAGAGAGAGAGAGAGAGATAGAGAGAGAGAGATAGAGAGATAGAAAGAAAGAAAGAAAGAAAGAGAGAGAGAGAGAGAGAGAGAGAGAGAGAGAGAGAGAGAGAGAGAGAGAGGAGAGAGAGAGAGAGAGAGAGAGAGAGAGAGAGGAGAGAGAGAGAGAGAGAGAGAGGAGAGAGAGGAGAGAGAGGAGAGAGAGAGAGAGAGAGGTGTGCTCACGTCAAGCACTTGCGTCAGAGACAAAAGCAGTTTTTTCATGGCGTCAAATGTACACGGCCATAGCTACGACAATGTGTCAGCTATGGTGAGGTGGTGAGGTGGCCGATGGGTGGGGTGCGAGAAGGGGAAAAGGGTTGTTGAGTGGGGTTGGGTGGTTGAGTGTTGATGCAGGGGAAGTGGTTAGTGGAGGTTAGGATAAAAGCAATGTTTGGTGGGAATGGTGTAAATGTAGTAACAAGTCACTGTAAATTAATTTTAAGGCTGCCTGAATTGCTTTTCATTGATCTGCTCTCACTGTGCTCACCCAATAGCTTCTTGTGTATGAGGTAAATATAACTAGGCAGCTTAATGGGATATTTATTCAGGCAGTTTTTTGCCCACCAGGAACTTTGTCAAGTCAATATTTACACCGCACAGACACAGTGATAATTTATATGGGAGAAATTAGAGGTAGTAGCAGATAATGATGTAGCAGCAAAGCAGGTGTCTCAGGTTATGGATGTGTCGTGTACTTCACTTCTTGTGTGGATGTCGTTCAGGTTTTGTTGGATGTTATTTCTGATATGACTGTTTAGTAGTGTTGGTTCTGTTCAGTATTTAATATGTTCTCGAAGTGCAAAAATACTGTAAATATAGATAGCATTCTATGCTCTTCTCGCTTTATCTTTTTATTGCTGCTTCTCATTTTTGATAGGAATTTTTCTCCTTTCCTCTAGACCTTCTCGGCCAGGCTCTCTCTCTCTTCTGACATGCCTTCATTATCCCTTTCCTACCAAACTGTCTTTAAGAAATCTTACATTACCCAGAAATCCTCTTTCTTGTAATCTAGTCTTGTTCATCCTTCTCCTGTGTTCTTTCCTACTGTGTCGTTGTTGGCGTAACATAGTCTATTTCATCTATGAATGATGCATTTACAGTGAAAAAGTTTAGTCTCACATACCATACTCTCACTCTGGTCGAATATTTAAAATGAAACCTAACAATTTCCATCACTGCCTACGTCAGGTTACCCTTCACCTGTTCATCCCTCAGTGCTATTCCTTCATTATAGCTAATTATTATTATTATAATCAAGGGGGAAGCGCTGAACCCGGAGGATTATACAGCGCCTGGGGTGGGATGTGGAAGACATTCAGGCTTAATTCGGGGAACTGGAGCACAGATCCAATTCCCTAAATCAAGAGCCCCTCACCAACATCAAGGAACCTTCCTTGAGGGGTCATTATAGCTAAGTCTCCCACAATGTGAGTTATTGCGAGTTCTCCTTTTCACTTCCGCTATAATTACCATTATAATATCTTTGTTCTCCTGTGCTGATCTCCTGCTGTTTGGTAGTAAGTTTTGAATTACCGACAGGAATCTGAGTATCCAATGCTCAATAAATTTTATTCAGTACCTATATGTTATGACTGTAAATGCCACTGCAAATTTCATTAACCTCCTGGATGTCTACTAAATCCTGAGTAACAGTGTCAATTCTATATTTTTGTATGCTCTTCAGTTCCTTAGTATTTGGTACCATGCTGGGATATTACACTGATTTGCTTTCCATTAATTTTATATCACTATAGTCAGTCATGTTTGGTGCTCTGTTTTGCTTTTTTAAATCTTTCATTGTTTTTGTTTAATATTGTATGAGTACTTCTATACAATTCATTGACTTAAATCTGTCTTAACCTACTTTATATATGCTCTGGAGTAATTTTTGTATATCCAAACAAGGTCACCTCTTGATCTATGCTCCTCTAGCACTTCGAGAGAAATTTAACTGGAATCATTCTCTACAATTTTTGCCTCGCAGTCTAATACTAGTCTGCCTCTGAAAATTTTGAGATAGGTTTCTCGCATATGGATAGGTGTGGGCTATTTACCGTTAATGTAGACTCGTGAACTGATGGCATATTTGAGGGGAAAGTGCAATATGAACGTCTTTGTTCATGTTCTTTTCATGTTATCCTTATGAGTGCTGTTACGCAATTACGCTGGCGCCTAGGAGTAAAGCCTTTTCTAGGGATATATAAAATATTAAAAAATACACTACCCTAGGGCCAGGCTTGTTTCTTTACATAAAATGTTGAACAGATGATCAATTAATTACCCTGAAGGTTAATTACCCTTCCGGGTAATTAACCTTCAGGTAATTAACTTTAAATATATAACACACAACACCATTACAACAAAATATCAAACACCAGTATACCTTTACATGGTACTTAAAGTTAGGTCGCATTATTACAAAATATTACCAAAAATTACTAGTACACTGCTACTAAACCATACCCCCGGCCGGGATTGAACCCGCGGTCACAGAGTCTCAAAACTCCAGCCCGTCGCGTTAGCCACTAGACTCTATGAGACTCTATGACCGCGGGTTCAATCCCGGCCGGGGGTATGGTTTGTTTGCAATCGTGTCATTACGATTTCTTGAGACACTGCTACTAGTTATTTAAAGTTAAGCCATATGAAAACGGAGGGTCTCCCTGACCCCACCCTTTTGCCGGCCTGCAGCCTGCAGGAAAAATAAATAAAATACTAATTCTTGTTCTCTCCAAATTTTAAATAGGCCCCACAAAAATACCCGGGTCACACAAGTGCCATAAGAGTACATACTAATAAAATCACCAAAATCGTACGTGTTGTTTACAACACTAAAACACCACAACTTACATACTCAGCCTAACTCCGTAAAACCACCTTCAACAACCCCCAACTCGTTACTACCTCACACCTCTCTCTCCTGTACACTCAACTGACCATGATTAAAACACCCGTTTGATGTTCAGTATGAACCGTTTTTTTCATACTTATAAATTAAACTAATATTTTTATATTTTACAACAATGCAGGATCCTGTATAATAATTGCTAACTTATTATATGACATTAATAAGTGTTAGTATAGTGAAAAGTTGGCTATATGTTTGCTTAAGGTTGTGAGTTGCTACGTAATGCATGAAGAACATTTTTATTAAATATCCTTTGTACCGGTAATTCTACTTCCTAGACAATAAAAAAAATTTTGGGCCAGGCAAATGTAACAGAGATTCATCTGGTAAAGAATATTATATCTAAATGTTAAAACAAAGATATGGCATTAATACTTCGTTAATATTAATTTTAAATTATTTATTATCATTTTATATGCAATAATTATCTGTAATGTATGTAGAGGTTAATAAAATAAAATGAGTTTAAATTATTTTCATCAGGACCATTCAAGTTTGTCTCCAGGTGACTTCAGAGTGTGTTGCCACTCACTCAGGCAGGAAGCGCAATCACCCAAAACTAGTATTCTGAAGTTGTTGATCTACAGGTCCCATATCCCAGTGACTAGGATACAGATCAGTGACGCTCTTGGTTAACCACAATTACTGCCCAAGTTAAATTATCATTCATTTATAATTATTTGTTCTTAAAATGAATGCAAAGGACACAAAAATACTAGTAACCATGAAACTATTAAGACGTTTAACGTCACGCTGGACTTTATTTTACTTGATAACGGTCAGCATTTGGTGAAGCGCCGTAATAAAAGATTTCCTTTCGCCAGTGTCTTGATTTTTACGTGTCGACTTTCGCCATTGTTTACCAACTAATCTCACTAGTGATTCGGTTTCTGATCTCCTACTGCAGAATCCAGTTTTATTACTTTACACTTACTGAAGTTAAATGCTAATAACTACATGTTCAACAAATCCTGCAATTTGTTTCCTTTTATCTCCTACAGTATATATTAGGAACAGTGTGAGACATACTCCCTGGGACACTCGACTGGTTATACAGTACTTTCCCATTTCGGCATTTCGTCTCTGAAACGCCTTGTCCTCTTACTAAAATTCCCAAGCCTACCTCTCCAGCTTGTGCAGCATCCTTCTCTGGCCATATTGTCTTTGGCCATATTGCTCTCCAAGAAAGCACAGTTCATTCTTCCCACTCTTTTGTGTTCGGTCTGTATCATCACGTTTTATGCATCTAAAACGTTTGTGAAGAAATCAGTGCTATTTTTTAACATATGTCAGTGCTCTGTGACAAAGTACACATTCTCTTTATGTTCCACTAATCGTTTTTCTTATCCTTAGCACTATATTGCACAGCATAACGTCAAGAATTTTTATCTGCAATTCAGTGCTCATCCTGTTTCATCTTTCTTAAATACTGAGAAAACATTAAATATTTATCAGACGTTTGGCAGGTTCACATTCATCTCCTCCATTATGTACGCAAGGTAACATTTCATTGTATCAAGTACCTGGAGAAGACTAATCACTTCCTGACTCCTTGTTACTGTGTTCGGTAGAGGCTCTTGTTAAAATGGGACAACGCAATTCTTTACTACCATATTCTCGCAACATATCTATCTTTTTTTAGTCTATAGTTATTTTTTTTTTCGATGTGGCTGCGTTTGTAGCATTTCCTTTGGCTGCAATATCACTATCAAAATGCTTTTTCGTCACCTGTCTGATTTTGTAATAATAAATCATGGTTTTCGAAGTTTGTTCTTTTTTTTTCTTGCAAATCCTGTATTTCTTCTGCAACTTTTTGCTCCTTAATTCTGAATTCTCGTAATGACGATGACGATGCCTCCAGTTCACTCAGATATGTCTTCACTTTGTTCCTTTTTCTCGGTTATGTTTTCCTGTTTCGGTTGGAATATTTAGTCTTTTTGTTGCATCACATGTTTCTCCATCCTTACTTTATGATGGTGTGTGTGTGTGTGTGTGTGTGTGTGTGTGTGTGTGTGTGTGTGTGTGTGTGTGTGTGTGTGTGGGTGTGTGTGTGTGTGTGTGTGTGTGCGCGTGTACTCACCTATTTATGGTTGCAGGGGTCGATTCATAGCTCTTGGCCCCGCGTCTTCAATTGTCGCTACTAGGTCCTCTCTATTCCTGCTCCATGAGCTGTATTATAACTCGTCTTAAAACTATGTATGGTTCCTGCCTCCACTAGGTCACTTGCCAGACTATTCCACTTCTTGACAACTCTATGATTATAGAAATACTTCCTAACATCTCTTTGATTCATCTGAATCCTCAACTTCCACTTGTGACCCCTTGTTGCTGTGTCCCATCTGTGGAATATCCTGTCTCTGTCCACCTTGTCAATTCCTTACAGTATTTTGAGTGTCGTTAACATGTCTTCCCTAATCCTTCTGTCCTCCAGTGTCTTCAGGCCGATTTCCTTAACCTCTCTTTGTAGGGCATTCCCCTTAGCTCTGGAAATAGTCTTGTTGCAAATCTTTGCACTTCCCTAATTTCTTGACATGCTTGACCAGGTGTGGGTTCCAAACTGGTGCTGCATACTCCAGTATGGGCCTGACGTACACTGTATACAGAGTCTTGAACGATTCCTTATTGAGGTACCGCAACGGTATTCTCAGGTTTGCCAGGCGCCCATATACTGCAGCAGTTATCCGGTTGATGTGCGCCTCAGTAGATGTGCTCAGTATTATACTCACCCCAAGATCCTTTTCCTTGAGTGAAGTTTGCAGTCTTTGGCCACCTAGCCTGTACTCGATCTTCATGACTTTACATTTGGCAGAGTTAAACTAAAGGAGCCAGTTGCTGGACCAGGTCTCTTTGTAGTCCTGCCTGAGCCTCATCCGATTTAATTGTCTTGAACTTCACATCATCTGCAAACAGGGACACTTCTGAGTCTATCCCTTCCATCTTATCATTCACATGTACGAAAAACAAACACAGCACTGGTCCTAGGACTGACCCCTGTGGAACCCCACTCGTCATATGCGCCCACTCTGACACCTCTTCACGTATCTTGACTCCCTGTTGCTTCCCTGTCAGGTATTCCCTGATCCATTACAGTGCCCTTCCTGTTATGCGTTTTTGGTCCTCCAGCTTTTGCACAAATCTCTTGTGAGGAACTGTGTCGAAGGCCTTCTTGCAGTCCAAGAAAATGCAATCTACCCACCCCACTCTGTTGTATCTTAAATCTGTTACCTTGTCATAAAACTCCAGTAGGTTTGTGTCACAGGATTCTCCTTCACTGAATCCGTGCTGGTTGTCGTTTATAATGTTCCATTCTAGGTGCTCCACCACTTTCCTCCTTATAATCTTCTCAATGATTTTGCATATTATACACGTCAGTGACACTGGTCTGTAGTTTAGTGCCTCGTGTGTGTCTCCTTTCTTAAAAATGGGGACCACATTTGTTATCGTCCATACCTCAGGTAGTTGTCCAGTTTTAATGGATGTATCTATCTTTCATCTGGATCTGATATCTGGGTGGGAAGATTGCGTCTGTTATAATCCCGGTGAGTTTTGTGCCTGTGAGTGCTATAATGTCCTTGATTCTTTCATGCCACTCCTCACATCCACATTCGTATACTTAGCCTTCAACCTCTCTTTTAAAACTGTGGTCTGGGGAGAACGTTGGGGTTGGGGGAGCAGGAGACCTAACAGGGAACTATGGGGAGGGGTTGCTGTGGGGGTGGAGTTTGTAATGAGCAGGATGGAGGCAGAGGGTATGGTGTGTAGGTTTTGGGTTAGATTGTTTGGTTGCATTGGGGTTGTCGTGGTTGAGGTCCTTCTCTGGTTCTGAGGGAGGTTGTATTTACTCTTCCTCCTGAGTCTGGGTTCTGCTCATCTCTGTCTTTGCTTCTCTTTCCTCCTTGCATCTTTGTACCCTATCTTTCAGTTTCTGCTTTTCTTCTTGTGTTCTGTTGCAGTCGAGGTACACCCTCCAGTACATCGATGTCTCTTAGTCATGCTTTCTCCTGCCAATTCCACCTTGAATATCACTTTTTTTCCTGTTGCAAACCCATCCCCCCTATTCTCAGATAATTTGTTAACTGGGTCATGTTGTCGTCTCCTATTGCTTTCATGATATTTTCAATTGCTATTTTCTCCCCCCTGTCTTCTTGCTTCATAAGTTTTCCCTTCAGCTTCCTGGACCCCATATACAAAAACTGACCTCTATCATTCTTCCTTCCACTGCATTACCATTTGCATCCCCTGAGCCGATTTAGTTGCCTCCATCATAGCATTCCTTCCTTCAGTCTCTTCCCTGTCTGATGTCCCTGTGCTCAACTGTCTGCCTTTTTATTCTCAGTTTTTCCCAGGCACTGCTGTGGTCTGTTAGAGCCTCTGCATATAGTATAGTTTTTTCATTTTCTTCAGTCCCCTTGTTTGTTTCCGGTGTACTCTTCATCTTTTCCCAGGTTCCACAGTGGTCTGAGGGCCTCTGTGTACAGTGTAACTCCTGTTTTCCTTATAGTTCCCTCGTTTGTGACTGATGTAGCAGTTCCCGATGTCATGCCTATACTACTCTTTGGTTCTTTCTACTGTTTCAGATTTTTTAGTGTCTCTTCTAAGCTCTGTATCTTACTTTCTGTTGCTGTGGCTTCTAGCTCCCATTTCCTACTCTCTGCAGCTATCTTCTATTCCATTTTCTTGCTTCCTTCCCCACTTTTCTTCCCTTTTAATGAGCACTGCCACCCAATCTTCTCTCCTGTCTTGCTCTTTGGCAACCTTGCTCTTTGGGAACCCATTTTTTTGGTTGTGTGTATGTGTGTAGGTGTGTGGAGGTGTTTGTTGGAGGGAGAGGAGGAGGGAGGTAGGAAGAGGGATAGGAGAGAGAGGGGAAAGGAAGACAGGGAAAGGCAAAGGGGGGGAGAGGAGGGGGAGGGAGAAGGGGAGGAGTAGAAAGAGGAGAGAAAGTGAGGGAGGGAGGGAGAATGGGAGAGTGAGACAGTAAGAGAGAGTGAAAGTGGGAGATTGTGAGTGAGAGATTGTGTGTGTGTGTGTACTCACCTAATTGTACTCACCTAATTGTGGTTGAAGGGGTCGAGACTCAGCTCCTGGCCCCACCTCTTCACTGATTGCTACTAGGTAGTTTCCCTCTCTGCTTCCTGAGCTGTCATACCTCTTCTTAAAACTATGTATGGTTCCTGCCTCCACTACTTCACTTGCTAGGCTATTCCACTTCCTGATGACTATGACTGAAGAAATATTTCCTAACATCCCTGTGACTCATCTGAGTCGTCAGTCCGATTTCCCTCAACCTTTCCTCGTACGACATTCTCCTGAGCTCTGGTACTAGCCTTGTTGCAAACCTTTGTACTTTCTCTAACTTCTTGACGTGCTTGACCAGGTGTGGGTTCCAGACTGGTGCTGCATACTCCAGTATGGGCCTAACATACACAGTGTACAGTGTCTTGAACGATTCCTTATTAAGGTATCGGAACGCTGTTCTCAGGTTTGCCAGGCGCCCGTATGTTGCAGCAGTTATTTGGTTGTGTGCCTCCAGTGACGTGCTCGGTGTTATGGTCACCCCAAGATCTTTCTCCCTGAGTGAGGTCTGTAGTCTTTGTCCACCTAGCCTATACTCTGTCTGCGGTCTTCTTTGCCCCTCCCCAATCTACATGACTTTGCATTTGGCAGGGTTGAATTCGAGAAGCCAGTTTCTGGACCACGTGTTCAGCCTCTCCAGGTCTCTTTGCAGTCCTGCCTCATCCTCATCCGATTTAATTCTTCTCATCAGCTTCACATCATCTGCGAATAGGGACACTTCAGAGTCTATTCCTTCCATCATGTCGTTCACATATATAAAAAAATAGCACTGGTCCTAGAACTGACCCCTTTGGGACCCCGCTCCCGCTCGTCACAGGTGCCCACTGTGATACCTCTTCACGTACCATGACTCGTTGTTGCCTCCCTGTCAGGTATTCCCTGATCCATTGCAGTGCCCTCCCTGTTATATGTGCCTGATCCTCCAGCTTCTGCACTAATCTCTTGTGAGGAACTGTGTCAATGGCCTTCCTGCAGTCCAGGAAAATGCAATCAACCCACCCCTCTCTCTCGTGTCTTACTTCTGTTACCTTGTCATAAAACTCCAGAAGGTTTGTGACACAGGATTTGCCTTCCATGAATCCATGCTGGTTTTTACTTACAATCTTGTTCCGTTCCAGGTGTTCCACCATTCTCCTCTTGATAATCTTCTCCATGACTTTGAATACTATACATGTCAGAGACACAGGTCTGTAGTTTAGTGCCTCGTTTCTGTCTCTTAAATATGGGGACTACATTTGCCATCTTCCATATCTCAGGTAGTTGCCCAGTTTCAAGGGATGTGTTGAAGTCTGTTGTTAGGGGCACACACAGCATCTCTGCTCCTTCTCTAAGGACCCATAGGGAGATGTTGTCTGGTCCCATCGCCTTTGAGGTATCAAGGCCACTTAGCAGCTTCTGCACCTCCTCCTCGGTTGTTTGTATGTTATCCAACACTTGTTGGTGTATTCCCTCTTGATGTTCCCTTTTGTGCTGTCTTCCCAGAGCCCTTCCTGTCTCTACTGTAAAAACTAACTTAAATCTCCTGTTTAGCTCATCACATAACTCCTGATCATTTCTTGTGAGTTCTCCACCTTCTGTCCTCAGTCTGATCACCTGGTCTTTGACTGTTGTCTTCGGGTCAGTCTTGACTTTCGATGCTATGTTATTTTCATACTGTCGCTTGGCCTCCCTCCTTACCTGTGTATACTCGTTCCTGGCTCTGTGACTAATCTCCCTCTTTTCATGTGTTCTCTGCCTTCTGTACTTTTTCCATTCTCGATTGCACTTAGTTTTTGCCTCCTTACACCATCGGGTAAACCAGGGGCTCGTTCTGTTCTTCCCATTGTTTCTGTTGCCCTTGGGAATAAACCGTTCCACTGCCTCCTTGCATTTTGTTGTTACAAATTCCATCATTTCATTTACTGGCTTTCCTGCCAGTTCTCTGTCCCACTGAACCTCCGGCAGGAAATTCCTCAAACCTATGTAATCTCCTCATTTATAGCCTGACTTTTCCCATTCAACTCCTGTTGCTATCTCCACTTGCAACTCTACTATGTATTGAAAGCTCAGAACCACGTGGTCTCTAGCTCCTAGGGAACTCTCATTTGTGATGTCCTCAATGTCTGAACTCCCCAGGGAGAACACAAGGTCCAATCTTGCTGGTTTGTCCTCCCCTCTCACTCTGGTAGTGTCCTTAACATCTTGGTGCATGAGGTTTTCCAGCATCACATCCAACATCTTGGCTCTCCATGTTTTGGGACCCCCATGTGGCTCCAGGTTTTCCCAGTCAATCTCCCTGTGATTGAAATCGTCCATTACTAGTAACTTTGCTCTGCTCGAGTGAGCTCTTCTTGCCACCTCAGCAAGTGTGTCCACCATTGCTCTGTTGCTCTCTTCATATTCCTCTCTTGGCCTCCTGCAGTTCTGTGGTGGATTATACATCACTGCAATGACCACCTTGTGCTCCCCAGACTGAAATGTACCTACTATGTAGTCCCTTTCTCCTGTCTCGACTATGCCTCCCATTTTCTCGAATTTCCATCGTTTTTTTACGAGCAGAGCAACCCCTCCTCCCCTTCTGCCCCTTCTATCTTTCCTTATGATCTGATATCCTGGTGGGAAGATTGCGTCTGTTATTGTCTCAGTGAATTTTGTTTCTGTAACTGCTATGATGTCTGGGGACTTCTCATTGATTCTTTCTTGCCACTCCTCATATTTATTTGTTAATCCATCGGCATTTGTGTACCAAACCTTCATCTTCTACTCTAATACTGTAACTGTGGTCCTGGGGGAACACTGGGGTTGGGAGAGCAGAAGCCCTGGTGGGAGCCTGTGGGGGGTTGCAGTGGAGGTGGAGGAAGAGCTCTCATAGGGGGTTGCTGTAGGAGTAGGGTTCATGGTGCAGGGGGTGGGAACAGAGGGATTGGTGTGTGATTGTTGGTTTAGATTCTTCAGTTACCTTGGGGGTGTCGTGGTTGGAGTCCTTCTGCAGGTGTTTCTGGGGGGTGTGTGCTTGCCCTTCCACATGTGCCTGGGTTATTCTGCTCTTCTTTGTCATTTCCTCCCATTCCTCCTTTCGTTTTTGCACTCTCTCTTTTAGTATCATCCTTTCCTCCTGTGTTCTGTCTCGATCGAGGTACACACTCTTGAACTCCTGTTTGCCTCTCAGCCATGCTTTTTCCTGCAGGATCATGGTTCAAGTTGATTCTGCCTTGAAAATTACTTTGAGAGGCCATTTCCTTCTCTTTGTGAACCACCCGACTCTCCAAAAATTTGCCACCTGGGTCATGTCTCCCTCGCCTATCACCTTCATGATACCTTCAATCCTTTTTTTCTCCTCCTGTTTTCTTCCATCATAGGTTTCCCCTTCAACTTCGTCTAGCCCATAGATAAAAACTGATCTCTCCCTTTTCACCTCCCTCTGTGACTCCAATTGCATCCTCTGAGGTGTTTTAGTTCCTTCCCATGGAGTGTTCCTTCCTTCAATCCCTTCCCTAGCTGTGGCCCCTATGCTCGTTGGTTTGTCCTTCCTGCTCGCCTGTTCCTGGCTCCCGCAAGTGTCTGGTAAAGTCTCTGCATATGTCTTAGTTTCTTCAATGTCTTCCGACCTCTCATACTGTCCTGTGTGCTCCCTATCCTTGTTTTGGCCCCATGTGGGTTTTACAGGACCTTTGCATATAGTTTAGCTTCCACAATCCCTCCAGACCCTTTGTCTGTGTCTGATGTAAACATTGCTGATGCTACTTCTGTATTATCTTTATCTCTAGGCTGTTTCAGATTTCTCAGCTCCTCTTTAAATCTCTGTATCTTGGCTTCTGCTATTGTGGCATGTTGCTCCCACCTTCTGCACTCTGCTGTTAACCTCTCCTCCATCTTCTTTGCAAGCTCATCTAGCCTCCTCTCCCAGTCTTCCTCCCTTTTTTTGAGCTCTGCCTCCCAATCCTCCCTCCCAGATTTGTCCGTCAGGCCCTTGGCTCTCATCCTAGTTCTTGGTTGCCCCATTGCACCACAGAAGGAAGGGGAAGAGATGGTTAGGGGGAGGGGAATAGATGGTTAGGGGGAGGGGGATGGATGGTTATGGGGGAGGTGGAAGATGGTTATTGGAGGGGGAGAGATGGTTGGGGGGAGGGGGATAGATGTTTGGGGGGGAGGGGGATAGATGGTGTGTGTGTGTGTGTGTGTGTGTGTGTGTGTGTGTGTGTGTGTGTGTGTGTGTGTGTGCGCCTGCGTGCATGCCGTGAGATACTGTTTGCAGTAGCTTTGATGATGGGACCTGTGATGATGGCGATGACAGTGCTTGTGGTTATTGTGATGATAGGGCTAGTGATAATGGTGATGACTGAGGCTTGTGATGGTGGTGATGACGAATGGGGCTTGTGATGATGGTGATGACTGGGATTTGTGATAGTGATGACTGGGCTTGTGATGGTGATGACTGGGGTTTGTGATAGTGATGACTGGGCTTGTGATGATGGTGATGACAGGGCTTGTGATGGTGATGACAGGGTTTATGATTGTGATGACAGGGCTTGTGATGATGAGAGGGCTTGTGGTGATGGTGATGACAGGACTTGTGATGATGGTGATGACAGGGCTTGTGATGATGGTGGTGACAGGGCTTGTGATGATGGTGATGACAGGGCTTGTGATGATGGTGGTGACAGGGGTTGTGATGATGGTGATGACAGGGCTTGTGATGGTGAAGACAAGACCTTTGAAGGTGATTTTTGCGGGAATTTTTATTTAAAATTTTTTACAATAAAGATTTTTAAATTTAACTCTGATTTTAAAATTCTTAAATAGAGAATGTATATCAAGGAGGTTTTCATGGTAAAGGAGAACCAACATATTCTTGATGCAAAAGACTTGTGATTGTGATGAATAGAACTGTGACGATTAAGACACGAATTATGACTGTGATGACAGGACTTGTGACAGGACCTGTGATGCAGTCTATCCTCTTAATCACTGCAGTAACGACAGTCAGATGAGTGACTGATAAGAGATCTTTGAACAGTGAAAATCTCGAGTAATGTTTACTGCGCTCAGTTAATGTCCGTCTTCTGTTACTGTGGCAGAGTTTTTAACCGTCTTTATCTTATGTGTATAACTCTTCCCTTCTGGTAAAGTGTGTTATTAATGGTTATTGTCTGTGGATAGAGGAGAACCTAACTTTATCTATGTAAGAAATTTGATGCAAACCATTATTGAGAAAATGAAGATTTTTATGAGTTAAAATACTGGGTTGTGTGAGGGTGATGACAGGACCTGTGATGACAGGACCTATGATGATGACAGGACCTATGATGATGACAGTCAGCTGTGATGATGACAGTCTCCTGTGATGATAGAACCTGTGATAATGACAGGACATGTGATAATAACGGGACTTGTGATAATAACAGGATCTGTGATAATGACTGTCGCCTGTGATGATGACAGTCACCTGTGATAACGATAGAGCCTGTGATGATGACAGGACCTGTGATGATTACAGTCAACTGTGATGATAACATAACGTGAAATTGTGATGACATGTATTCTTATGGCGATGTCGAAACAACCTGATCAATAAGGTCATTACTGACTGCAGCCAGCAGGCTTACAATGCCTTCACACCTTGCTGAACTGACACATCCTGCTAGATTAGTATTTTCATGGAAAGTTCTAAACGACGTGTAGGTCAGTCACCACGTCACGTTACAAAAACCTGTCCAGTTTCTGCCTGAGGACTTCTACCATTGTTCCAACAATATTCTTTATATCTGCTGGAAAAAGTTTGAAGAGTCATGGACCTATATGTTGACAGTGTTCTAATTGTGTTCATTAAACTCCTGCTGCTCATTGAGTTTCTTGCACACTTTCCCCAGGATCTTTCACTCCAGTAAGTTACTGTAACGAGTGGATCATGGATCCGGCTTTCATGTATTTGTTATATATTATATCTCTCTCGCCAACTCAGTGATAGAAACACTGTGCTGCATATCCATCGGTATATATATGAGAAGAGTTTACCTAAATCTCTACTCCAGGGATAAAAATATCCTTGAACATTAAAATGGTATAAAATACCGACAGGTTGTTAGGTAAGACACATATGCAACGGTTAGGTATCTTTATTTTGAAACGTTTCGCCTACACAGTAGGCTTCTTCAGTCGAGTACAGAAAAGTTGATAGAAGCAGAAGAGACTTGAAGACGTCTTCAAGTATCTTCTGCTTCTATCAACTTTTCTGTACTCGACTGAAGAAGCCTACTGTGTAGGCGAAACGTTTCAAAATAAAGATACCTAACCGTTGCATATGTGTCTTACCTAACAAAAATATCCTTAACTGAGGGTGTAGAGGTGACATGCGCTTAAAGCAATTAACGAGTGTTTCTGGCAGCTGCAGCTCGTTTAAGCTCTGTGTTCAGATTCACTCATCTTGTATTCCACATACATCACAAGAAAAATATTTCCTGAACGCCATCTTAGTCAGCCTTAGATATGGTTGGCCACTGTTTTCCAAAAATATGTGCAACAGTAACACTATAATGACATTATAAGCCTATGAATATATAATGTCACTAACCTCGTGACAAATTATTTTTAAAATTAAAAAGGATATATCATATCACACTATGAAACACACACGCACACACACACACCTACACACGTACAAACATTATATATTGTATATATATTTTCCTTGCATCTCCAATGGGAAGTGGAAAAAAACTTTCCTCCGTAAGCTATGCATGTCGTTAGAGGTGACTAAAATGCCGGGAGCAATGGGCTGGTAACCCCTTCTCCTGAATAAATTACTTAAAATAATAATAATAAAAACTTTATAAAGTTGGGATGTTTGAATGTGTGTGGATGTAGTGCAGACGATATGAAAGAGATGATTGTCAATGAAAAGAGGTTGGATGTCCTGGGTCTAAGCAAAACAAAGCTGAAGGGGGATAGGGAGTTCAGTGGGAAGAAATCAATGAGATTATGTCAGGAGTATCAGAGTTAGAGCTAAGGTAGATGTAGCAATAAAGCTGAAGAATCAGTTTTGGCAGAAAAGGGAATATAAATGTTTAAATTCAAGTTTTATGTGGATTAAAATAAAGGTCGGATGTGAAAAGTGGGTTACAATAAGTGTTTATGCACCTGAATGAGAGAGGAGTGTTGAGGACATAGATTTTGGGAGATGTTGAGCGAGTGTTTAGGAAGTTTCGAACCAGGTGAGAGTAATTGTGGTAGGGGACCTGAATGCCCAAGTGGGAGAAATGGTTATAGAGAGCGTGGTAGGCAAGTTTGGGGTGTCAGGGGTAAATGATAATGGTGGGCCTTACATCGAACTTTGTACAGAAAGAGGGTTGGTGTGGCATTCTACGAGTATGTTACATTTAATTTGGCTTATGTCACACTCCCATACAGGCTGCCTCCCAACCAGTGAACCAGGTGCTAAGGATTTAACGATCAATAGAGGAACGTCGTTATATCAGTACTTCGGTTTATTAGCCAGTCACAGACAAGCACGCCAGAGCTGTGAAGCAGTGTGGTTCACTTGTGACACCAGGTTTGGCAGACTTGTCTGGGCTTCTGGTCGATCATGGTGTTTGGCTGGCTCTAGCCTTTTTGCCTCCTTGTATCACCGTGTTGTACACTTGCTCTTACATTACGGTACATATTGTAAATACCAACTTGCTTATCTGATGAAGGAAATACAAGTCATACAACTTCTTCTGTATTTTGCTTAATCCACGATTTATCTCATTGCAACAAGGTGTGCAGGCCATTATACACCTGTGCTCATAAAAGATGGTAATAGGCAAATAAATATATGAAATATGATATAGGGTGTAATGACAGTAGCTTGTTGGAGCAGATTATGTATTGGTGGATAAAAAGTTGATGGGTAGATTCCTGGGTGTGCAACATATATACCAGATAATTATTTAGCTATAGCTACAGTGAAAGGAAGAGGTAAATGGGGTACAGGGAGAATGGCATCAACGAGTATGAGAGAAGTGAAAGTTTATAAACCAAAGGATGAGTTAGTTAGGGAAAGATTTAAGCAACTGCTGGGAGAAAGATTTACTAGTGAGAGTATAGATAATGAGGAGGTTGAACAGGTATGGAGTACATTTAAGAATGCAGAGTTAGAGTCTTCAGCAGAAGCTTATGGACATAGGAGGGTGGGGAGGGGGGTGAGAGGAGCGATTGGTGGTATAATGAGGTAAAGTGGTAAGAGAGAAAGTTAGCATATGAGAAGTTTTTACGAAGGAGAAGTGATATAAGGAGGGTTGAGTATATGGAGAGTAAAAGAAAGACTAAGAAAGTGATGAGACAATGTAAAAGAAGAGCAAATTGAGAGAGTGGGAGAGGTTCTGTTGATAAATTTTGCAAAGGAAATATTTTGGAGTGAGATTAATAAGTTGCGAAACCCTAGGGAGCCAATGAATTTAACCATTAAAAATAGAAGAGAGGTATTGGGAAGATGGAGGGAATATTCTGAGCAACTATTAAATGCTGAAGATAAGTAATCAGTGACATCATGCATTGGTCAGGGTAGTATAACATTTTTGAAGTGAGGAAAACCCAGACGCGAGTGTGGGAGAGGTGTGCAAGGCAGTGGGTAAAATGAATATGGGGTAAAGCGGGCTGGGATTGACGAGATCATGGCAGAAATGTAAAAAGTGGGGAAACAGTTTTGGCGTGGTTGGTACTGTTGTTCAATAAATGCATAAAACCAAGGAAGGTACCTAGAAATTGGCAGAGATCATCTACCTGCCTGAAGTCTACCTGGAGGGTATTTCGGGGATCAACGCCCCCTCGGCCCGGTCCACGACCGGGCTGCAGGATTTATCATTTTGGATTTTTTTTTTGCTGTGTGTTTAGTTAGTACCACTGGTGTTGTACTACCAGCAGGGGCCATACCAGGTAGTACATCACAAGTGGTATTAACTACACACACAACAAAACATCCCAAATGGTAAATCCTGCTTCCTCTTTGTAAATATTCAGGGTTTGAAATCAGATAATAACGAACAAGTTAGTAATATTAGTAGGTTCCTCTCAGAAGCGAATGCCATGTCTGGAGCATTTACAGAAACACACACAAGGGATGTTTTGGACGGAGAGATAAAGATTGAAAACTATGACATGTATAGATGTGATGGATTAATAGGTGACAGGGAGGAGTAGGGCTATGTAAAGGATGCTTTCTGCTGCACAAAAGTGCTGAATTCAACTAATGGTAGAGTAGAAATTCTAGGCATTAAAGTTGAAAAAAGAAATTTGGTAATTATCTTAGTATATAAACCACCATCAGCAACTGCTGAGGAATTCACAAATCAGTTAAGGAAGATAGATAGCTGTCTAGATAGGCTAGAAAATCCCACACCAAATTTTATACTCCTTGGAGATTTTAATCTCCCTCTGTAAAACTGAAGATGGCACAACACAACGTTATACCAGAAATATCTCCTGGCAGTACCCTGGCTCAACAGGCACATAATAGAGAACTAATGAGGCTTTGTGAAAAGTACTCATTTAACCAACAGATAACTGATCCCACAAGGAATGAAAATACCCTGGATTTGATATTCACAACAACGAGAAACTAATCAGAGACATAACAGTTAGAAAAACAATATACTCTGATCACAACATAATAGAAGTACAAACGAGTAATAACTCAGGGTTAGGAAACTGCAGCAATAATGTAAGAGAAGAGATGGTTAGTAAGTTTAATTTCAATTACCAGAGAACTTTCTGGGGAAAAATAAACCAAGAGCTATGAGACATACCTGGGGAATCAGACATGAGCACCCTAAATCCCCCACCATTGCCTCGAGAAGGTAAATATAGAAGCATACAAGCTCTGTATTTAAACACTTACCATTGAGGAAGCCCAGAAAATCAGATATAGAAAGATAGACTTAGACGAGAGCTCACTTAAATAGAGTAGAAGTACAAAAGGAACAAAAGGCCATATAGGATATTGCAAGAAACCCAAAATCTTTCTATTCCTATGTCAAATCCAAGCTAAGAACTACTTGTAGAAATGGACCATAATTGAGAGAAGATTCGTATACTGATGATGAACAGGAGATGAGAGAAGTTCTAAAACAACGGTGTTCAGTAACTCACTAAATGACAGCAAGGTAGTGAATGAAGAAACATTTTTCATTGCAGCAGAAGGCCGCGCAGACCAACTAACTGACATTAGTACAAATCCCATTGATTTCAAAAAAGAAATGGATAACATGCCCACTCATTCAGCACTTGGACAAGATTCATGAAATGCTCTGTTTACAAAGAAGTACAAAGTACCGCTAGCAAGAGCCCTCAGTATTCTTTGGAGAAAGCCTAGATCTAGGTGAAGTACCTGAGGCCTGAAAGAGTGCAGACGTAACTCCTCTGCAGAAGACAGCAGATGACAAATTTCATGGAGCAGCACTACCGGCGTAATCCAGACCAGCATGGTTGTAGAGCAGGACGAGCATGCCTGTCACAGCTGCTGAACCACAATGACAGAATTGCGGAGGCGTTGGAAGAGCAACAAAAAGCAGATGTGATTTGCAGAGATTTTGCAAAGGCATTTGACAAATGCGATCAATGAGTGCTAGCGCACAAAATGAAAGCCATGGGCAATACGGGGAAGGTAGGGAGATGTATTTTCGGGTTCCTAATACACAGAACACAGAAAGTAGTAGTAAACAGAGCAAAATCCTGCATCAGCGAGGTAAAAAGCTCAGTTTCCCAAGGCACTGTTCTGGCACCTGTGCTGTTTCTCATTTTCATAGCATAGATAAAAACACCCGTCACAGCTTTGCTTCATTTGCAGATGATACTAAAATAAGCATGAAAATCACTACGATAGAAAACACTGAAAAATTACAGGAAGACATAAGCAGGGTTCTCTAGTGAGCAGTGGAGAACAACATGATGTTCATTGGTGATGAGCTCCATTTGCTTAGGTATAGAAAGAATGACGACGTCAAAGGAACACTGTATACATAAACTCAAGGAGTCACCAAGTAGAACGAAAGAAACACGTAAAAGACTTGGAAATAATTATGTCAGCTTATCTTTCTTTTAAAGTACATAATAAGACAAAGATCAGGAGGATGACGAGGTGGGTATTGAGAACTTTCAAAAGAAGGGAAGTAATGCCAATGGTGACACTCTTCAAATTGCTAGTGCTCCCTCATTTAGAATAATGCTAAGTGATGAGGGGCCCCGTTCAAAGCAGGAGAAATATCAGAGCTGGAACAAATACAGAGATCGTTTACGGCACACACTGAGCCATTAAAGCTCTTAAATTACTGGGAACGCCCTAAAGTCTTGAACATGTACTCACTGGAGCAGAAGAGAGATTTACATGATAATATATACCTGGAAAGTACTGGAGGGCCTGGTCCAATGCTGCACACTGCCATAACAACTTACTGGAGTGAGAGATATAGGAGGAAATCAAAATAAACCCAGTGAGGAGCAAGGGTGGGGTGGGGACTATAAAGGAACACTATCAACATTCGTCGCCCCAGACTATTCAACATTTTACCAGAAAATATCAGAAACACGGCTAAAACAAGTGTAGAAGCCTTCAAGACGAAACTGGACAAGTATCTTCCCCAGGTGCCAGATTAACCAGGCTGTGATGGACATGTGTGGCAGCGGGCATCCAGCAGCAACAGCTTGGTTGACCAGGCAAGCGCCAGACAGCCTGGTTGACCAGGCAAGCACCAGACAGCCTAGTTGACCAGGCAAGCACCAGACAGCCTGGCCCATGGCCGGGCTCCGAGAGTAGTGACTCTCGAAACTCATCAAAGGTATATATCAAAAGGCCTCCCGGTGAATCAGGGCCTGATCAACCAGGCTGTTACTGCTGGCACCACGTAGTCCAACATTCGAACCACAGCCCGGCTCATCTGATACCGACTAAGTATCTGTCCAGCTCCCTCTTGAAGGCAGCCAGGGGCCCGAAGACTGTTCAACGGTCTTGGGCCCCGAACCTAATTTCCCAAATGGATTGTGTGTAATTACGATTAATTCGTTCTAGACCCCTACAAACTGTATGTATTTTTTTTTTAAGATTTGAGAACAGAAACAGTTAATTAAACCATTAAATGCACAGTGTAATAGTAAACTAAATATGAAAACCTTGAATAACACTGAGAAAACCTTGAAGAACAGAAAACAGAAAACTAACATTGCACGAGACCGTTCTAGACTCCGACGAACCGTTCGCTGTAAACAGTTTCTTTTTTAAGAGTTTTCATGTACGTCTAATGGCTGAGAAGTGAACTCCGTTATTTATCGTCCAAGTTCTTTCATTTTTGATGTACGTTAAGAAGCATCTCTCCATCATACATTGCCCAAGTTTCAATACGATAGCCCGACAGACAACTGAGAAAAAAAAATTACCAAAAATCATATATGGCAAGCCCTAGCCAGGTATTGGCACTGCAAAATAAAACATTGCTAATTCGAATTTATCACGGTCGTAATTACTGTAATTTATGTATAACTTACTTCCGAGATAATCGACAAAAACTAGAGCTCACCGAAAATAAGAATTTGAGTAAATAAGTCACTCAGGCTTGTTTTTGGTTATCCTAGGGTCTCTACAACACAAGGATTTCACAGCGGGTAAAAGCACGTCTGAGACCCACTACAAGGCGAGGGGTCTCTGTTACGTGTACACAAACAACAGGAACTGGAGAAAATTGGCACCTGTGAAAAGAAATAGCACGGAATGTGAAAACTGGAGCTGCGCAGCTGTGTTTGTTCGGCACCCGATTATGTGTTCGTTACCAGATGCAAAAAATTGGCTAATTTTTTGGTTGTGAACCGGTTTATTCGTTTTCAGAAGTGTTCATCACCAGAGGTTCCACTGTATACCCTCTATGTCTGTGTATTGTTCGTAACGGCTTGACAAAGCTCCTATAGGGCAAATCGTTGCCACAGTAAAATGTCACATTAGTTGCATTTGTGATCTTGCTAATATTGTTGACAGTGATGGCACCTTTGTTAATGTCTATATGGAGATATCACTGTTGTCTCATAAGTTGAACAAATAATAAATGTCACAAAAACGGGAACTCTCTTAAAATATCTGATCACACATCAAGTTCGTGCCGAGACATCGTCTAAAAAATTTTTAGAACTTTCCGTTTAAAGTTCCATAAGTGTTTTTTCAGATCTTAAATTTTCTGTAATAAAAAAAACAGTAAATATTTGAATAAAGCTGTGCATAAAGGCAATAAGATAAAAACAAAAACGCAATTAAATAAAATCCTCGACACAGACAAATACGTGGAAGTGAAGAGGAAGTGAATCAAACGAAAAAAAATGGAAAATAAGATCACATGACAGAACAGAAATGAAGGTGTGAATACTGTTTTGGACGGTCAGGTGGCGGGACGGTCAGGTGGTGGGACAGTCAGGTGGTGGGACAGTCAGGTGGTAGGACAGTCAGGTGGTGGAATGGTCAGGTGGTGGGACGGTCAGGTGGTGGAACTGTCAGGTGGTGGGACGGTCATGTGGTGGAACAGTCAGGTGGTGGGACGCTCAGGTGGTGGGACGGTCAGGTGGTGGGACGGTCAGTTTGTGGGACGGTCAGTTTGTGGGACGGTCAGGTGGTGGGACAGTCAGGTAGTGGGACAGTCAGGTAGTGGGACAGTCAGGTGGTGGGACGGTCAGGTGGTGGAACGGTCAGGTGGTGAGACAGTCAGGTGGTGGGACGGTCAGTTGGTGGGACGGTCAGGTGGTGGGACGGTCAGGTGGTGGGACGGTCAGGTGGTGGGACGGTCAGGTGGTGGGACAGTCAGGTGGTGGGATGGTCAGGTGGTGGGATGGACAGGTGGTGGGACGGTCAGATGGTGGGATGGTCAGGTGGTGGGACGGTGAGCTGGTGGGACGGACAGATGGTGGAACGGTCAGATGGTGGTACGGTCAGGTGGTGGGACGGTCAGATGGTGGTACGGTCAGGTGGTGGGACGGTCAGGTGGTGGGACGGTCAGGTGGTGGGACGATCAGGTGTTGAGACGGTCAGGTGGTGGGACGGTCACGTAGTGAGACGGTCAGGTGGTGGGACGGTCAGTTCGTGGGACTGTCAGGTGGTGGGACAGTCATGTAGTGAAACGGTCAGGTGGTGAAACGGTCAGATGGTGGGACGGTCACGTGGTTTGACGGTCAGGAAGTGAGATGGTCATGAAGTGAGATGGTCATGTGGTGGGATGGTCAGGTGGTTAGAGGGTCAGGTGGTGGGATGGTCAGGTGGTGGGATGGTCAGGTGGTGGGACGGCCAGATGTTGAGACGGTCAGGTGGTGGGACGGTCAGGTGGTGGGATGGTCAGGTGGTGAGACAGGTGATAGGATGGTCAGGTGGTGGGACAATCAGATTATGGGATGGTCAGATAGTGGGACGATCAAATGGTAGGGCGGTCAGGTGGTGAGACAGTCAGGTGGTGAGACGGGCAGGTGGTGGGATGGTCAGGTGGCGAGACAGGTGATAGGATGGCCAGTTGGTGGGAGGGTCAGGTAGTTGGACGATCAGATGGTAGGGCAGTCAGGTGGTGAGACAGTCAGGTGGTGAGACGGTCAGGTGGTGAGAGGCTCAGGTGGTAGGACAGTCATGTGGTGGGACGGTGAGGTTGTGAGACGGTCAGGTGGTGGGACGGTCAGGTGGTGGGACGGACAGATGGTGGGATGGTCAGGTGGTAGGACGGTCAGGTGGTGGGACGATCAGGTGGTGAGACGGTCACGTGGTGGGACAGTCAGGTGGTGAGACGGTCAGGTGGTGGGACGGTCAGGTGGTGGGATGGTCAGGTGATGGTACAGTCAGGTGGTGGGACGGTCAGATGGTGGGACGGTCAGGTGGTGGGACGGTCAGGTGGTGGAATGGTCAGGTGGTGGGACGGTCAGGTGGGGGGAAGGTCAGGTGGTGGGAGGGTCAGTTTGTGGGACGGTCAGGTGGTGGGATGGTCAGGTGGTGGGGCAGTCAGGTGGTGGGACGGTCATGTGGTGGGATAGACAGATGGGGGAACGGTCAGATGGTGGGACGGTCAGGTGGTGGGACAGACAGGTGGTGGGACGGTCAGGTGGTGGGACGATCAGGTGGTGAGATGGTCAGGTGGTGGGACGGTCAGGTGGTGGGACGGACAGATGGTGGAACGGTCAGATGGTGGGACGGTCAGGTGGTGGTACAGACAGGTGGTGGGACGGACAGGTGGTGGGACGGTCAGGTGGTGAGAAGGTCAGGAGGACGGTCAGGTGGTGGGACTGTCAGGTGGTGAGACGGTCATGTGGTGGGACGGCCAGGTGGTGGGACGGTCAGGTGGTGGGATGGTCAGTTGGTGGGATGGTCAGGTGGTGGGACAGTCATGTAGTGAAACGGTCAGGTGGTGAAACGGTCAGATGGTGGGACGGTCAGGTGGTTTGATGGTCAGGAAGTGAGATGGTCATGTGGTGGGATGGTCAGGTGGTTAGATGGTCAGGTGGTGGGACGGTAAGGTGGTGGGACAGTCAGGTGGTGAGACGGTCAGGTGGTGGGATGGTCAGGTGGTGAGACAGGTGATAGGATGGTCAGGTGGTGAAACAATCAGATGATGGGATGGTCAGATAATGGGACGATCAGATGGTAGGGCGGTCAGGTGGTGGGATGGTCAGGTGGCGAGACAGGTGATAGGATGGCCAGGTGGTGGGAAGGTCATGTAGTTGGGCGATCAGATGGTAGGGTAATCAGGTGGTGAGACAGTCAGGTGGAGACGGTCAGGTGGTGAGAGGCTCAGGTGGTAGGACAGTCATGTGGTGGGACGGTCAGGTTGTGAGACGGTCAGGTGGAGGGACGATCAGGTGGTGGGACGGTCAGGTGGTGGGATGGGCAGATGGTGGGACGGTCAAGTGGTGGGACGGTCAGGTGGTGGGATGGTCAGGTGGTGGGACGATCAGGTGGTGAGACGGTCATATGGTGGGACAGTCAGGTGGTGAGACGGTTAGGTGGTGGGATGGTCAGGTGGTGGGATGGTCAGATGGTGGGACGGTCAGGTTGTGGGACGGTCTGGTGGTGGAATGGTCAGTTGGTGGGACGGTCAGGTAGTGGGATGGTCAGTTTGTGGGACGGTCAGATGGTGGGACAGTCAGGTGGTGGCACGGTCATGTGGTGGGACGCTCAGGTGGTGGGATGGTCAGGTGGTGGAACGGTCAGGTGGTGGGACGGTCAGGTGGTGGGACGATCAGGTGGTGGGATGGTCAGGTGGTGGGACGGTCAGGTGGTGGGACAGTCAGGTGTTGGGACGCTCAGGTGGTGGGACGGTCAGGTGGTGGGACGGTCAGGTGGTGGGACAGTCAGGTGGTGGGACGGTCAGTTTGTGGGACGGTCATGTGGTGGGACACTCAGGTGGTGGGATGGTCATGTGATGGGATGGTCAGGTGGTGGGATGGTCAGGTGGTGGAACGGTCAGGTGGTGGGACGATCAGGTGGTGGGACGGTCAGGTGGTGGAACGGTCAGGTGGTGGGACGGTCAGGTGGTGGGATGGTCAGGTGGTGGGATGGTCAGTTTGTGGGACGGTCAGTTGGTGGGATGGTCAGGTGGTAGGACGGTCAGGTGGTGGGACGGTCAGGTGGTGGGATGGTCAGGTGGTGGGATGGACAGGTGGTGGGACGGTCAGGTGGTGGGACGGTCAGGTTTTGGGATGGACAGATGGTGGGACGGTCAGGTGGTGGGACGGACAGATGGTGGCACGGTCAGATGGTGGGACGGTCAGGTGGTGGGACAGACAGGTGGTGGGACGACCAGGTGGTGAGACGGTCAAGTGGTGAGATGGTCAGGTGGTGAGACAGTCAGGTGGTGGGATGGTCAGGTGGTGAGACGGTCAGGTGGTGGGATGGTCAGGTGGTGAGACAGGTGATAGGATGGTCAGGTGGTGGGACAATCAGATGATGGGATGGTCAGATAGTGAGACGATCAGATGGTAGGGCAGTCAGGTGGTGAGACAGTCAGGTGGTGGGATGGTCAGGTGGCGAGACAGGTGATAGGATGGCCAGGTGGTGGGAGGGTCAGGTAGTTGGACGATCAGATGGTAGGGCAGTCAGGTGGTGAGACAGTCAGGTGGTGAGAGGCTCAGGTGGTAGGACAGTCATGTGGGGGGACGGTCAGGTTGTGAGACGGTCAGGTGGTGGGACGATCAGGTGGTGGGACGGTCAGGTGGTGGGATGGATAGATGGTGGGACGGTCAGGTGGTGGGACGGTCAGATGGTGGGACGGTCAGCTGTTGAGATGGTGAGGTGGTGGGGCAGTCAGGTGGTGAGACTGTCAGGTGTTGGGACGGTCAGGTGGTGAGACAGTTAGGTGGTGGGATGGTCAGGTGGTGAGACAGGTGATAGGATGGTCAGGTGGTGGGACAATCAGATGATGGGATGGTCAGGTAGTGGGACGATCTGATGGTAGGGCAGTCAGGTGGTGAGACAGGTGGTGAGATGGTCAGGTGGTGAGAGGCTCAGGTGGTGGGACGGTCAGGTGGGGGGATGGTCAGGTGGTGGGACGGACAGATGGTGGGATGGTCAGGTGGTGGGACGATCAGGTGGTGAGATGGTCACGTGGTGGGACAGTCAGGTGGTGAAACAGTCAGGTGGTGGGACGGTCAGGTGGTGGGACAGTCAGGTGGGGGGATGGTGAGGTGGTGGGACGGACAGATGGTGGGATGGTCAGGTGGTGGGATGGTCAGGTGGTGGGATGGTCAGGTGGTGGGACGATTAGGTGGTGAGACGGTCACGTGGTGGGACAGTCATGTGGTGAGACGGTCAGGTGGTGGGACGGTCAGGTGGTGGGATAGTCAGGTGGTGGGACGGTCAGGTGGTGAGACGTTCAGGTGGTGAGACGGTCAGGTTGTGAGATGGTCAGGTGGTGAGATGGTCATCTGGTGAGACGGTCAGGTTGCAACAATTTTACCGCTTCCCTGCTTCATTACCTCTCCCAATCCTTGACCAAATCCATTACCTTCTCTCCCAACCCGTGAAGAGATCCCTCACCACCGATGACAAATTTCCCTCACCAACCATGACAAGGTCCCTAAGCTTCCCTTCCAACCCTTGACCAGATCTCGGTATGACTGTGTTTAAAATCTACAATCCGAATGAATTTTTCATGAATAAGCCTTAAGCCCCTGTCAATGCATGCCAGATTTCTGACCTTAACAATAATTTCTTTTGACTTAAAAAAAAAATCGACATGACCATGTACTTTGCCCCAGGCCCAAGCTCGTGAAACTCCATATTCATCAAGAACTACAAGAACCTCCTTTCGTGTGCCTTAAGTATACTATGGAGAGGAAGCCTTAACATGGGTGTCATCCGGATGAAGCCCCACTCGACAAATGTGGCAGCAAAGCAATAGCAAAGAATTTTAGACCGATAACGCTAACATACCACATAAAAATATATGAAACAGTTCTAAGAAGTATGACCGCCAAGCACTTAGATTCCCAACAATTGCACAATCCTGTGCAACATGGGTTTAGAGCAGGTCGCTCCTGCCTCTCGAAATTACTGGACCAATATGATATGGTCTTGGATATATTGCAGGATAAACAGAATGTAGTTGTAGTATACACAGACTTTGCCAAAGTCTTCAACAAGTGCGATCATGTTGTAAATAGTGCATAAAATGCGTGCTAAAGAAATAACTGGAGAAGTGGGTAGATGTATCTTCAACTTTCTGACCAACAGAACATAGAGTAATAATAAACAGAGTTACGTCAGAGGCTGCCACAGTGAAAAGCTCTGTTGCACAAGATACAGTACTCCCCCCCCTCTCTTGTTCTTCATCCTCATACTGAACAGACTATAGCACTATGTCTTCTTTTGCAGACGATACTAGAATCTGCACGAGTGTCATCCATTGAGGGCACAGTAAATCTCCGAGCCGCCAATGGGTCACGGAAACAAATATGATGTTTACTGACGACAAATTTTAGTTACTCTGTTATGGAAAACTTGAGAAAATAATAGCTAGAATGGAGTATACTACAGAGGATATCAACTTCCAAGATCACAACAGTGTCACATTTCCAAGGAAAATGCCTCTTAACAACTAAAGGAGGGAAGGGGGCTACCACATCTTCAAAATTTCTGCAAATCTTACGATAAAATCCTATCACTCCCAAGAATCTTTGCAGAGACTCCTTATCCTTAGGAACAGAATAATTTTTAATGGCCAAAGCTTGGCAAATTTAGTTGCCACTTTGCTACTACTTACTTCATGACCCAAGAGCATTGTAATAGATTAGCCAAAAGTTGACTTACTAAGATTTATAATTATCTGAAATGTCCTGAACCTCTTAAAGTGGTATTCAAGAAGGGACACATGTTGATCCCATGTATCAGAAACTACAACTATATCGTCCAGGTAAACTGCTGTGCCTTCAATTCCTTTGATAGCCTGGTGGATCATTTTTGAAATGAGGTGAGCGAGTTCCTCATTCCTAATGGAGTCACAGTATATTGACAGTGGTTTGGAATTACAAAGGCAGAAGTTTCCTTTGCTTTATCCATTAAAGGTACCTGGTAGTAACCTTCAAGGTGATCTAGTTTAGAAATGAAAAGGGCCTTTAATCACAAATATCACTATATTGTCTATACATGAAAAAGGTAAGCATCCAGTACTGTGACCTCATTCACCTTGTGGTAGTCGGTACACATCTGGAATTCTCCATAAGGCCTTTTAACAAGGATGCACAGCGAAGCCCATGGACTGGACGATTCCTCCACCAATTAATGTTCTAAGAGAAACATTACTTTCTGCTGAAGTAGCTTCTGTTTTCAGGATTCGCTCTGTAGGGAAAAAAGTTTAATAGGTTTAGCAGTTCCTACGTCCACAATGTGTTAACCCAGGTTGCAAATTTTTGGAACATCCGAAAATATGTTAGGACAGGTTCGCAAAAGGTTAGCGAGTGATACTACTAGGTCTTCTTCAAGTCCAGATATTATAGGGTGAGTATCCTGGAGGATGGCTAAGTTAGAAAGCCTGATTTGAACCTCTGGACTTGTGTACAGGCAATCAGGGTCGTCCACAGGGTCAAGGACAAGACGTAGTAGTTACTGAGACCTTAAGAAACTCCAAGAATAGTTTAATCTGATTAATGTAGTTGACTTTACCAGAGTTGTGTTTATTAAGGGGTGCTACTACATAGTTCCAACCAGATTTTTTTTACCACTTGAATCGGTCCCATAAACCTCGCTTTTAAGGTGTGATCAGGCACAGGTTTATGGACCAACACCTTGTCTCCTGAGTTAAAGGATCGAAGTGTAGAAGTTTATTCATACCTCTGTTTCATGTTGTTTTGAGCAGATTTTAGGTTGGCCTTAGCCACTGGCGTGCCGCATGCAGTCTTCATGTGGGATTGTAGAGAGTCTTGCAGGTATCTTCTCCCAATCTACCTCTCAGATTATGTCCAAAAATCAGCTCAAAAGGACTGTACCCTGTTGATTCTTTCACAGTTTCTAGCATTACTAACCACAACAGCAATACATAGGAAAATGCATGCAATTCGATCAATTCCTAGCCTAGTTACAGCTTCTCTAAATGTTTTTGCTGTGAAATTAGTGCCCCAGTCACTCTGAATACATCGTGGAATGCCAAAGTGAGAAATAAGCTTAATGAGGGCTTTAAAAAAGGATTTAGTATTCATAGTATGCAAAGGTACTACCACAGGATACCTAGTAGTTTTGTCAAGAATGGCAAACAGATACTGGATACTTGACTTGGCCTTCAGTAAGGCTCCCACACAGTCGATAATTAAGTGCGTAAATGACTGCATCAGTGGGTATGGTACGATACGGTGCCGGTTTTATGTAGTGTCCGGGTTTACCCATTTTCTGACACGACAGGATTGGATGTAATTCCGCACCTCTTGTCTTATTCCTGGCCAAGAAAAATACTTCATTATCTTATACAGGGTTTCAGTGATACCCAAATGTCCTCCTAAGGACGAACTGTGAGCTATTTTCAGGGTTTACATTCAGAATTTCATGGGTACTTCCAGTCTATCTGGTTTTAACACTGACCCTACCTCCTTACCAATATCCGGCTGTTTCCTTCAAAGGTAGAGAGATCCAAAGTTAGAAAACACATTTAACATCACTCATTCTCAAGTGGAATTAACTACAGTATGAGGGCGTCATAACGAATTTGATCCTCTGAACCAAAACATGCCAAGTCTGCGAAGTGCAGGCAGTGGATATCCCCTCTGAAACTCAAATTCAGATAACCGATTTCCCTTCAGTCCCTTTATAGATGTTAATTTTCTCACATTCCTCAGCACGAGAAGACTCAAAATCTTATCTAAGAGGCACTCTTATCTAAAAGGCTCGCACACTTCTGTTGGAATTTCTCTACGCTTCCTAAACACTTTTGACCAATCTAACTTGTACTTGTACTGTCCTCTCGAAGCAACAAAACCATCTCAAAATTCTGTTTTCTATTCCTTAAATTATGCATTTCACTCAACCATACCAGTATCGTATGCATTTCTTTATTCTCTTGTAATACTGACTCCGCACACTGATCTCAGAAACATACACATTCATAGAGTTGTCAACCATAGCACCGTAACATCCTTTGCAGGCGATACTAGGATCTGCATGAGTGTCATCCATTGAAGACACTGTAAAGAAGAAATAAATTTTTTGTTGTTATTTTTGTCCAATTTTAATGAAATTTTTAGTGTGATTTAAGCAGCATTGGAAACCTGCACACTGTATTTGTAGCGACTTTGTTGCCTAAAAGATAGGTAGACAAAAATAAAGTGTTCTATTCTTTAGGGCATAAAACTCTCCATACTTTATAAAATTGGTAAGATGTACAATGTTCTAGTTGACATCAGATGAATGATAAATGTCTAAATAATTCTGTTACTACCTGCGTTTGAGCGAAATGTCAGTAGATTGCATAATAAAAAATGTTGAGGTTTTTTAAGAATTTTGGGGGGAAAAATAGGGTAAAAAATATCGCAAATTCCCATTGCCACTGAGTGGAATCATCATTCCTCAATAACGTGTGCAAAAATCATGACACTCCTACAAATAGTTTTCGAAAAATGTGGCTATAGAGATCAATAATTTATTTGTGACTAAATGTTAGCACATTATTCCCCTCCTCGAGTGTCAGCAGCCCGCAGGCGACTGAGCAGTTCTCACTCTGTGCACTAATATGGAGTCCAAAGAGAAGATGCCATGTAGTGTATATGGAGTGAAACAATCACAAAAACCGTAATTTTTGGAGTAAAAAAAAA
This sequence comes from Cherax quadricarinatus, assembly GCF_038502225.1. Lineage (NCBI taxonomy): Eukaryota > Metazoa > Arthropoda > Malacostraca > Decapoda > Parastacidae > Cherax > Cherax quadricarinatus. The sequence continues at coordinate 32,352,117 of NC_091307.1, forward strand.
ACATGAATTGGCATCATGTCTTCTTAATGACAGCAAGAACAAAAACATTACATTTTTGGAAAAAGATACTTAGAAATATGTTAGAAACAAGCTGATTTCATCAACATGTTGCCAGAAAACATTTTTTTCCAATTTTTTTTTCTTTTTTTTTCTTTCCGGGAATTCCTTCCTCCCCACCCCACCCCCCAATCCAGTGCTAGATCAGTCGGGCTGTAGATGTACGTTGGACTACATGTAGTCAACAGTAATAGCCTAGTCGATCAGGTCCTGATCCACCTGGAGGTCTGGTCATGAACAGGGGCACAGAAGCGTTGATCCTTGGAATACCCTCCAACTAGTGGCTTTATCAAGGCAATACAGCGGTAATCTGAAGATGAAACTGGAGACATTATCAGTCCCTCAGCCAGGTTCAGCCGGTACTGAAAACCGGCTTCCAGGCTGAAGGACTGATTAGGCTTGTCTATAGAAAAAAGGCTTCAGAAATAGAACTAATCATTCTTTGCTAATTTTGGGTCAATGATTATGGAAATTATGCCTAAATTTGCAAATATATAAAGATACAGGAGCCAGGCAATCTACTGTTATCTTTGACCTTGGAAGGAGTGTAAATAAACTGTATAAGAGAATGGGATTTGATTCCAACCCACAATGTTTAAAAGCTTAAGCCATGTAGATTATATATATATATATATATATATATATATATATATATATATATATATATATATATATATATATATATATATATATATATATATATGGTCCCAAATCTGCACACAGAAATCACTCCCTACGAAAGTAAAAGACTGGGCAGGCGATGCAAAATGCCCCCAATAAAAAGTAGGGGCGCCATTGGTACACTAAGGGAAAACACCATAAGTGTCCGGGGCCCAAGACTGTTCAACAGCCTCCCATCAAGCATTAGGGGAATTGCCAATAAACCCCTGGCTGCCTTCAAGAGAGAGCTGGACAGATACCTAAAGTCAGTGCCGGATCAGCCGGGCTGTGGCTCGTACGTTGGACTGCGTGCGGCCAGCAGTAACAGCCTAGTTGATCAGGCCCTGATCCATCGGGAGGCCTGGTCATGGACCGGGCCGCGGGGGCGTTGATCCCCGGAATAACCTCCAGGTAACCTCCAGGTATGTATGTTTCCTATAGCCAGAATGCATAATAGTTCATATAATAAATACAATTTCCTTTGGCCATTTAATTATGATGCTCATATTTGTTTTCGGCGCTCCGAAAATAAAATTTTTCAAAATTTATCGACCAGTGTTACCTCATATTCTATTGTCACCAGTTTCTACTTTTAATTATCTCGGTATTGGATTGATAAGTCACTAATTAGCGAAACCTCTTCGCATAAATATTTCCAAGTATTGAATATTTATCTACAGCCTCATTTTGTCGGTATTAAATGTTAATATTGTTATGTTACGACAACGCGTCTTCACTAAAAATTATTTTTCTTACTTGCATACTCTAATTTTATGCTCGTGCTTCATAATTTTTTCTGCTTTTAACTACCTACCATTTATAAGAAACATTAATACCTACCACATCGCTTCCTTATCCACATTACTATAGTGGGGCAGTTAAAGAATAATTTGGTAAAAATCGTAACCTTGGTATTATAACAGGTAAAATAGAAGCTGAAGTGGATCCACATTAGCATCCTTCCCTGGTGGCTACCATGGCCAGTTTCTTAAAAAGGCTGCCATTTTTTTCCATTACCTATATTTTTTGGGCCATTCACAGTAGAATAACAAGCATATTGCTTGTATATATAGTTATGAAGTGTACAAAGCCGTTGAACAAAAAGTTTTATATATATATATATATATATATATATATATATATATATATATATATATATATATATATATATATATATATATATATGCAAAACAGCCAGTGTGAAAGAATAGAGAAATTCCAAGCACTTTCGTGACTACTCACATTATCAAGGAACAATAAAAGTAATGCATCAAAGGAAGGCATATAAAGGGTCTAGCCCACACCTCACTATCACATCCCACAACAAAGCAACACCTTACGCGCGACTCATAAGAAAGGGAACACTGCAACAGGCCCGGTGGCCCAACTAGACAGGTCCTTCACACAACCCACCAAACAATATATATATACATGTAGTAGGTTGGTAGACAGCAACCACCCAGGGAGGTACTACCGTCCTGCCAAGTGAGTGTGAAATGAAAGCCTGTAATTGTTTTACATGATAGTAGGATTGCTGGTGTCTTTTGTCTGTTTTATAAATATGAAAGATTACAGGTACGTCTTGCTACTTCTACTTACACTTAGGTCACACTACACATACATGTACACGTTTATTTATACACACTCATCTGAGTTTTCTTTGATTTTATCTTAATAGTTCTTGGTCTTATTACTGTTCCTTTTATATCCATGGGGAAGTGGAATAAGAATCTTTCCTCCGTATGCCATGCTTACTGGGAAGTAGTCTCCCTCTCTTCTACACACCCTAACCTGAGCCTCACTATCGTCATAAAAACTCTTTACAGCATTTAGTAACTTACCACCTATTCCATATACTTGCAACATCTGCCACATTGCTCCACTATCCACTCTATCATATGCCTTTTCTAAATCCATAAATACAATAAAAACTTCCCTACCTTTATCTAAATACTGTTCACATATATGCTTCAATGTAAACACTTGATCAACACATCCCCTACCCACTCTGAAACCTCCTTGCTCATCCGCAATCCTACATTCTGTCTTACCTCTAATTCTTTCAATTATAACCCTACCGTACACTTTTCCTGGTATACTCAGTAAACTTATTCCTCTATAATTTTTACAGTTTCTTTTGTCCCCCTTCCCTTTACATAAAGGGACTATACATGCTCTCCACCAAAATAATATTATGCAGAAAATTCGGAGTGTGGAAATTAGGAGGTGTGGAGTTAATAAAAGTATTAGTCAGAGGGCTGAATAGGGGTTGTTGAGGTAGTTTGGTCATTTAGAGAGAATGGATCAAAGTAGAATGACATGGAGAGCGTATAAATCTGTAAGGGAAGGAAGGTGGGGTAGGGGTCGTCCTCGAAAAGGTTGGAAAGAAGGGGTAAGGGAGGTTTTGTGGGCGAGGGGCTTGGACTTCCAGCAAGCGTGCATGAGCGTGTTCGACAGGAGTGAATGGAGACGAATGGTATTTGGGACCTGACTATCTGTTGGAGTGTGAGGAGGGGAATATTTAGTGAAGGAATTCAGGGAAACCGGTTATTTTTATATAGCTGGACTTGAGTCCTGGAAATGGGAAGTACAATTCCTGCACTCTAAAGGAGGGGTTCGGGATATTAGAAGTTTGGAGGGATATGTGTATCTTTATACGTATATCCTTCTAAACTGTTGTGTTCTAAGCACCTCTGCAAAAACAGTGATTATGTGTGAGTGAGGTGAAAGTGTTGAAAGATGATGAAAGTATTTTCGTTTTGGGGATTTTCTTTCATTTTTGGGTCACCCTGCCTCGGTGGGAGACGGCCGACTTGTTAAAAAAAAAAAATTATATATATATATATATATGTCGTGCCGAATAGGCAGAACTTGCGATCTTGGCTTAAATAGCAACGCTCATCTTGCCATATAGGACAAGTGAAAATTTGTGTATGCAATAATTTCACCAAAATCATTCTGAACCTAACGAAAAAAAATATATTTCACTGTGTTTGTTTAGTATTAAATTATTGTAAACAAATCTAAAATATATTTAGTTGGGTTAGGCTAAAATAAATTGTTCTTGTTTTAATAAGGTTAGGTAAGTTTTCTAAGATTCTTTTGGTGAAAAATTAAAAATTTTTACATTAACAATAATGAAAAAATATATCTTTAAACGTATAAGAGAAAATTTCAGAAAGGACTTAATTTTAAATGAGTTCTTGCTAACTGACCAGTTTTACATATTCGGCACGACATATATATATATATATATATATATATATATATATATATATATATATATATATATATATATATATATATATATATATATATATATATATATATTTGAAATATTTTGCACAAGACACTTTTTATATCGCACATTCAGTCACCGTGATACAGCACTCTTGAATGTTGTAACAGCTGCTGTAGAGTACCTCATTCTATACCAGGTTCCAGTACTAGTTATGGATATTTTTTTTATATAGATCACTTCAAAGCCCAGCACTGTGAAAGGTGTACTACAAAGTCCTGGGATGCGACCCACAACAGTCAACCTACAGTACTTTCTGCTAGGTGAACGGAGGGCAACATGCTTAAGGAAACATGCCCAACGTTTCCACCCATGAAGGGGATCAAACCACGGACTATTTTGTTTTACACAAATCAATTTTACAAGCTATGAGCAGTTATCCTACTTCAACTCATATCAGTGGCCAGCCATAGTCGACTAACAAACACCCAGGTACCTATTTACTGCTAGGTGAACAAGACCAGCTGCTGTAAGGAAATATGACCGACGTTTTCACCTCATGCCGGGTGAAAACGTATGTGAGCTAAGTGCACTACCAACAGAAGTCAACCACTTTATGCAATTGTAAAACCTTCACAGTAGAACTTCCCTCTAACTATGAACAGGAAAATATCTGATCATGTTTGCTGGATTACATTAAAAGATGGCCACGTTCAAGATCATTAGTGACTGGCTCGATGGCAGTGGTTGGACAACTGCCATCTGCAGTGCTGGTATTGCTACTGGTACACACGTAACCAGGATCTGGAATACCTATCAAGTCACGGTTGATGACATTTTCATCTTGCAGCTTCATGCCTATGATTGGTACAAAGAAACCATACCAACTAGGAAGCATCCTTTGGAAGTCACAGCTTGGAGTGACAAAATGTCAAAGGACCTACCTCACTTTAAATATTAGTCTTGTCGGTATCACCATACCATTTCCTCATTAGTCTCTTGTGCTTGAACTGGAGCTTTGCGTTCCTCAGATCACTGAATCAATAGGGAAGGAAAACTTTGTGAAGTACGTTGAATCACTGGCGCTGCTCATTCCATGGGTTTTCAGTCTTGACCATACCACCTATGGCAAGTGGATCTCGGTACACGTTAGATATGTGTTTTCTATCCGAAATACACCCTCCCCTCTACGTAAAGTTCTTTTCAAGAGGGTTTGTTGCGCACAAGACTAAGTGTTCATTCTTTGCCGTGGCACTCGATCAGGTACAGCCTTGGTAAAAGGTGATGGTTGGGATGTTGGTCTAACAGAGAACCCAAATGCCCTACAACGCTGAATGGTGGTAGAGCCTGAAATATCGAGGATAGGAGAATTTAATGAGGTCACCACAAATTACTCAACAAAATACCGATCGACACCATGCCTAACCCTTCTAGGGTAGGGTAGGTGCCTGAGCCAGAGCTTGCAGCTCACAAGACTGTCATTCCCATTAGCTCCCTTGGGACGGGGATGGCAGACCAGAGAGGCCTAGCTTGTGGCTAGGCCTGGGGACAGTTGGTCCCAAAGATGAGGAGGTACTTGTGCCTCCTCCCATGGGGGACTTAGGTCTCAGACGCTCCCTAAAGAGGGAGCCAAGGCGGGCCACCACTTGGAAAAGGCCCGGGCCGGGAGAGTACCGGCGAATCTTTAATAATAATAATAATAACAAAATACCATGAAGTAACCACGTCAGCTCATACATCCTTTGCCAAGGAAGCTAGAACTCCTGCTAATGTTTTTGAAGAAATATGAAACTCTTTTAAGGAAAAAATGACGATCTCCTCACTTTGGACACAAAACTCATCATGAATTCTGAGTTACAGACGACTGTAGGAAAGTGAACATTTCTTCAAAGAAATGTTAGTGGTTAGAACGACGCCGATCAAAGAGCCAATTAAAAATCAACTCCAGTTGTTCTCCACAAAGCAGTCCTCGGAAGCATAAAATCAAAGAGAAAACAACGAAGGAAGACTGCACTCTGTTTTACAGGTTATACATGGCGTGCCAGTCCAGGGAAGGCAGTCTGACACAGTGCGCTGAGCATGAGAATCAGCCATGGCCACCGTCATTTGCAGAGCTTGAGTTAATGGTACAACCAGCAGAAGCAAGATCGTAAGTGACTGCATTCATATTGAAGTGTGCAGCTTAGTTCAAATGTTATTGCCAGAAAACTGTCAGACTTTTGATGATTACACGAAGACAGTGTTTATATATTTCCAAAATCAGCTAGAACATTTGGATGGGATAGACAGTGTGGGATTTTTATAACCAAAACTGTCTAAAGACAGCAACCAGGGAGAAGAAGAAAATGGTATTCGGAGATGGGTTAAGCTGTCATCAAAGGTGCAAGCGCCGATAAAACTTCCTTCGTTATGAGAATAACACATAGCTCTTTCACTTACTGGAAGACTTTCACGGCAAAAAGGTGTACAATATACATGGGGTCCAAGCACTTTCAACACTGACGAGAGAAGACAACTGTCGAATTGAGCCATGCTCACACGAGGAAGCGGGTACACTCTTGGTCCTGCATGTTAGATGCAGCACATGACAAACATGAGAATTTAATGAAAAGAACATCAGACACAGATTTAGTGGTGTTAATTCTGTCTAAACTGTACGGCATCCCAGTGAAAAAAAATATGAATCTCATTTCATTTGGATAAGAGAGACACCACAACTACATTCTGGTATATTATCGCAGCTACTTTAGGCCAATCAGAAGTAGCAATGTTAAGGATATTTTATGTGTTCACTGGGAGTGAAACAATATTCGAGGAAAAATGCAAAAAGACAGCATTAAGTACCTGGGCTGTATTTACAAATGTTACTGATATCTACCTGCTGCTGGCAGATGTCCCACCATGTATCCCTGACAATGCTTTTGACCTGTTGGAGAAATATCTTGTTTTCAAGAATGACAAAACATGTGGATTACCCAAGGTCAATGAAACAAGGCAGTATCTCTTTGCCAGACGATCTCGAGCTTAGGATAATATCCTTCTAACACGAGCCGCTCTAACAACATGCACTAAGATCAGCCTACCAAGGAGGGCATGTCTATGGGCAAGTTTTATGAAAAGAACCATTCATACCAAGTCCAACTGACTGAGAATTGAAGCAAATAACAGTTCATGGAAAGCAAAGTGAATTACCACTGGCCAAGCTCAAGATGCATGCTATGAAATGATACATTGCAGGTGCCAAAAACCAGACAGGGTTCTGTGCAAGTGCAACAAGGCCAGCCTCCAGTGTACCTCTCTCTGTCGATGTGAAGGAAACTATTACCAAGAGTGAAATCAGTGAAAACTTATTTCTTGCCTTATATCTGTGATTGTATTGTATGACTGTGCATGCACAGAAAGCCTTAGTATAGACCTATATAGACATCACTCCATAATAACTATTTCACTTGGCATAGACGAAATTCTTTGATACTTTTTTTTTTAGGTGCGAGGAATGAGTGTGCATCTGTGTTTAATAAAATCATAGTGTTTACTGTTATGGACATGGATATTGTTTGTCAGTTAATTGTCAGTTAAGTATTGTTTTGTGCTATATTAAATAATTATTATTATAATAAAAAAGAAGCGCTAAGCCACAAGGGCTATACAGCTATATTAAATAATATTAACTAAAATTTTAGAAATATGAGTATATGTTAATCAACAGTTGCGTCCAGTGACTTTGACCTAAAACTATACATTTGAACACAAAGATAATGATTCTGGGATGTATATTTTTAAAGAGTTATTTATGCAATTGAAGAAATTGGTGGCCTTTATAAAAATAAACGCGACAACAATCAGAGGGCGCTGATGGCATGGATCTACATGTAAAAATAATCAATAGAGTCTATTTCATCTACGTGTCAAGTTTCATGCTTTTTACCGAAAGTGCACGATTATTTTTCTTAACCGCCCCACAGTATGTGTTGTCCGAAATTTTAAATGCAACTAACAGCTACTTACTCTTATCAAATTTTAGTTCACTTACATTTTTTTCCTCAGCTCATTCAGTCATAATTCCACAAAACTTTTAACCCTGACATGCTGAAATAACTTTTTCTTATGTAGTTGTTATGCTCTCTCTAGTCCAAATAAAATAATACACTTATTTTATACCTATATTTAAATGCCTTTCCTTGTTTACATGCATAAATTAAAAAAAAAAATCAGCCATTCCAAAACAATATCCCACCTGCTTTCAGCATCTCATTCGCAATTCCTGCTCATATAGGTTGGTAGACAGCAACCACCCAGGGAAGTACTACCGTCCTGCCAGATGACTGTGAAACAGAAACCTGTAACTGTTTTACATGATGGTAGGATTGCTGGTGTCTTTTTCTGTCTCATAAACACGCTAGATAACAGGGATATCTTGCTACTCCTACTTACACTTTGGTCACACTTCACAGACACGCACATGCATATATATATACATACATCTATTTTTTTCTCCTTTTTCTAAATAGCTTTTGTTCTTCTTTATTTCTTCTATTGTCTATGGGGAAATGGAAAAAAATCTTTCCTTCGTAAGCCATGCGTGTCGTATGAGGCGACTAAAATGCCGGGAGCAATGGGCTAGTAACTCCTTCTCCTGTAGACATTTACTAAAAAAGAGAAGAAGAAAAACTTTATAAAACTGGGATGCTTGAATGTGCGTGGATGTAGTGCAGATGACAAGAAACAGATGATTGATTATGTTATGAATAAAAAGAAGTTGGATGTCCTGGCCCTAAGCGAAACAAAGCTGAAGGGGGTAGGGGAGTTTCGGTGGGGGGAAATAAATGGGATTAAATCTGGAGTATCTGAGAGAGTTAGAGCTAAGGAAGAGGTAGCAATAATGTTGAAGGATCAGTTATGGAAGGAGAAGAGAGAATACAAATGTGTAAATTCAAGGATTATGTGGATTAAAGTAAAAGTTGGATGCGAAAAGTGGGTCATAATAAGCGTGTATGCACCTGAAGAAGAGAGGAATGTAGAGGAGAGAGATTTTGGGAGATGTTAAGTGGATGTATAGGAGCCTTTGAACCAAGTGAGAGAGTAATTGTGGTAGGGAACCTGAATGCTAAAGCAGAAGAAACTTTTAGAGAGGATGTGGTAGGTAAGTTTGGGGTACAAGGTGTAAATGATAATGGGAGCCCTTTGATTGAACTTTGTACAGAAAGGGGTTTAGTTACAGGTAATACATATTTTAAGAAAAAGAGGATAAATAATTATACAAGATATGATGTAGGGCGAAATGACAGTAGTTTGTTGGATTATGTATTGGTAGATAAAAGACTGTTGAGTAGACTTCAGGATGTACATGTTTATAGAGGGGCCACAGATATATCAGATCACTTTTTAGTTGTAGCTACACTGAGAGTAAAAGGTAGATGAGATACAAGGAGAATAGAAGCATCAGGGAAGAGAGAGGTGAAGGTTCATAAACTAAAAGATGAGGCATTTAGGGTAAGATATAAACAGCTATTGGAGGATAGATGGGCTAATGAGAGCATAGGCAATGGGGTCGAAGAGGTATGGGATAGGTTTAAAAATGTAGTGTTAGAGTGTTCAGCAGAAGTTTGTGGTTACAGGAAAGTGGGTGCAGGAGGGAAGAGGAGTGATTGGTGGAATGATATAAAGCGAGCAGTAAGGGAGAAAAAGTTAGCATATGAGAAGTTTTTACAAAGTAGAAGTGATGCAAGGAGGGAAGAGTATATGGAGAAAAAGGGAGAGGTTAAGAGAGTGGTGAAGCAATGTAAAAAGAGATCAAATGAGAGAGTTGGTGAGATGCTATCAACAAATTTTGTTAAAAATAAGAAAAAGTTTTGGAGTGAGATTAACAAGTTAAGGAAGCTTAGAGAACAAATGGATTTGTCAGTTCAAAAAGTAAAAAGAGAGCAAATGAGAGAGTTGGTGAGATGCTATCAACAAATTTTGTTAAAAATAAGAAAAAGTTTTGGAGTGAGATTAACAAGTTAAGGAAGCTTAGAGAACAAATGGATTTGTCAGTTAAAAATAGGAGAGGAGAGTTATTAAATGGAGAGTTAGAGGTATTGGGAAGACGGAGGGAATATTTTGAGGAATTGTTAAATGTTGATGAAGATAGGGAAGCTGTGATTTCATGTATAGGGCAAGGAGGAATAACATCTTGTAGGAGTGGGGAAGAGCCAGTTGTGAGTGTGGGGGAAGTTCGTGAGGCAGTAGGTAAAATGAAAGGGGGTAAGGCAACTGGGATTGATGGGATAAAGATAGAAATGTTAAAAGCAGGTGGGGATATAGTTTTGGAGTGGTTGGTGCAATTATTTAATAAATGTATGGAAGAGGGTAAGGTACCTAGGGATTGGCAGAGAGCATGCATAGTTCCTTTGTATAAAGGCAAAGGGGATAAAAGAGAGTGCAAAAATTATAATGGGATAAGTCTGTTGAGTATACCTGGTAAAGTACATGGTAGAGTTATTATTGAAAGAATTAAGAGTAAGACGGAGAATAGGATAGCAGATGAACAAGGAGGCTTTAGGAAAGGTAGGGGGTGTGTGGATCAGGTGTTTACAGTGAAACATATAAGTGAACAGTATTTAGATAAGGCTAAAGAGGTTTTTGTGGCATTTATGGATTTGGAAAAGGCGTATGACAGGGTGGATAGGGGGGCAATGTGGCAGATGCTGCAGGTGTATGGTATAGGAGGTAGGTTACTGAAAGCAGTGAAGAGTTTTTACGAGGATAGTGAGGCTCAAGTTAGAGTATGTAGGAAAGAGAGAGATTATTTCCCAGTAAAAGTAGGCCTTAGACAAGGATGTGTGATGTAACCGTGGTTGTTTAATATATTTATAGATGGGGTTGTAAGAGAAGTAAATGCGAGGATCTTGGCAAGAGGTGTGGAGTTATAAGATAAAAATCACACAAAGTGGGAGTTGTCACAGTTGCTCTTTGCTGATGACACTATGCTCTTGGGAGATTCTGAAGAGAAGTTGCAGTGGTTAGTGGATGAATTTGGTAGGGTATGTAAAAGAAGAAAAGAGTAATGTTATGAGGATAACAAAAAGATTCGGTGATGAAAGATTGGATATCAGATTGGAGAGAGAGTATGGAGGAGGTGAATGTATTCAGATATTTGGGAGTGGACGTGTCAGCGGATGAGTCTATGAAAGATGAGGTGAATAATAGAAATGATGAGGGGAAAAGAGTGAGTGGTGCACTTAGGAGTCTGTGGAGACAAAGAACTTTGTCCTTAGAGGCAAAGAGAGGAATGTATGAGAGTTTAGTTTTACCAATGCTCTTGTATGGGTGTGAAGCATGGGTGATGAATGTTGCAGCGAGGAGAAGGCTGGAGGCAGTGGAGATGTCATGTCTGAGAGCAATGTGTGGTGTGAATATAATGCAGAGAATTCGCAGTTTGGAAGTTAGGAGGAGGTGCGGGATTGCCAAAACTGTTGTCCAGAGGGCTGAGGAAGGGTTGTTGAGGTGGTTCGGACATGTAGAGAGAATGAAGCGAAACAGAATGACTTCAAGAGTGTATCAATCTGTAATGGAAGGAAGGCGGGGTAGGGGTCGGCCTAGGAAAGGTTGGAGGGAGGGGGTAAAGGAGGTGTTGTGTGCGAGGGGCTTGGACTTCCAGCGGGCATGCGTAAGCGTGATGAATGGTTTGAAAAACCGACAAGTTGAAGATTGAGACACTTATGCAGCATATGGGAATCTTTATTCAGGAAACGTTTCGCCACACAGTGGCTTCATCAGTCCAATACAAAGAGGAAGGCGTAAGGAGAGGAGGAGAATGAGGTAATCAGTCCCTCAACCTGGAGTCGATGTGTTCAGTCCATCAATCTTGTAGAATGTACAGCATAGGGCCGTAGACGTGGCTTATATACTGTAGTGAGGTGACGTGAAGCAGATGGAGGCGGGGTCATAGTGGTACCATCCACTAGTCGAAGTAGGTCTTCGTCCAAAGGTTGAACAAGTGTTGAAGAATTCTTTGTAACAAGATCCCATGATGCTGCAGTGTCTGACAGTTGTGATGAATGGTTTGAAAAACCGACAAGTTGAAGATTGAGACACTTATGCAACATATGGGAATCTTTATTCAGGAAACGTTTCGCCACACAGTGGCTTCATCAGTCCAATACAAAGAGGAAGGCGTAAGGAGAGGAGGAGAATGAGGTAATCAGTCCCTCAACCTGGAGTCGATGTGTTCAGTCCATCAATCTTGTAGAATGTACAGCATAGGGCCGTAGACGTGGCTTATATACTGTAGTGAGGTGACGTGAAGCAGATGGAGGCGGGGTCATAGTGGTACCATCCACTAGTCGAAGTAGGTCTTCGTCCAAAGGTTGAACAAGTGTTGAAGAATTCTTTGTAACAAGATCCCATGATGCTGCAGTGTCTGACAGTTGTGATGAATGGTTTGAAAAACCGACAAGTTGAAGATTGAGACACTTATGCAGCATATGGGAATCTTTATTCAGGAAACGTTTCGCCACACAGTGGCTTCATCAGTCCAATACAAAGAGGAAGGCGTAAGGAGAGGAGGAGAATGAGGTAATCAGTCCCTCAACCTGGAGTCGATGTGCTCAGTCCATCAGTCTTGTAGAATGTACAGCATAGGGCCGTAGACGTGGCTTATATACTGTAGTGAGGTGACGTGAAGCAGATGGAGGCGGGGTCATAGTGGTACCATCCACTAGTCGAAGTAGGTCTTCGTCCAAAGGTTGAACAAGTGTTGAAGAATTCTTTGTAACAAGATCCCATGATGCTGCAGTGTCTGACAGTTGTGATGAATGGTTTGAAAAACCGACAAGTTGAAGATTGAGACACCTCACTACAGTATATAAGCCACGTCTACGGCCCTATGCTGTACATTCTACAAGATTGATGGACTGAACACATCGACTCCAGGTTGAGGGACTGATTACCTCATTCTCCTCCTCTCCTTACGCCTTCCTCTTTGTATTGGACTGATGAAGCCACTGTGTGGCGAAACGTTTCCTGAATAAAGATTCCCATATGCTGCATAAGTGTCTCAATCTTCAACTTGTCGGTTTTTCAAACCATTCATCACAACTGTCAGACACTGCAGCATCATGGGATCTTGTTACAAAGAATTCTTCAACACTTGTTCAACCTTTGGACGAAGACCTACTTCGACTAGTGGATGGTACCACTATGACCCCGCCTCCATCTGCTTCACGTCACCTCACTACAGTATATAAGCCACGTCTACGGCCCTATGCTGTACATTCTACAAGATTGATGGACTGAACACATCGACTCCAGGTTGAGGGACTGATTACCTCATTCTCCTCCTCTCCTTACGCCTTCCTCTTTGTATTGGACTGATGAAGCCACTGTGTGGCGAAACGTTTCCTGAATAAAGATTCCCATATGCTGCATAAGTGTCTCAATCTTCATGCGTAAGCGTGTTTGATAGGAGTGAATGGAGACAAATGGTTTTTAATACTTGACGTGCTGTTGGAGTGTGAGCAAAGTAACATTTATGAAGGGATTCAGGGAAACCGGCAGGCCGGACTTGAGTTCTGGAGATGGGAAGTACAGTGCCTGCACTCTGAAGGATGGGTGTTAATGTTGCAGTTTAAAAAACTGCAGTGTAAAGCACCCTTCAGGCAAGACAGTGATGGAGTGAATGATGGTGAAAGCTTTTCTTTTTCGGGCCACCCTGCCTTGGTGGGAATCGGCCAGTGTGTTAATAAAAAAAAAATATTTCCACTACTGTCTCCTCTACTACATTTATACTCACCTCTCTCTCTGTCTCAGTGTCTACGTCTGTCTGTGTCTGTCTTTCTATCTCCTTTTCATTCATGAAATCATAGCTTTTCTATCATCATTAATGCTTAATAACTCGAAATTTTGTCTTCATCTCTCATCTGACCATTTTTCACTTTTAAGTGTCGAGTCTATCAAGGCTTTCTCAAAAACTATTTTTGACCAAATAATTTTTAAATAATAGTTAATCACCTTTATTCTCTCAAAAATGTTAAAACAAAATTAAGGGGAAAAAATTCACCTCGTGTACCTATGGTTATAGTTCCTATAGATGTTTTCTATATTGCCTTTCTACGAGCATTTGAGCTGAAGTGTAGTAAACCAGATATAAATTTATCTTTGCTAATTCTTAAAGTTATTTAAGATAAATGAATCCAGTCAATCCACTTACGCTCAAACACCATTTATCAGTTTATTTGTTCTTACTGCAATATTAAGCAAACTGGTGGTACCAATAGGGACTTACTAACCAGAATATGTTAACACAATTGGATTACTTGAGCATCAAAACAATAGCAACTACAAAATGTGTTTCATACTATGGAACAATGCTCTTCTCCAGACTGAGGGACTGACCACCTCAAAACTTTAAGGGTGATGGACTGATTACATCGTCTTCAAGTATCTTCTGCTTCTATCAACTTTTCTGTACTCGACTGAAGAAGCCTACTGTGTAGGCGAAACGTTTCGAAATAAAGATACCTAACTGTTGCATATGTGTCTTACCTAACAACCTGTCGGTATTTTATACCATTTTAATGTTCAACTACAAAATGTGTTATACAGAATGACGAAGCTCTGAAAAACGCATCAAAAAGGGGTATGTTGCTGATTATTCAAAGGGAAACTGGTAGTTGAAAAGAAATTCATTGCAGAATCGTTGGTATATTATTCGTTAGAGGTTAGTTATTATGAAGCAAAAGTTTTATTGGAGATCCAAAGAATAGTAATTTTTTTCGGGATTTTAGAATTAGTCATTATTATCCAATTTTTGTAGTCTAAATGAAAAAAGTATAAACTTCTTAAACAACTTATAATAATATTCAGTTTCACTGTTTCCTCAAATATAGAAACAGTTCATTAATTGCTGTGCAAATCTAGTGATGGTATCCTAACTGTGAGGCAGAAAAATGCTCTTGAAGATTGAGACACTTATGCAACATATGGGAATCTTTACTGGGGAAACGTTTCGCCACACGGTGGCTTCTTTAGTCCAATATAAATAAATATGAGGTAATCAGTCCCTTAGCCTGGAGTCGACTCCAGGCTGAGGGACTGATTACCTCAAACTCCTCCTCTCCTTACACTCTTCTGATTTGTATTGGACTAATGAAGCCACTGTGTGGCCAAACGTTTCCCCAATAGAGATTCCCATATGTTGCATAAATGTCTCAATCTTCAACTTGTCGGTTTTTTAAATAATTTATCACAAAAATGCTCTTGTTTGATACAGAATGCACACCTGATTGTGTATGTAGTACAAGCTTTGTTTGCTCTATGTTATGTGTAATGATACTGAATATGAAGATTACGAAGCTCAAGGAAGGTTTCAAGTGTTACAGAAAACAATAGAGAGACTGATAAATTAGACACATGTGCAACTCTTGGGTATCTTTATTGAGGAAACGTTCCGCCACACAGTGGCTTCATCAGTCCATACGTAGGCGAAACTTGAAGAACAGGAGAAGAATGAGGTAATCAGTCCCTCAACCTTGAGTCGATGTGTTCAGTCCATCAATCAGTCCTGAACACATCGACTCAAGGTTGAGGGACTGATTACCTCATTCTTCTCCTGTTCTTCAAGTTTCTCCTACGTATGGACTGATGAAGCCACTGTGTGGCGAAACGTTTCCTCAATAAAGATACCCAAGAGTTGCACATGTGTCAAATTTATCAACAAATTGGTTCTCTGAACCATTCATCTACAAATAGAGAGACTGGAGAAAAAGTTGACAAGGTGATTAGTAACATTTCGTATGCACAATAAAGTCGTTTCAATAAAGTTGGTAGAATTATCGACAATATGTAAAGTAAAAGGACACAAGTGCAACTAATGTGACATTTTATTGTGGCAACGTTTCGCTCTCCAGGAGCTTTATCAAGCCATTACAAACAATACACGAACGAACGAACGAAAGTTCAGGTAAGATCCCAAATGGGATGAGCGGGGAAGACGGGACAGACGAAGAATAGTGCTGGAGAGGAGTGTTCTTAGTTGTAGAAATACAGCCAGGGCTTAACCCAGCAGCTAAGTCGATCGTGGGACAGACATTGAGAACACACATAGCAGGCTCTTCTGTTGGGACTCCGGTGGGTGAGTGGGGAAGTGTGGACAGACGATGAATAGTCGTGAGAGGAAGGTCTTGAGTTGTAGATGAAAGAGCCAGGGCTAAACCCAGCTATGTAGCACTGCGAGGCAGTGTAGAGAGGGCACGTTGAGGACATAGAGGAGAGAGCAGACTGCAGACAGTGCTCGCTGGCTGATATGCTTCAGGATGAGGTGAAGAGCTGGTTTGGACGTCAGGTGTCGGGAGGTTCACGTTGTGTGTTGCGGAAGTGTGTTGAGTGTTTGGCTACACTTCGCTGGTGATGGAGCCACTCTTGAGTCTTTTGAAGTCTCTCTTGGACATGTGGAATAGTTGCATTCTGAGGTTGGAACAGTTCAGATTCGTCACGAGGTAAGATAGTGCGTTTTCAAAAGGAATTTGGTGAGGTTTGGTGCAGGTGTACTTAACAGCTCCCTCCTTCATTAAGTGGAGCATATCAGCTGCGCTCATTTCGGTTGGGAGGTTGGGGGTGGTGCAGAAGGTTAGAGACCCATTGAAGGCTTGGCTTAGATAACGGTTGCCTGTGGTTTCTTCTTCGGTTACTTCTTCGACTACTACTTCGTCGTTGTCCGAGGGTTGTTCATAATGTTCTGGTACTATTTCATCATCTGTGACTGTGTTGAGAGGAAGCAGGGAGTGTTGGTCGGTTGTGATTTGTTGGGCTGGTGGTGGGTGGTGAAAGGTGGCAGTAGACGGTGGTGTTGGTTCTGGAACAGAGTCTAGGTCAGAGATACGAGTAGGACCAGGGGTTGAGGTGAAGTTAACAATGTCTGGAATTAACTTGAGGAGGTCTTGTGATGGTGGCGAGTCTGGAAAGTTGAAGTTTGGCATGTTGTTAAGGCGAAACAGTTCATTGATTGTGGTGTTGAATGAGCCAGGGTTTGCAGCATGGACACACAATACATGGACACAGAGGGTATATATAGGCTCAGAGTGAGGTGCAATACTAGTGGTAGTAGTGGTAGTAGTAGTAGTAGTAGTAGTAGTGACAAAAGTTGTAGTAGTAGTAGTAATACAATATGGTAGAGCAATTAATTCGTACATGAGTAAAAGGATATAAAAGCTATTACTTGGGTAACATAAAAATCGGTTGGACAAATATAGACTGGATAGAGGCAGCCTGTTTCAGTGTTCACTCTCTGTAATGTGCTTTGTGTAGTATAACAGGAGAGACTATGTGATGGCAGGGTTTACTGTTTTCAGGAGGATTCTTGCTAAGACTTCAGAGATGGTGAAGCTGCCGTTGTTTTGTTTAATTGTATTCGAAACAGCGATCAGTGCTGATTCGAGGCACTTGCGTCTGCGGAAATTAGTTTCTTTGATCACTAATTGGGAGTCTCTGAATTTCATGAGATGATTGGTGGAATTTCGGTGCTGTACACAGGCGTTGTTCAAGTTATCGTTCCTACATGCGTAAATGTGTTCATTGAGGCGGGTGTCGAGGTTTCTTGCTGTTTCACCTACGTAAATCTTGTCACAGCCTCCACAGGGTATAGTGTAAACTCCTGCGTTGACTGGTTCGTGGTGCTTTGATTTTGTCCTGATTAGATCCTTTACTGAAGTGCTAAAAGCGATTTCGACTCTGGTGTTAGCTTGTGGAAGTACTTTAAACGTTCAGTGCAACCTGGCTGTTGGGAAGAATTATAACTTTGTTGGGAGTGGTGTTGATGCGTGGAGAATTAATGATCTGAAGAGCTCTTTTCTTGCAGTCTTAGATGAAAAAGGAAGGAAAATGTAACTCAGTGAATGTTTGGTGAATGTATGTACATTCCTCGTCAAGAAACTCAGGACTACAAATTCGGTATGCTCTTAGGAAAAACCCGATGATGATGCCTCTTTTGATCTTGGTATCAAAGACTGCAAGAAAAGAGCTCTTCATATCCTTAACAGTGGTCATTCTTGCATTTATTTTCCCGTTATTGACAACTTACAAAAAAAGTGTATCCATAAATTAGCAGTGTACGACACTCCAGGACTGGAAGCTTGGGATCCAGTCCCACATTACTTTCTAACAGATTGTTATGTTCATGGTATATGCTGTTAAGACACGAGATGAGTTGTATTTTCCAGGGAGTTACTCCAGAAACATTCATTGAAATCACAATGGCGTCTCCTCCTCGTCCCCAAGTTAACAGCGCTAGATTTGACTAAATTATAATTTAAATCACTTAGCTTGGGGGTTGACGTAGATATTAGAAAACAGGTATTCCCTTTAACACTCACCGCCTTCCATTTTATGACGTCAGAGTCCCTCTTTGATTGACTCGACTTAGGAGCAGAGTCTGACGTAATGGATTTATGATCCAATCATATTATTAGTAAAAATTACTGGATTTTACTCAAAACAAAGGAAACATTTTATAGCTCCATGGAACATGATCAAACGCGTGTAATGAAAATAATGGATCTATCGTAACTAATTGTTCTTGTTAAGAGTATTAAAACAACTAAAACTAACAAATAATTACAAAAAACTGGGTAATATATTTTCTGTATGTGGTGGCAGATGAGTGGTAGGGGATGAGTGGTGGGGGATGAGTGGTAGGGGATGAGTGGTAGGGGAGGAGTGGTAGTGGAAGAGTGGTAGTAGACGAGTGGTAGGGGAAGAGTGGTAGGGGATGAGTGGTAGGGGATGAATGCTAGGGGATGAGTGCTAGGGGATGAGTGCTAGGGGATGAGTGCTAGGGGATGAGTGCTAGGGGATGAGTGCTAGGGGTGAGTGCTAGGGGATGAGTGGTAGAGGATGAATGCCAGGTGAAGAGTGGTAGGGAAGAGTGGTAGGGGATCAGGGCTAGGGGATAAGGGCTAGGGGATGAGTGCTAGGGGAAGAGCGCTAGGGGAAGAGCGCTAGGAGAAAAGTGGTAGGGGAAGAGTGGTAGAGGATGAGTGGTAGGGGACGAGTGGTAGGGAATGGGTGGTAGGGAATGAGTGCTAGGGAATGAGTGCTAGGGGATGAGTGCTAGGGGACGAGTGATAGGGGATGAGTTGTAGGGGATTAGTGCTAGGGAATGACTGGTAGGAGAAGAGTGGTAGGGAATGAGTGGTAGGAGAAGAGTGGTAGGGGAAGAGTGGTAGGGGACGAGTAGTACGGGATTAGTGGTGCGAAATTAGTCGTGGGAGATGAGTGGTAGGGGATGAGTGGTAATGGATGAGTGGTAGGGGAAGAGTGGTAAGGAATGAGTGCTAGAGGATGAGTGGTATGGGAACAGTGGTAGGAGATGGGTGCTAAGGGAAGAGTGGTAGAGGAAGAGTGGTAGGGGACGAGTGCTAGGGGATGAGTGCTAAGGGAAGTGTGCTAGGGGAAGAGTGCTAGGGGATGAATGCTAGGGAATGGGTGGTAGGAGAAGGGTGGTAGGGAATGAGTGGTAGGAGAAGAGTGGTAGGGAAAGAGTGGTACGGGATTAGTGGTAGGGGATGAGTGGTAGGGGATGAGTGCTAGGGGATGAGTGGTAGGGGAAGAGTGGTAGGGGAAGAGTGGTAGGGGAAGAGTGCTAGGGGATGAGTGCTAGGGGATGAGTGCTAGGGGATGAGTGCTAGGGGATGAGCGCTAGGGGATGAGTGCTAGGGTGGTTCATCTGAATCTTCAACTTCCAACTGTGACCCCTTGTTGCTGCCTCCCATCTCTGGAACATCCTGTCTCGGTCCACCTTGTCTATACCTCTGAGTATTTTATATGTCGTTATCATATCCCCCCTATCTCTCCTGTCTCCCATTGTCGTCAGGTCGATTTCCCTTAACCTCTCTTCGTAGGACATACTCCTTAGTTCCGGGACTAGTCTTGTTGCAAACCTTTGCACTTTCTCTAGTTTCCTTACATGCTTGGCTAGGTGAGGGTTCCAAACTGGCGCTGCATATTCCAATATGAACCTAACGTACACAGTGTACAGGGTCCTGAATGAGTCCTTATTTAGATATCGGAATGCCGTTCTTAGGTTTGCCAGGTGCCCGTAGGCTGCAGCAGTTATTTGGTTGATGTGCACCTCAGGAGATGTGCCCGGTGTTATACACACACCAAGATCCTTTTCCTTGAGTGAGGTTTGTAGGTTCTGAACCCCTAGACTGTACTCCGTCTGTGATCTTCTTTGCCCTTCCCCAGTCTTCATGATTTTGCACTTGGTGGGGTTGAACTCCAGGAGCCAGTTGCTAGACCAGGCCTGCAGACTGTCCAGATCCCTCTGTAGTTCTGCCTGGTCCTAGTCTGATTTAATTCTTCTCATCAACTTCACACCATCTGCAAACAGGGACACTTCGGAGTCTATTCCTTCCGTCATGTCCTTCACAAATACCAGAAACAACACTGGTCCTAGGACTGATCTTTGTGGCTTCCCACTCGTTACAGGCGCCCACTTTGACACCTAACCACGTACCATGACTCAATGTTTTCTTTTTGATAGGTATTCCCTGATCCATTGTAGTGCCTTTCCTGTTATCCCTGCCTGGTCCTCCAGCTTCAGCACTAATCTCTTGTGTGGAACTGTGTCAAACGCCTTCTTCCAGTCCAAGAAAATGCAATCTACCCACCTCTCTCTCTCTTGTCTTACAGCCGTCACCCTGTTATAGAACTCGAGTAGGTTTGTGACACAGGATTTCTCGTCCCTGAAACCGTGCTGGCTGTCGTTGATAAGCTCATTCCTTTCTAGGCGCTCACCACTCTTCTGATAATTTTCTCCATGACCTTGAATGCTATACACGTCAGTGACACTTGCCTGTAGTTTAATGCTTCGTGTCTGTCTCCTTTTTTAAAAAAGGGGGACTACATTTGATGTCTTCCATACTTCCGGTAGTCGTCCTGTTTCGACAGATGTGTTGAAGATAGTTGTTAGTGGTACACAAAGCACCTCTGCTCCCTCTCCCAGGACTCATGGAGAGATGTTATTCGGCCCTATCACCTTTGAGGTATCTAGCTCCCTTAGCAGCCTCATCAATTCTTCCTCGTTTGTATGTATTGTGTCCAACATTCGATGGTGTACCCCACCTCTCTGCCTTTTTGTAGGCCCTTTCGTCTCCTCTGTGAACATTTCTTTGAATCTCATGTTGAGCTCCTCACATACTTCGCGGTCGTTTTTTGTGACCTCCCCTTCTTCCTTCCTCAGCCTGATTACCTGGTCATTGACTATTGTTTACCTCCTGATGTGGCTGTACAACATCATTGGGTCAGATTTGGCTTTTGCTGCTATGTCATTCTCATACTGTCTTTGGGCCTCCCTTATTACCTGAGCATAGTTATTTCTGGCTTTACGACTGGTCTTCCTATTCTCCTGGGTCCTTTGCCTTTTATACTTTCATTCCCTAGCACACTTGGCTTTGGCCTCCCTGCACCTTTGGGTGAAACACGGGTTCATCCTGGCTTTTTCACTAGTCCTGTTACCCTTGGGTACATACCTCTCCTCAGCTTCCTTCCATATTGTCACATATTCCATCATCTCGTCCACTGACTTCCCTGCCAGTTTTCTGTCCCACTGAACCCCGTTCAGGAAGTTCTTCATGCTGGCGTAGTCTCCTTTCTTGTAGTTTGGCTTCACTCGTCCGGCCCTTCCTGCTTCTCCCTCCACTTGTAACTATGTATTAGAAGCTTAAAATCACATGATCGCTGGCCCCAAGAGGTCTTTCATAAGTGATGTCCTCAATATCTGCACTGCTCAAGGTGACTACTAGGCCCAATCTTGCTGGTTTATCCTCTCCTCTCTCTCTGATAGTGTGTGTGTGTGTGTGTGTGCGCGCGCGTGTGTGTGTGTACTCACCTAATTGTGGTTGCAGGGGACGAGACTCAGCTCCTTGCCCCGCCTCTTCACTGATTGCTACTAGGTCCTCTCTCTCTCTGCTTCCTGAGCTTTATCATACCTCTTCTTAAAACTATGCATGGTTCCTGCCTCCACTACTTCACTTGCTAGGCTATTCCACTTCCTGACGACTCTATGACTGAAAAAATACTTCCTAACGTCCCTGTGACTCGTCTGAGTCTTCAGCTTCAAGTTGTGACCCCTTGTTCCTGTGTCCCCTCTCTGGAACATCCTATCTCTCTCCACCTTGTCTATTCCCCGCAGTATCTTGTATGTCGTTATCTTGTCTCCCCTGACCCTTCTGTCCTCCAGTGTCGTCAGTCCGATTTTCCTCAACCTTCCCTCGTACGACATTTCCCTGAGCTCTGGGACTAGCCTTGTTGCGAACCTTTGTACTTTCTCTAACTTCTTGACGTGCTTGGCCAGGTGTGGGTTCCAGACTGGTGCTGCATACTCCAGTATGGGCCTAACATACACAGTGTACAGTGTCTTGAATGATTCCTTATTAAGGTATCGGAACGCCATTCTCAAGTTTGCCAGGCGCCCGTATACTGCAGCAGTTATTTGGTTGATGTGTGCCTCCGGTGACGTGCTCGGTGTTATGGTCACCCCGAGGTCTTTCTCCGTGAGTGAGGTCTGTAGTCTTTGTCCACCTAGCCTATACTCTGTCTGCGGTCTTCTTTTCCCCTCCCCAATCTTCATGACTTTGCATTTGGCAGGATTGAATTCGAGAAGCCAGTTTCGGGACCACATGTCCAGCCTGTCCAGGTCTCTTTGCAGTCCTGCCTCATCCTCATCCGATTTAATTCTTCTCATCAACTTCACATCATCTGCGAATAGGGACACTTCAGAGTCTATTCCTTCCATCATGTCGTTCACATATATCAAAAATAGCACTGGTCCTAGAACTGACCCCTGTGGGACCCCACTCATAACAGGCGCCCACTGTGATACCTCTTCACGTACCATGACTAGTTGCTGCCTCCCTGTCAGGTATTCCCTTATCCATTGCAGTGCCCTCCCTTTTACACGCGCCTGATCCTCCAGCTTCTGCACTAATCTCTTGTGGGGAACTGTGTCAAAGGCCTTCCTGCACTCTAGGAAAACGCAATCTACCCACCCCTCTCTCTCGTGTCTTACTTCTGTTACCTTGTCATAAAACTCCAGGAGGTTTGTGATACAAGATTTGCCTTCCATGAACCCATGCTGGTTTTCATTTATAATCTTGTTCCTTTCCAGGTGTTCGACCACTCTCCTCCTGATAATCTTCTCCATGACTTTGCACACAATACATGTCAGAGACACAGGTCTGTAGTTTAGTGCCTCGTTTCTGTTTCCTTTCTTAAATATGGGGACTGCATTAGCTGTCTTCCATTTCTCAGGTAGTTGCCCAGTTTTAAGGGATGTGTTGAAGATTGTGGTTAGAGGCACTCACAGCATCTCTGCTCCTTCTCTAAGGACCCATGGGGAGATGTCCGGTCCCATCGCCTTTGAGGTGTCAAGGTCACTTAGGAGCTTCTTCACCTCCTCCTCAGTTGTTCGTATGTCATCCAACACTTGTTGGTATATTCCCTCTTGATGTTCCCTTCTGTGCTGTCTTCCCACAGCCCTTCCTGTCTCTACTGTAAAAACTTCCTTAAATCTCCTGTTCAGCTCCTCACATGCCTCCTGATCATTTCTTGTGAGTTCTCCCCTTCAGTCCTTAATCTGATCACCTGGTCTTTGAATGTTGTCTTCCTCCTGATGTGGCTATACAACAGTTTCGAGTCAGTCTTGATTTTCGATGCTATGTCATTTTAATACTGTCGCTGGGCCTCCCTCTTTACCTGTGCATACTCGATCCTGGCTCTGCGACTGATCTCCCTATTTTCGTGTGTTTTCTGCCTTCTGTACTTTTTCCATTCTCTGTTGCACTTTGTTTTTTTGGCTCCTTACACCATCGGGTAAACCAGAGGCTCGTTCTGGTCTTCCCGTTGTTACTGTTGCCCTTGGGAATAAACCTTTCCACTGCCTCCTTGCATTTTGTTGTTACATATTCCATCATTTCGTTTACTGGCTTTCCTGCCAGTTCTCTGTCTCACGGGATCTCCCGCAGGAAGTTCCTCAACCCTATGTAGTCCCCTCTTTTATATTCAGGCTTTTCCCATTCAACTCCTGTTACTCTCTTCACTTGCAGCTCTACTATATATTCAAAGCACAGAACCACGTGGTCCCTAGCTCCTAGGAGACTCTCATATGTGATGTCCTCATTGTCTGAACTGCCCAGCGTGAACACAAGGTCCAATCTTGCTGGTTCATCCTCCCTTCTCACTCTGGTAGTGTCCTTAACATGTTGGTGCATGAGGTTTTCCAGCACCACGTCCAACATCTTGGCTCTCCATGTTTCGGGACCTCCATGTGGCTCCAGATTTTCCCAGTCAATCTCCCTGTGAGTGAAATCCCCCATAACCAGCAACTTTGCTCTGCTGGAGTGAGCTCTTCTTGCCACCTCAGCAAGTGTGTCCACCATTGCTCTGTTGCTCTCTTCATATTCCTCTCTTGGCCTCCTGCAGTTCTGTGGTGGATTATACACCACAGCAATGACCACCTTGTGTTAACCAGACTGAAGTGTACCTACTATGTAGTCTCTTTCTACCGTCTCATCTATGCCTTCCATTTTCTCGAGTTTCCATCTGTTTTTTACGAGCAGAGCTACCCCACCTCCCCCTCTGCCCCTTCTATCTTTCCTCATGATCTGGTATCCTGGTCGGAAGATTGCATCTGTTGTCTCCGTGAGTTTTGTTTCTGTAACTGCTATGATGTTTGGGGACTACTCATTGATTATTTCTTGTCATTCCTCATGTTCATTCGTTAATCCATCTGCATCTGTGTACCAAACCTTCAACTTCTGTTCTAATACTGTAACTGTGGTGCAGGGGGTGGGAACAGAGGGATCAGTGTGTGATGGTTGGTTTGGATTGTTCAGTTGCCTTGGGGGTGTCGTGGCTGGGGTCCTTCTGCAGGTGTTTCTGGGGGGTGTGCTTGTCCTTCCACTTATTCCTGGGTTATTCTGCTCTCCTTTTTCATTTTCTCCCATTTCTCCTTTCGTTTTTGAACTCTCTCTTTCATCGTCTTCCTTTCCTCCTGTGTTCTGTCTCGATCGAGTTACACACTCATGAACTCCTGTCTGCCTCTCAGCCGTGCTTTCTCCTGCAGGATCATGGTTTGGGTTGATTCTGCCTTGAAAATTACTTTGACAGGCCGATTCCTTTTCTTTGTGAATCACCCGATTCTCCGAAAATTTGCCACCTGGGTCATATCCCCCTCGCCAATCACCTTCATGATACCTTCAATCGCTTTTATCTCCTCCTGCTTTCTTTCATCATAAGTTTCCCCTTTAGCTTCGTCTAGCCCATAGACAAACACTGATCTCTCCCTTTCCACCTCCCACTGTGACTCCCATTGACTTCCCATGGAGTGTCCCTTCCTTCAGTCCCTTCCCTACCTATGGTCCCTATGTTCCTTAGTCTGTCCTTTCTGCTAACCTGTTCCTGGCCCCCACAGGTGTCTTGTAAGGTCCCTGCACATGTCCTAGGTCCTTCAATGTCTTCCAACCTCTCATTCTGTCCTAGTGTGCTCCCTGTCTCTGTTTTGGCCCCATGTGGGTTTGACAGGACCTCTGCATACAGTTTAGTTTCCATGCTCCCTTGAGACTCGTTGTCTGTGTCTGATGTAGCCATTGCCGATGCTACTTCTGTAATATCTTTGTCTCTATGCTGTTTCAGATGTCTCAGCTCCTCTTCTAATCTCTTTATCTTGTTTTCTGCTGCTGTGGCATGTTGCTTCCACCTTCTGCATTCTGCTGCTAACCTCTCTTCCATCTTCATTGCCAGCTCATCTAGTCTCCTTCCCCAGTCTTCCTCCCTTTTTTTGAGCTCTGCCTCCCAGTCCTCCCCCCAGGTTCGTCCTTCGAACCCCGTGTTCTCATCCTAGTTCTAGGTTCCCCAGTTGCTCCACAGAAGGAAGGGGGAGGGGTGGTTAGGGGGAGGGGAATAGATGGTTGGGGGGAGAGGGGAATAGGTGGCTGGGGGGAGAGGGGACGGATGGTTATGGGGAAGGGGAGGATTGTTATTTGAGGGGGAGAGGTAGTTGGGGGAGGGGGTTAGACTGTTTGGGGGAGGGGTTAGATGGTTTGGGAGAGGGGTAGGTGGCTAGGGTGAGGTGGTTAGGGAAGGGGGAGAGGTGGTTAGGGGAAGGGGGGCAGGTGTTTGTGTCAAGTGTATGTGTACCTGTGTATGTGTGCTTGTGTATGTGTGCTTGTGTATGTGTGTGTGCATGTGTGGGAGAGAGAGGGGTGGGAAAAGGGAGGGAGGGGGGAGAAGGATGAGTGACCCTTAAAAGTAGGGGGAGGTGTGTGTGTGGGATTAGCAGGGGAGGGAGGGGAAAAGAGGGTCAAGGGTAAAGTGACCTTGAGGGTATGTGTGTGTGTGTATGTGCATGTACTCACCTAGTGTGTACGTGTGTGTGTGTGCGCGCGTGTGTGTGTGTGTGTGTGTGTGTGTGTGTGTGTGTGTGTGTGTGTGTGAATGTGTATGTGAATGTGTGTGTGTGTGTGTGTGTGTGTGTGTGTGTGTGTGTGTGTGTGTGTGTGTGTGTGTGTGTGTGTGTGTGTGTGTGTGTATTCGCCTAGTTAGTTACCATATTGTCCTAGTGCAGGTGTGTGTGTGTGTGTATATGTGTGTGTTCGTGTGTATGGGGGAGGTGTGAGGGGGAGATACTGCTAATACATACCAGTAATTCTGGGTTATAAAAAGCGGAACTTGCTACTAGGGTCTAAAGCTTCTATGGGTGTCTACCCCTGTGTGTGTGTGCGTGTGTGTGAGGGAGAGATGGTTAGGGGGGGGTAGGTGGTGTGGTTGAAAGATCCGTTATACCTCTCTGTCGTGTAGGCTCAAATTTAGTCTCAGCTATCTTTCCTAGTAATGCTATTCTCTCCACTTATTGCCCTTTCTGGATTTAAGTATCAGTTATTGCTGGTTATTATCCTATTCCTTGTTCACATTGAGAGAGGACTTCCTAGCTTTCTAAGTATTC